>NC_089253.1:45644692-45950900 GCF_963930625.1 Muntiacus reevesi
CGAACAACAGAAGACTCGTATTTGGTCTCGAGGTAGACTGAGGGGACACAAACCGCGACTGCATTTACCTTTGTAAGTAATTAGCCCATCACGGAATATAAAACCCATTACTGAGCTACTCCTAATTCAGAGATCACGCCCGTTTGCCTCGCGCGGAGCAACGCCAGCCAGCAAGGCCTGACCTGGGGGTGGAACCAGTGAGTTCCAGCCTGGGCTCAGCCATGACTCTGACAGAAACCCTGAACCCTACGGGCCTCAGCTTCCCCGTCTGCTCTGCAAAGCTCCGCCCACGCGAAGGGCCACAGGACGCCACGGCTCTGAACATGCTTCACCCGGGCGGGCAAAGGGTCCACAGTGACAGGACAGGTAAGACTCACGGTTCCAGTTTAACCTGGAAATTGAGTCCCCACGACACTCGCAAGGGGGACAGCGTTCCAGTGGACTCGGGGCTTCTGCCTTCGCTCATGTTCATACAACCTCACATTCCTAAAACAATCCATTTGGTTAAAACATGCCTCTCTAAAACACAACACATCCCTTCTACGTCACACTGAAATTCTGCCACCCAAATGCAGAACTCCGGACAATGACCCAGGACACCTTCCCATCTGAGACTGTGGCTGAAAAACCCAGGGGAGAAGTAGCCTAGAACCTTCTAGAAGTCCCCACAATGCAGGTGTCTCCTTAGAAGGGGAGACCTGAGAAGCTCATACAAACAGAAAAGCAGAGAGTTGGGGGCAACACTCCTGGCACTGCTCTTCTGCCCGTATCTCTCCTCCACGTCAGCAAAACTCTGACACGGCCCCAAACATCACAACATCACAGGCGGACATGTCCACATTTCTGTGACGAATCCAGGGACCTTGGCGACTCCTCAAAACCCCCCAGGACCAGCGACAGGACACGTGGGATTCAGGGAGTCCTTGCTCATCACCTAGAGCAACGGCCCTCAGAGTGTGGCAGGCAAGCGCATCACTCACGGGGCTCGTTCATGCAAAGGGTGCCGGCTCCGCTCCCAGAGATGGTTCGATGGGACACCGCAGCTCTAGGAGTGAGCCTGGTGGGCCGAGGGCACGTTCTGCTAGAGGACACGGCTGTCCAGACTCAGCTCCACAGCGACATCACGGGTTCCCACCTCAGACACTAATGGAACCACGGTGGCGCATGGCCCAAGAATTAGGGTGGTACAACCTCCCCAAGTGGCTTTTAACCTGCAGCTGAGTTTGAGACCCTCTGCTCTGAACACCCACTAACTGCCAAACATTGGAAGCAAAACCAAAAAATGTCCTTCAGTTCGTGAACGGGATAAACAAAACTGGGAAAACTGTTCAATGGACTAATACTTAGTGACCAGAAAGAAAAGTGCATCAAGTCCTAAAAAGATACAGCTCAATCTTAAATGCATGTTGCTAAGCAAAAGGAGCCAGTCTGAAAAAGCTATGTGTTGCAGGATTCCAATTACAAGACACTCTGGAAAACTCAAAACTATGAGGATGCTAAACAGATCAGTGGTTGCCAAGGGTTCTAAAGAGAGGCAGGGCTGAACAGGCGAAAAGCGCAGGGGATTTTTTTTTTTTTAAGTTGCAAAACCATCCTGTGTGATTCTGTAATGGTGAATACGAGAACCAAACAGCTGTCAAAACCATAAAGTCCACAAAGAGGGATGCTCAAGGTATGCAAATTTTTAAAATAAAGCTTACAAGTTTCATTTAGGAGATGTGGGATCCCAGGATGGAACGCAGAATGTGACAAAAGAGTCTACTTGTATTAAAAAAGTAAAAAACCACCTCACCGGAGGTGGGGGAACAAAGCGCTGACCTAGGTGACTGCGGGAGTGAGCAAAGGCAAAAGGAACGTCACAGGAGCACTGTTCTCCAGGGGATGGAGCTGTCTTCCACCGTGGGGTGCAGGTCAGCAATCTGGGCACCACTGTATTTCTACCCTAGACATGAGCAGACGGCTGAGCACGGACCCAGGCTTCTTACTGTCTGCACGGGCCGTTACAGAGAAGCACGGGGCGGGGACAGGAATGACCCTTATGGCGACCAAGGAGGACTGGGATCAGTGTGAACTCACGGTGAGCTTACTCTACGTTCAGATGGGTCCACACGGAAACGTTTACAGACGTATCTATTCACGAACAGGTTTACACACACGTGCCTCCCTGCTCCCTCCTCTGAGACCGCACACAAGCAACGGCTCCCAGAGGCGATGAGCACCCTCAGTATCCAGGTCCTGGTCTCTAAGACCACCGCCCCCCGGGACTGCTGGAGGAACGGAAGAGTCTGTGGCTAGGGCAGGAAACAGACAGGCTGAGTCTGGAACACTTTCTGGTGCCCAGAAGCAAGAAGGCGGTGTGAGAAGACGACGAAGAAGGAAGAGGAGGGGGTCGGGGGCAGGAGGGAGGAGGAGAAAGAGAAGAGGAATCCACGTGGACACAGGAGCCAAATGCAAGAGCCCCCAGCGGTCAAGGCTGGAACCATCTGAACAACAAAATACATAAGTAGCACTGTGCATGCGTGTGTGTGTGTGTGTGTGTGTGTGTGTGCGTGTGTGTGTGCGTGCGTGCTAAGATGCTTCAGTCACGTCCAACTCTTTGTGACCTCATGGACTGTAGCCCGCCAGGCCCCTCTGTCCTTGGGATTCCCCAGGCAAGAACACTGGAATGGGCTGTCATGCCCTCGGGGACCTTCCCAACCCAGGGATCGAACCCACATCTCTTGTGTCTCCTGGACTGGCAGGCGGGTTCTTTAGCACACGCACCACCGGGGAAGTCCAAGTGGCATTGTACGATAACTCAAATTATAATTACATATCCATGTGTCCACACTGGCAAAAATAACTGTGATTGAATCAGTAAGTGAATGGGAGAGAAGAGACAATGTCATCTGCTGAAGAATTCCAAGCAGTTGATGGAATTTACTCTGCCCTGGAGGAGGCGGAGCAGAACTCCTCATCCGTGAGTGTGGGTGGGGCTCAGTGATTCCCCAGAAGACAGTCGATAAAGGAGGAAAAAGAGGAACCGCAGCGGGGAAGCCTGGACGCACAGCTCCGCCAGGGGAGCAGGGTCCACACCCCAGTGACGAGCGTGCTCGATACGCTGTGACGAGACGGCGTCCAGCTCTGTGACCTTCCTCCCAAACCTGCGTGCCCCTGTCTAATCAAGGCCCAAACGTCACACAAACCTCAAGAGAGGGACGCACACAAAACACCTGACTGCGTCTCCTCCAGGTGGCCAAGGACAGCCCCGCAATGCATCATACCCAAGGGGCCTACAGAGACAGAGGGACCCGGGAACAGAAAGAGGACGCTGAAGGATTCCAGGTAATTTACGGAAGGGAACAAGGGGCGCAAATGACATTCAGTAACGACCACGGAGAGACGAGCAACGTGCAGGGCTCACTTCATGAGCCCACCTGTGATCCTTTCTGAAACACGGCGCGTTACCAGCAAGAAAAAGCTGGCAAGGACTGCATGTGCTGTTGCAGCTCTCACGGAAACGCAGGCCTCTCTGAACCAGAAACCGCACCTGACAAGCCACACGCGCCCAGATGTCTCTGGAGTCACGGCTCGGTGGCCCTCAAGCAGCCTCCATCGGCACTGGGTACTTGAGTGCATCTCGGACCCTCTGCGGACTGACGTTTACAAGGTCCCAGGACCGTGTCCTCCAGGTGCTATTACTTCTGGGGAATTTCACCAGACTCCTTCAGGGGCGAGGATGAGACAGCAGGATATGGACCGAAGGACCACCACCATTAGACCAGGATCCACCGCCCAAGGAACCTTCTAATTGCGCCGTGCGGGAGCTGGGCAGGGGCGCGTGGCGGCGTTGGGCACATCTTGGCCCAGATGATGAGCTACCTCCGCCTGGAAGCTAACGTCTTCACTGGAGCTCAGAAATGAGGCCGGGACTCACCGCAGGGGCTCTGCAAAACCAGCCCAATCAACGCATACTCAATTTCTGCTTCTCATCGAGATTCTTCCAGGGCTGAGAGGCGCTTCCAGCTTTGTTACAGCCCTGTCTTCGCTGTGTCTGGGGTACTTTCAGGTTTGGGAAGACAGCACAAAATAAAACCCTAAGTTTTGCTCCAGTTGTTAGTTTCACTTCCTTTTCGGGGCTCGAAACACCATCTGTCTCGTCCCAGAGGTTCCCACCAAAGCAGGAGATGAGCCAAGACCCCACTGGACGAGTCTATTTCTTTCTGCTACTCTCACTGTTATCTGATCAAATTTCCATCCGAATGGGGACCAGACGGTCGGAATAACCTGGACTGCTTTGTTTTAATTGACAGGCTGCTCCTCCGGGATTTAATTATCGCCTGTGCATCCCTTAGTCCCGAAGTGCCGTTTTGCCCCGCGCGGGCCCCCACGCACAGCCCGGGAGCGCCCCCAGGACACGCGGCTCACGTGCAGGGCTGCAGCGCGCGTGTCGAGAGCCTCACTGCACTTCCTGCGCTTGGGAAAGAAGCCGCTTCCAGCTCTCTGCTCCGGGAGTGAAGTCTGGCTCTCGGTCGGACTCTGCCTCTTGGCGGCTGGCTTTTGAGGAAGTCACAGATCTCAGCCAGGAGCCGCCAGGACGCGGGCTCACCCTGGGATCATCAGAGCTGCGGAGGACGGCCGTGCAGCACCTGGAATAAGGGCGTGGGGGGGCGGCTCTGCCTCCCCGGGGCTGCAGTGTATGACTCCCTCCAGGAGGTTGGCGACTCTACTTAAAGCCCAGGCTCTAGAGCCCGTCCTCCACAACGAGAGAAGCCACTGCAACGAGAAGCCCACACACCCAGCGGGGGAGCAGCCCCCACGCAACTGGGGAAAGTCCACACGCAGCAACGAAGAGCCAGCACAGCCGAAATTAAACAAAGAAGTAATTTCTTAAAAAATGGCCCTAAGATCACTAACTTAAAAAAAGAAAAACCAAAACCCACTGTGTTTGATCGCTGTCAGATCTGTCCACACAGAAACCTGCATGGATGTTTATAGCAACTTTCATCTAACACTTGGAAGCCACCAAGGTGCTCTTTTGTAGGTGGATGGATAAAAACCGTGGTGTATCCAGACAGTGGAATACTCTTGGGAACTAAAAAGGCACAAACGAGGGAGGGAAGGACCGGGAGTGTGGGACCGGCAGAGGAAAACGATCACATGCAGGACGGGAGAACAAGGTCCTACTGTAACAGCGCAGGGAACTATCGCTGTGTTCGATATCTTGGGATAAGCCATAATGGTAAAAGAATATAAAAAAAGAATGTCTATATGTGTAAAACTGAGTCACTTCACTGGAGAGCGGAGTTTGGCACAACATTGTAAATCAACTATAATAAAAAAAAAATGAGCGATCAAACCATGAAAAGACACGGGTGAGATGCAAATGCCTGTGACTAAGTGAAAGAAGCCAGTCTGCAAAGGCCACACACTCTGTGATTCCCACAACATGACATTCTGGAAAAGCCAAACTATGGAGTCAGTAAAAAGAAGAGCGGTTGCCAGGGGTTAGTGGGAGGGAGGGAGGGACGGGCAGAGCAGAGGGTTTTTTGGGAAATAAAACTCAACTCTGCTTGATGATGCATGTGTGTCCTTACACGCTTGCACAGAATGTGTCCTTACAGCACGCACACCGCCGAGGGAAGCCTAGTGTAGAAGTGGGTCTGAGTTAACACTAACGCGTCAACCCTGGCTCATCAGGGTGTCCCTGGGCACGCGAGGTCAGACGTTCGCCGTGGAGGAGCCTGGGAGGCGCGTGGTTATACGGAACCCCTGCTCCTTCCATTCAGCTTTCTGTAAACCTAAAGCCACTCTAAAAAAAGAGCGTCTCAGGTGGCTCGGACAGTAAAGAATCTGCCTGCAATGTAGGAGACTCGGGTTCGATCCCGGGGTTGGGAAGCTCCCCTGGAGAAGGGCATGGCAACCCATGCCAGTCTTCTCGCCTGGAGAATCCCACGGACAGAGGAGCCTGGCGGGCTCCAGTCCAGGGGGCCGCAGAGAGCCGGACAGGACTGGGCAACTGACACTCTCAGGGGAAAGCGCAAGTTCTGCCGCACAGAGACTAGTAGCTACAAGAAGTAAAACTCATGTAGAAAGTTGCCATTTGGCAGCCTCCACGTGAGAGCCGTTCAGTAATTCTGCTTTAAATGTTGAAAGTGAAAATAAGTGAAAATTTATAATTTATCTACCCAGACTCCCCCCCAGAAACCACCAACCCAAACACTCTGATGACTATTAATTATTGGGTGAGACCCTGGAACGTCCTGGAACAGGACCGTCTGCCCAGGAGGGGAGTCCTGCCTCTGCTCCCCGGCTGCAGGCAGGAGGCCTGGTCCCAGCCTTTGCTGGAGCCCCTGTACTCAAGCTCTGGCAGGCGCTAGTTCACGTGGATCTGAGGGGAAGACGGGTTTCACAGAATTGGCTCTTCCTGCTCAGTGAGTCCAGAGGACGTCATTACGGGGCCGGGTCAGGAAACCGCAGCGTTTATTTGGCCGAATGCAACCTTCTCCGTGGGTTGCAACCGGCAGGTTGAGTCTATCTCAATTTCGGGGGACAGTGAGGAACATCCTCCTCTGTCTTCCTCCTTCCGGGTGCCTCTGGCTCCACTGCACCTGTCCCTGCGATGACTCCGTCCATCAGAACAAGGACAGCGCTTTTTTTTTGGTTTGGCTGCTTTTTTCTAACCTTTATCTGTCTCTGGCTGCGCTGGGTCTCCGTTGCTGTGCGTGGACTTTCTCCAGCTCTGGAGTGAGGGCTTCTCAATGCAGTGGCCTCTCTCACCGCAGAGCGCAGGCTTCAGGGCACAGAGGCTTCAGTGGCTGTGGCTCACGGGCCTAGTTGCTCTGCAGCATGTGGGGTCTTCCCACAACGGGGATCAAGCCTGTGTTCCCCGCATCGGCAGGCAGATTCTTAACTGTTGGACCAGCAGGGAAGTCCAAGGACAGCATTTTTAACTCCAGCGGGAGGCCAAGAGAATGCCCACTGATCCCCATTTGGAAGCAATCTGGGGGTCTACGCTGACGTATTGTTAGAAGCTCCGTTAGGGTCAGCTCTGGAATAATAGTCATTTCAAACTCTTGGAACCCCGAGACGCTGGCGGGCTTGGTTCACGGTGGGAAGGAGCCAGTGGGAGGGGGTGGTGCTCGGCCCAGAGAACCATCAGGAAACAGCCATGGATGCAGCCAGGTCAAGAGGGGCCCAGGCCAAAGGCCACCCACGGAGAGAAGCCAGGTCAGGGACCACAGACCCCAGGCCCAGCTCAGGTTCGTGACTGTCCTGGGAGGCTCAGGTTCACGCTCAAGAGCCCACGGACCCGTCTGTGGTCCAAGCCTCAGTGCCGGGAACCACGTCACCGTGATGGACAGAAGCCCCCCACCCCGCCATAAGCGGGGTGCCAGCCTAGGTGGCCAGGCCCAGAGGAGCAGTCCGCTCACCACGGGGCCAGAACCAACACGTGCTCACTGCCTGCCCCCCAACTCCAGCCTGGTGCTCAGACCCAGGGAGTAAGAACTCCGATACCCGCGCCTGCTACCCCTGCCTCCCCCCACTTCCCCATCCAGACTCTTCACAGCGGCCACCCCCCCACCTGCCGCCTGGGACACGCACTTCTCCCCAGCCCTGGGGCCTCACCTCACCACCCCTGCCCTTGGAAGGTCAGCCCCCAGCAGGCATGGCACGGCTTCCTCCTCCAGCGGTCCCCACCCACAGGAGCCCCCTCAGCCTCGTGCCCACATCACCCACCAGGACAGCCAGGAGCCCAGCTTGTCCGTGTCGCCCCCCACCCCAGCACACAGACCCCCGGATTCCCCGTCTCACCACGTCCGCTGGGCTGGTAAGCTGCTCACCTTCAGCCAGGCCTCTGCACTCACGCCCTCTAGGCCTGCGATCTCCTGACCCCTCCAAGCACCCACTCACACTGTCCCATCCCCGGCACCTCGGGCACTGAGGGTGCATCACTGATGAGCCAGCCGCCCTGCTGTCACACGGCGCGGCTAGATTTCGGGGACAGGAGTTGACAGTGGTCCCAGCACGGCCACCTCTGCGTGGACGGGGACCGACACGGCCGGAGGAGCACAGGGGTGGGTCCTGCCCCCACGTTAGGGGTCAGAGGAGCCCCCACAGTGATGACAGAGCTCCCTTCCTCAGCTGACAAACACACGTGCTGGCGGTTCAGGAACTGTGAGGGCCACGTGTGTGTGTGACGTTGACATGGGGTAGGCGGGCTGCCCCATCCCTGGAGGCGAGGGGAGGGAGGCCCTGCTCGCTGAGTCCACGATGAACGCTCTCTGCTCAGCATCACCCACCTGCCAGGGGGAGGGGGGAAGCCCTAAGTTGCCATGGAGACCCTCATCTGAGCTGCTCCCGGCTCTCACAACAACCTCACTTCCGCTGGTCGAGTTCACGTGTCCCGTGGGCACAGGGCTCTCCCTGGGGTGACGATGCCTTCCCTCAGGGGACACTGCGTAACGTCTGGAGGTATCTTTGGTGGCCACAGCTGGTGGGGGCGTTCCTGGCATTCGTGGGTGAAAGCCAAGGAAGCCATAAACAGTCCCACGGTGCACAGACAGCCCCCAGCATGAAGAACTGCCTGGCCCCGCAGTGGAATACTATTCAGACATGAAAAGGAAGGAAACCCCACTATTTGCAAGGATGTAGACGGACCGTGAGGGTGTGACGCTATGCTGAAATAAGTTGGACGGAGAAAGACAAACACTGAACGATCTCACTGACATGTGGAGTCTAAAACAATGGAACTCACGGAAACAGAAAACAAACTGGTTGCTTTTTTTTTCTGTGGCCGCCCCGGGCAGGACGCAGGGGTGGGCAGAACCGGTGGAGGGCAGCAAAGGGTCCAGACCTCCAGCCGTAAGATAAGTAAGCCCCACAGATGTCGTGAGCAGCGTGGGGCTACAGTTAATCATGCCGTGTTGCCAGGAGGCCCCTGAGGGTCAGTAGTCAGGACTCTGCATTCCCCATGGAGAGGACACAGACTGGACCCTGGTTGGGGAACTAAGACCCCACATGCCACATGGCATTATGCGGCTCGGCAAAAAAAAAAAAATACTCTGTGTATTTAAAGTGCCTAAGAAACCAGATGGGTTTTCCCTGGTGGCTCAGTGGTAAAGAATCTCCTGACAATGAAGCAGAAGCAGGTTCAAGCCCTGGGTTGGGAAGATCCCGTGGAGAAGGAAATGGCAACCCAGTCCAGTATCTTGCCTGGAGAATCCCAGGGACAGTGGAGCCTGGAGGGCTACAGTCCATGAGGTCGCAAAAGAGCTGGACATGACTTAGCAACTGAACAATGAGAGAGTAGCTCCTAAAAGTTCTCATCCTAAGAAGAAAAAAAAAGTGGAACTCTGGGTGGGGCTGGATGTTAACTAGACGTCACTGCTAGTCACTGGTCACTGCCCAGGACACCCACAAACCAAGTCGTTAACTGCACACCGGGAATTAAGGCGAGGTTTTGTGTCAATTGCTTAGCCATAAACCCGGAAACCAAAAGAGCAAAGAGAAGATTCAATAAAAGTGCCCATTTGGAACTGGTAAGAAAAACAGAAAGGCTCGTCCACCGCGAGGTCAGTAGGGCAGGGGATGGCGGCCTGTATTCTTCTCGCCCACACGTGATCGAGGCCCCCCGCATAGAGACTCGGTTTCCAGCGGGGGGAGCTAGACGCCTGCGAGTGCGCGCCTGTCTCCAGGGCAGGAGACACAACTCTGTTACACGTTCATTCACTCATTCAGCTCAGGTCCCTACGGAGCTCCTACCACCTGCCAGGCGCTGGCCAACTGCTGGCAACTCCGGGTGCAACATGGGCCCTCGGAGCAGGCGGAAAGCGCGTCTAAGACCCAGTGACAGGTGACGCTGTGGGTGCACGTGGAGTCTCAACAAGAGCGTCACCTCCTCTCCCTGAACCCGCGCTTCAGCGGGCCTTCCCGAAGTCTCTCCAACCAGCCCTACCTCCGGTCTCCAGGTCGTGGAAATTCGGATCCAGGCCTCGGTCCAGCATCTTGACGATCTTCTCCACTGACCGATGCTGGATGTGATCCATGCATTTTTTCAAATTGGTCTGGAGAGAAAAGTAAAAGTGGTTTTACGGAGAAATGTCTCTACAGACCACGGGAAGGCTCCTTGGGGGATGCACGCTGGCCTCCTCTCCAGGGAGGAGAGCTACCCCTCAAAGGGGTCCCACTGCAGACCCCAGGCTCACGGGGTAGCACTGTTCTGTGCCTGGAACTCCAGGGCCAAGCTCAGAGCCCAGTACATGGAAAATGCCATTAGCCCACCCTGGATGAATGTTCTAGAAACCACCTCCACCGATTCCTGTCCTTGCCTAGAGTCACAGGACATTCCTTCACTTTCAAAAGGGTGAACATCCTGGACCACTTTGAAAACAACACTTTCTAGGGTGCACCCCAGGTCTTCTGACTTCATCCCTGGTGATCGAGGCCCAGGGATTGGTATTTGTGCTTCTTAATCTCTAAAGCGGCAGGCTCAACGGGGAGCAAAAGGGCACAGCTCACTCGGCTTAATCCAAGCAAGTCAAGGTGAAGGAGACAGTCACTCCTCAAGAGACCAGACGACCAGGGGCTCAGCCCTGACGGGGCCGCCCAGACACACCTGCAGGGAAATAACGATCATCTGTCCATCAGACAGACAGCCCGGCCATTTGATCGTAACCACGGAATCCGAGATAGCTCTGTCGGATGAACCGAGGGCTCTCACTGGCCAGTCCTCCGCCTCCACTCCACAGCCCTCCTCCCAAACACCCCAAAGCCCCTGGACCCTTCAGCCCAGGGATACAGGCTGAATCTCCACGCTTTCTGTACACCACAGGAATAAAAATTCACAAATATCCAAGGACAGAGGACACACTTGGTTACACTGAACACCTTCACTGCTATTTACGAATCAACGTTATTTTAAAGGCACAAACACATTTTCATCATTTTCATCTACATGCTGGAGGATAATTAAAAAACCAAAGGACCCACACTTGGAGTCTAAACACCCCTGTGCGGGTGGATCCCAGGGCTGGGCAGAGAAAGCCCAAGGGCAGCCTGACTGTCCTGTGCCTGAAAAGCGCCAGAGCTGAAAGCACAGAGGGGACACGCCAAGGGGGTGGAGAGCCAGGCGGAAGGGCCACCAGCCACGTCTGGACAACTTGAGCACAAGGACAACGCGACTGGCAGGCGGCAACCCACTGAACGCAGGGAAGATCCTCACGTCCCTCCTGATACGAATGGGGGCGGAACACACACGGGGACCCTGCGGGGCGGGGAGGCCCCCTGTGCGCGTGGCCCCAGCTGACCTCACCTGGGCAGGTCAGGGCCGGATCGGGGAGGCCGTCAGGCAGCGACCCGACGCCGGCCTTCCCCGAGCTCCGAAGGAGAGGCTCCGGGCTCCCTGGGGCGGGGCGGGGCGGGGGGAGGGCATCCCCGAGCATCCCTGGGCACCACCCCGCGTCCTCTGTGCTGGGCGAGGTGCCCGCCACAGGCCCCAGCGCACCCTGGACACGCACAGCACCCCTGGCAGGGCACAGCCGTGCACGCAGAGCAGCCCACAGACCTTTGCTAACCCTCTCCTTCTGCCCTGCCGCCCTCGCGCAGCGGTCTGGCCTCCGAGCAGCTTACGTAAACAGCATTTTAATCACAAGGACGGCAGCAGCAGACACCTACTGCAGTGCTGGCCCCTATCTGGGCAGCGACAGCTCAGAAGGAATGGCCACCCCTCCTTCCAGAAACACCAGGGGGAGGTGAGTAGAAAGCAGGGTGCCAGTCTCCTCTCTCAGTGACGTTACTTCCCTTTTGCATGGGCATCTACCGAGCCTGCCTCCCACGGGAGGAGACGTCGGTGGTGTCTAACGGGGCTCTGGCAGCTACAGGGGTCCCTTCAGCCCCAACATCTCCCGGGAAGAAGAACCACTGTCCGAGAACCGCCCTGATCTCTGGAGACGACGCCGCAGGAATGACACCACGAGCCAACACAAACACTCCTCGCTTACCTTCGTGTGCAGCTTGGCCAGCTGCTTCTCATCCAGGTTGATCTGTCTATACACCCGCTTCTTGTAGCGAAACTGACACAAAGAAACAGGGGGGAAGAAAGAAAAGAAAACCAGGTAAGTATTTCACACGGCTAGCCACTGAGAGGGAAAGCCGGCCTCTTCCATGGCCATCTCACCCACGGCAGGGGCTCCCGAGCAAACCCTGCGGTGTTAAATAAACCGTTTGTATTCGAAGCACAAAGACTGCGACAGCGCGTGAGTAACTTCTGCAGAGATGCTGCTGCAAAGTCACCAAGAGAAACGAGAGCAATCGGAGGGGCGAGCACCCGGGAGCCTGGTGTCCTCTGCCTCCTCTGCCAGTAAGCCAGTCTCCCTGCTGTCGGCGAGGCGCCAAATCGGGACCCACTTCTCACATCGGCCACGTCCCCAGCATCGGCCACCTTCATGAAACACGCATTAGAAGGCCGAAGAATTGATGCTTTTGTGGTGTTGGAGAAGACTCTTGCGAGTCCCTTGGACAGCAAGGAGATCCAACCAGACCACCCTAAAGGAAATCAACCCTGCATATTCCACTGGAAGGACTGAAGCTAAATAAAGCTGAAGCTTCAGTCCTTTGGCCACCTGATGGGAAGAGCCAGCTCATTGGAAAAGACCCTGATGCCGGGAAAGATTGAGGGCAGGAGAAGAAGGGGATGACAGAGGATGAGATGGCTCGATGGCATCACCAACTCAACGGTCATGAGTCTGAGCAGGCTCCGGGAGATAGTGAAGGACAGGGAGGCCTGGCACGCTGCAGTCCATGTAGTCACAGAGCGTCGGACACAACTGAGCGACTGAACCACAACAGAAGCCCCAGCCTGGTGGAGCCGCCAGCCCGTGGTCTCCGCCTGGGAGCTCAGAGCTCGGCCTCACTCCCTCAAACGTCAGGGCCTCCACCAACCTGGAGGAGACAGGGGAACAGAGGGCACACCTGGGCAGGTGCAGTGACGGTGCCCAGGAGGGCGCGGCGGGGCTGCAGGCTGCTTCTGAATCCGCAGTGCCCCCGCCTGACGCCCCCCGCTTCTCCCAGGTGCCCCGGATGCTTCTGCAGTAGATGCACCAGGGTGGGTTTGGGAAGATGCTGGCCGCTTGGGCGTCACTAGGTTTCTAGGTCGAAACGTGGCTCCAAGTCCAGCCCCACCACTGTCCCAGGGTAACCAAAGTGGGGTTCAGCTGCTCACCATTCAGCCAATCAAGAGGCCAGGTTGGTGGAAAGGGGAGTTTGTTTGATTTTGAATGCTGGCAACTGGGGGTGGGGGCCAGGTGCCTCTTCAAAGGCTGACTCCCCTCCCGAACAGTCAGTGGGCAAGAGCTGTCACCGACGGAGGGAGGCGGCTGCAGGCAGAGTCGGCTCCGACAGGCATCTTGAAATGGGTCATCGGTGGTCTGACCAGCGTCGTCTTTAGTTGCAAGGTTGGTTTGTTCCCATTTCTTTGAGGCCAGTTCCCGGAATTGTGGCGGCTTATGTCCCGGCTGGCCTTCCCAGGCAGCGCTAGTGGTAGAGAACCCGCCTGGCAGGGCCGCTGGTGTAAGGGACGTGGGTTCGGTCCCTGGGCCGGGAAGGAGGGCGTGGCAACCCACTCCAGTATTCTTGCCTGGAGAACTCCACGGACAGAGGAGCCTGGCGGGCTACAGACAAGGGTCATGGAGAGTCAGACACGACTGAAGTCTGAGCACACACACGTGCAAGGATGCACGTCACAGCTATAGTCTGGTCGCCGTGGAGCTAACTTCTTCCACCTGGTGGGGGTTTCAAGATCTAAAAGACAGCTCCCAGGACACGACATGGCTCAGAGTATCACCTATAGCCCTTGAGGAAGAACTAAAAGTCCTTGACTTCACTTAGACTAACCTTTATGATTTGGTCTCCTTTGAACGTCTTCCTTTGTTTCTGCAGGTTCTCCCTTGTCTGATTAAACTTATTCTCTGGGTAAAGTTCTTCCACAGACAAAAGGTGGGCAGAGGACATGGGGGGCCAGCACCACATGGTCCTGCTCCGTTTCACTAGCAGCTGAGTCACGGGGCTGAACGCCTGCCTCTCCGGAGCCTCCGCTTCCTTGTCAGTCACACGGGGATCACACTCAAAGCTCCCACGGCACCCCGGGAAGGAACATGAGCTTCCTGGCCCAGGACCAGCACTGGGCAAATGCTGTACCCTTCCCACCCCCACTTCCTTTGATTCCCCCCTCTCACTCCAAGGAGTTTAAATAACCACAGACGTGACATGCAGGCTCAGAGCCGGGGATGAGCTAACTCTGAAGGTCTGATTCCATTCACGTTTCCAGAGCGACCCCCTGATGGCCTCCCCCTAACTCCAAACAGAAGAGCAATCCCGTAAGAAACCACATTCCTTGGTGCCACAGATTGGAACCTGTTATTTATTTGTTTTTTTTTTTAGGTGCCAAAATAAACCAGTGCAATCAGAAAATCCTGTGAAACGCGGCAGCACCCAGTTCCTGGATCATGTGCTGTCGAGAACAGTCAGCGTCCATCCTCTGGAACCGACCTTGTGGGAGGAGACGCAGGCCGTTTTAGGATTCTGCCCCCTGGTTCTAGAGTCAACCGGGACACCACGTCCAGGGGACGGCCGTGAAACCTCCCTGTTGCTTATCCTCATCCCAGACGAGAATGCATGTCTTCTCCACCCGTCTTCATCCGTGGCCCTGGGGACGCGGCTGCGGGCGTGTGCCTCTGCTCAGCCGTGTCTGACCCTTCACTGCCCCACGGACTGCAGCCCACCAGGCTCCTCTGTCCATGGGATTTTCCCTGGCAAGAATACTGGAGTGGGTGGCCATTTCCTTCTCCAGAAGATCTTCCCGACCCAGGGATCGAACTCACGTCTCCTGCATTGGGAGGCAGATTCTTTACCACTGAGCCACTTGGGAAGCCCCTGGGAGTGGCGTGAGAGACTGTAACAGTCTGCTAACTTGATGGATCTGCAGGACTCCAAGTCACCGGGTGCTTCTTCCAGTTATAAAAACACACTAGGGCCGGTAACATCTCTCGGCAGGAGGGTGAGCACTTGCAGGAGAATGTCCTGCTTCCAGAGTCGTACTCGTTTGCAACGTGTGGCTACAGAGGGACCCAGGCTCAGAAACCCAAGTCCTTTTCTCGCCCTTCTCTCCATGTGTCGTAGGTAGCCAACCCTGTCCTACTGCAATGATCCAAGGCCCAGATCCACGCCGCCCCTGGTGTGTCCGCCGCCAGGCCCGTCTCAGCCCCACACAGCAGATCATCCGGCAGGACAGTGGTCCAAGGAGATGAATGAAGGCATGTGTGAGTGATGCTTCCATGGCAACGAGAGCGGACGGCAGGGGCAGCTGCAGCACCGCCGCTCCGGCTCGTCCGTCACCAGGCTGTGTGCTCCGAGTGGTGCTTCGTGGAGCAGCCCACCCGAGCCCCACGGCCATGGAGAAGGCGGCCTGAAGGCTCCCCTGCCTTCACAGCTGGGAACCTGTGGCTCAGAGAGGCTGGGCGTGGGAACACGCAGGGTCCCTCGGCGGCCAGGATGGGACCCGGGCTGTCTGAGGTCACAGCCCCGGCTCCCGTGGTCCCCAGGCAGGACGTCAGAAGCACACGTGTGTCAGCTGTTCTGGAAGCCAGGACAGTGGTTCTGGCTGCGCAGTTCCACCGGGCTCTCCCCGGCCTCCTCCTGTTCTGGGATTTGGGGGCGGGGGTGGGATGGGCCAGCCTTCCTCGAGATGCTTTCCGATCAAGAGTAGGCTCTGGACTTCTGTTCCCACCTGTTTTACTGTCCTTATGGAAATTATCAACCCCTAAAGGAGCTGTGGGTTTACTGCTCCTGGCCTGTCCCCTCCCACAGAGTGTGAGCTTCATCGGACCAGAACCCTGACTGTCCTGTGTCAAGAAAGGGCTGGTGCTGAGCAGGCAGGCCCCCAACAAGGGGTTGGTCAATGGACCCCCACTTCACAGATGGAAACCGAGGCCGGGACAGGGGCCCACCTGACTCCCGAGAGGCACGTCAGTTTTTCCTCCACGGGAAACCTTTTCCCTGGCCCAGGGCACACTGGGGATCGCAGAACCTCAGCCTCGACGTCCCCATCAGGCCTGGGAACGTGCAGGTGAGGTGCGGCCTGGGCCTCCTCTGACTTCAGAGACCTCGGCGTCTCTGACTTCAGACTCACCCCCATGAGGGCACAGATGCCACGCCCGGGTTCTCGCCGTCGGCCAGACAGAAACGAATACCATCGCTTGATAATGAGGGGCGCGTGAGGCACCTGTAGAAACGTCCACGCTCCTCCGACTCATGTCTCTGTGTTAATACCCCGTGTGGGTGGAGGGGCCACTGGGAGACAGACCGCTGTGCACACACCACTGTACACAGAACAGATGCCGACAAGGACCTGCCGCACGTGGGGGGACGCCACTCCGCACCCCGTAACGGCCGATACGGGAGAAGACTCCATAAAAGGTGGATACACGTAAATGAATAACCGACTCACTCTGCGGTACACTCGAGATTAGCGCAGCGCCGTAAATCAACAACACTTCAGTAAGACTCAGTTTAAAAAAACCTGAATAGACTCTGCATCCCGCTGTCGTGTGAAAACTGGATAAATCTTAATGATGTTGAATGGGTCGTGGTGCTTTTCAGGTCTACAGTATCCTTCTACTTTCCTGTCTGTTCATTCTGTTAATTTTTGAGAGCTTGATACTGAAACTCCAACTAAAAAAATCTTAATTTATCTACTTAAAAAATAATTGTAATACATTGTAGACCTGTATGTAACTTTGTTCTGTACTTTCCAAGTCTCCTGTAAATGTGTTATCATACTTTCATAATTTAAAAAAATGCTTTAATTAAATAACTTAAAAAATTTTTAATTAAATAATTTAAAATTTTTTTAATTAAATAATCTTTAAAAAATGATGTGGAAATTCCGTATGTAAACCTGGGCTCCCCAGGGGCAGGGTCTGGGGACGCCCCTTCTGTGGATGAGAGACGGCCAGTGGATGTCCCCCGAATGTCACAAGGCAGCCCACCCACCCAGGAGCACCTGACCAGCCACAGGGGCTCACAGCCCACTGGTCACTCCCGAGACTCAAGCTCCTGACTTCAGCTGGATGGCCGCCGGCCACCCGCGCCAGGGAGAGACCCAGTGGGGCAGAAGCAAAGCCCACTCTGCACCCCGAGGCTCAAAGGTCCCGGGACATGAGCTTGAGTCAGACCCACGGTCCGCTCACAGCAAGACAGCCCAGCAGCAGGACGTCCCTCCAACAAGTCCGTCCGATCCACAGTGAGAAAACAGACGGCTACGCATCACATGTGCGCCTGCTAAGCCACTTCAGTCGTGTCCGACTCTTCGCCACCCCATGGACTGTAGCCCACCAGGCTCCTCTGTCCATGGGATTCACCAGGCAAGAGCACTGGGGTGGGTTGCATGCCCTCCTCCAGGGGATCTTCCCCACCCAGGGATCGAACCCAAGTCTCTTACGTCTCCTGCACTGGCAGGCAGGTTCTTTACCACAGGCCCCACCTGGTCCGCAGACCAGGACAGAATCACCTGTGAGCTCACGAATGCAAACTATTGATTTAAGAGTGATTTCCAGACAGGAGTCAAATCCGGAGTCTGGGAAGGCGCCCCCCGCCTGCCAATCCGCCCCATCGCGCCGGCTCTGGGCAGGTGGCCGTACCTCCAGGGACGGGATGCCCTTGCCCGTGGGCTGCGGGTACTCGCGCAACAGCCGCTCCTCGTCCAGGAACTTGCCGTCGCGCCCGTCACTGGCCGGCTGGAACAGCCCGTAGTTCAGGACGTCCTTCAGGCTCTGGTTCAGCGAGCACAGAATCCGCTGCTTTGCAACCCACACCGTAGCATCCGGGTTGAATCGAATGCACTTCTGCAGGGAAGACAAGACCCCTGGTTAGCGATGCAGGAACCCCCTGGGGCAGGTGGTCAGAGATGCCCAAGGGGCCTCCATCCCATCCTGAGGGCTCCTCTGAGTCTGGAATCCATGGTTTTAAGGTGAAAACCATGACCCTCTTGTCTCCTTGACAAATATAAAAGGGAAAAAGCTGAGATGAGATCACTGATTCCGGGGCCCCAGCTCTCACTCCGGGACCAGCTGCGTTTTCTGGTCGTCACTCACCATCACTGACCGCCTTGGGCAGTTCTCTCACTTGGACAGAGTTTCTCAAACTTCCCTGCTTGTTAAAACACACACGGATGACCCTGCGCCCTCCCGGAAGAGTGTCCCATGCGGCGGGTCTGGGTCCGACCACAAAGCTGCCTTTCTCACAAGTTTCAAGGTGATGTGACCACAGCTGACCCAGGAAACAGACTGAGGGCCATGGCTCGAGCAAATCACAGCGTGGCTGAATTTCTACACCGATGGCTCCCCGTTGCCATCTCGAGGACAGACAGAGGTCTCCTTTCCTCACTTCAGTGACGGGAGAGCCCGGGGCACCAGCGGCTGCGCCCCATCCACCTGACTGTAAAAACACTCACGGCGCCCGTCCCAAGCCATGAAGGAGGCGACTAGGAAAAAGGGTTTGACTTAGAAATCATATCCAGTGCCATGAAAGTTAATTTTTGAAAAGGTTAAATGGTACAGACGGTTCCCGCAGACCCACTGTGAACACTTCTCAAGAACAGAACAGCCCCCTAGGACCTGAACACGCGACTTGGTCGCAACTCCCAGGTCCCATCCTTGAGACGCGCCCACGAGCCAGGAAAACGAGGCTAGGCCGAATCCACTTCTGACCGCAATTAAAGTTATGTTCTGCTGCACAGCCATGAGCAGGGGCTCAAAACTTGGCTTACTCGCTGTGAATGCATTCGGATAGGAAGAGGGCTGACCGCGCCAGAGGCTGGAGCCAGGCCTCTGCAGGGGCGCCCGCACGCCCGAGGCGGCGCCAGGGCCTTCTCTCTCCCTGACCCTCCGCCTGGGCCGCGCCTCCCGGGAGTAAGAGGATCCCGCTTTTCTCAACAATGCGGTTGGTGGAGCAGGCAGCCCAGAATCCCACCGCCAGGAAACCTGACCCCACGGGCATGGATGTGCCATCTGTCCGTCTCCAATGGCAAAGGCCGAACTGGAGAGTAAGGCTCAGAGTTCATCTCGGGGCCACGAGGCGGGTGGGGGCCCAGCTGTTCACTTCAGGGACTGCCAGCCACCCCACGCCACCTTGGGCTGAGGAAGAAGAGTGTCTGCGAACTCCCAGTCCTTCTGAGCTCTCCCAGCTGTGACCAAGTGGGGCTGTGCATCCCCCTGCAATTCCCGCTTGGAGAATCCTTGCTGGCCTCTGGTTCCAGCTGCACGGACAACGCCACTTCCCTTAGACACCAGCGTCCAGAGGGCCCGAGGGTCCCTCCCTGTGGCCGGCAGAAAGGAAGCTGCCAGCAGGTGGGTGCTGAGCGGAGCACAGGCTGGGAGTCGGGCCCCGGGGAGTCCGCGTGGCGTTTGTAGGTGGTCCCAGAGATTCCTGGCGCCCACTGCCACACAGTGGGCAGAGCTGGGGAGGCCGCCTCTGTGCACTGTGGTGGGCGGGCCCTGCATGACGAAGGGATGTCCGGCTCCAAAAATGCCAGGAGGGCCCCACTGAGAAACTGCTAGAAGGGACAGGAGCTCAGAGGTCAGAAAGGCTCGGGTTTACGACCCAGCCACATATTCTAACCTTGTGATCCTGGGAAACTCAGCTGCTCTGCATGTGCCCCTTTTCTGTGATGAAAACCATCCCAACTACACAACCTGCAGGTCTGCTGTAAGGATCATACAGAACAGATGATATGTGCTGTTAGGGGCTGAACTGTGTCCCTCCCAAAAAAGGTAAGGGTTCCTACTCCTCAAGGAGCTCCGAGTCTATCTAGTAGGCGATAATGATCATGACGATATTGGTGGTGATGGTGGTGGTGATGATGGTGGTGATGATGGTGAAGATGTGATGGTGGTGGTGATGGTGGTGATGGTGGTGATGATGGTGGTGAAGATGTAATGATGGTGATGGTGGTCGTGATGACAGCGGTGATGATGGTGAAGATGTGGTGATGGTGGTGATGATGGTGAAGATGTGATGGTGGTGATGGTGAAAATGTGATGGTGGTAGTGATGATGTCGGTGATGATGGTGAAGATGTGATGGTGGTGGTGGTGATGAAGATGTAATGCTGGTGATGGTGGTGGTGACGACGGCGGTGAAGATGGTGACAATGAATAATAATACTGCCTATTAACGCACAGATGTGGACTCCAGAAAAATGGTATGCTGTTGTTGTTCAGCACCAAGTCATGTCTGGCCCTTTCAAGACCCTATGGACTGTAGCCCGCCAGGCTCCTTTGTCCATGGGATTCTCCAGGCGAGAATACTGGTGTGGGTCACCATTTCCTTCTCCAGGGCATTTTCCCAACCCAGGGATCAAACTGGCATCTCCTACACTGGCAGGCAGATTCTCCACCACTGAGCCACCAGGGAAGCCCGCAGAAAAATGGTGGAGAGAATCTTATTTGCAAAAAGCGGAAATACAGACACAGACGCAGAGAACAGCACAGACACCCAGGCGGGGAAAGCGGATGGGGTGAACTGAGAGATGGGACTGACGTATATACACTATTCACAACTATGTGTAAAACAGATAAGTAACGAGAACCTACCGGATAGCACAGGAAGCTCTACTCAGGGCTCTGTGATGACGTAAATGGGAAGGAAATCCGAAAAGGAAGAGACACACAAATATTATTTAAATATACACTTAACATAGTTGGTTCACTTGGCTGTGCATCGGAGGCTAACACAACACTGTAAAACAACTAGACTCCAATAAAAATTTTAAATTTTTTTAGAAATAAATAAGAAGGACTCAGACAAAACTGAAAACAAACAAACAAAAAAACATGGCAAGAGAATTCTATGTGAGAGAGTAAATTGCTCTCCAAGTCTGTCCTGGGCCCTGGGAAGCGGAGCTGATGGCAATGGTGGTTTTGTAAGATGTTACAGGAGTGAGAGGCTTGAAACACACATAGCTTGAAAGAATGGTAATTACGACACTGCGTGAAATACGCGTCATTAGAGGGAGCCGTCTGGGGGCCAAGGGAAGAACCATCAACAGCACAGGCTGAATTACGTATCTGTTCAGATCACCTCCTCCGCTCGCTCACAGACCTCAGCTGAGACTTAAATTCAGCTCATTCTTGACTTTCTCCAGGAAAAAGCCAGGAGGAAGAGGAGGGGGGCAGGGGAACTGACAAAGCCTTCGGGGGTCATCGTGCTGCGGGAGCCCCCTGCATCACCCCATCCCGGACACGGAGCTGGAGACACAGAGCCCCATGCTTTCAGCAAGAAAGCAGGATATTCTGAAAGAAATCCCTGCTTCTGAGCACGTCTTTCATTGCAAAAGAAGCACGTTTCATGGCATCCTCAATGCTTTCATGATGCATTTCAAAGACTCTCAGTAAACAGAACCTGCCAGGAGTCATTTAGAGATGCGTCGAGGGGTGCCTGGTCTCTGAGAGCCGTTCACCCACCACTTGCGAACCTCTGCCCCCCAAACCATGACTGGGACGGTTTCCAAATGCAATTGCCCAAATGAAATGATGCTTCTTGCTGTGGACAAAGATCCATCAGGCTGGACTCGTGGTGGAGAATAGCCAAATGCTGTCACAGGTCACACATGAAGGGATGTATACAGAAGGGGGAAAACCGTGGGTGACCTTGACCGAGAAGGACAGCCTGGTCCGAGGACGGTGACGGCCAGGAGCCACACTGGTGCTTCTGAATGTTTAAACACTAACAAAGGCCAAAGTGGCCATGGGTTAGGGTTCTTCCAATCAGGTTAACATTTTTCAAAGAATAAAAGTTACAGAGCAGCCCCTGACGCTGTGATGAAGCGGTGGGCAGACCTGGTGAGCTCTGAGGGGCCAGCTAGTGATCCTCTGTACCCGAGAGGCACTAGCTTGGGCTCTGCCAGAGATTCCCACCCTCCCTGGAGGTGAGTTTGTTTTCCTTGTCGGTCCCCATGATTTCCGGCAAGCACAGAACAAAGTGGAGGATCTGATGCCGGCTAAGAGGTCCTCCTAGAAGCAGTAAGAGCAGAAGGAGGAGGATTAAGCCGTGCTGACGGCAAACTCAAGGTGCTCACCATGTGCCCGCCAGCCCAGCGAAGAAAGTGCGTCAAATCCATCATCTGCTCCCCGTGTTCTCCTGGCGGAGGTATCAGCAGCCCCCGAAGGGAACACCCTGGACCCTCGGGTCTGCCCCCAGCATCACACAGCTGCCAGAGGCGGGGCTGGAATGAAGGGACCTGAGGGCTGAGGAGTTTCAACGTGGCCCCACAGCATAGGATGCAGCCGTGAATTGGGAGGGTTCACCCGGGGGGCCGTGAAGTGGAGTCCAGGGGAGAGAGGGAGACAGGGGAGGTGTGGCCCAGCGCACAGAGCCAGACACTGCGCCCATCAAGCGGAGTAAGAGCTCCCGTCCGTCTGCCTAGAAAGGAGGGTGGTGAGCTGGGCATCAGAACTGGGAGCCACAGAACTCCAACCACAGATCCGAGGGTCTCCCCCTCGGCTTTGACACAAAAGATTAAATACTGATGGTTCGCACCCTCTTTCTGCCCGTTCTGGACCATTCTCATCAGCCCGGGACACGACACGGGGGAGGAGGAGAGCCCTGCTCTTCCCCAGGGTGGTCTGTGAACCACAGCATTCCCACCGCAGCGTGAGATTTACAAAGCTTCTGACAGGACGTGCAATAATTCCAGAGCCAGGCATTACTTTCTCTAAGGGATTTAAGAGGGTATTAACACACAGCTTAAGAAGATGCGCACACCAAGCCAGATGTCTGCCATCCGGGCCGCAGAGCCCCCGAGAGCTGCACCGATCGCGCTCACAGGCGAAGCGTCAGCCTCACATCTAACAGGGGGAGGCAGTGCAGAATCCCTACAGCACACAACGCTGGGGCTGGCTAAACAGGCTTTTGGTTTTTTTAATGATATGTATGAAAATAAAGCTCCTCCTGGCCTTTAGCGAGCTGCCCCGGGACGTGAGTGACAACCAGCTCGGTCACAGCCCAACTTTCTCGCGGGCTTTCACCAGACAGCCCCTAAGCCTTCCCCTTTGGTTTCAACAAACGATGACGCATCAGTCTCCTGATTAAAACCGTGAAGTGTAAAAACCGCTGCACTTAAGGACAGTGAGGCTGATTACCACCACGTCACAGAGAAAACGGAGGCGGGGGGAGTCAGGGGCCGGGGGAGGGGGCTCTCCTTGGCCTTAGCAAGCAATTAACGAAACCACAAAGAAAACCAGATTCCACGCTTCTGTCCCCACCAAGTGATCCAAAAGCACACTACAAAGGACAAAGCAGGGTGGCTCGGAGTAGAGAGAAATATCCAAACCGTATATTTCTGCAAGGCAAAGAGAATAAGGCAGATGGATGGATGGGTCGCTGGCTGAAGGGATGAATGACTGGACGGAAGCATGAATGGATGGAGGGATGGAGAGGAGGATGGATAAAGGGAGAGATGCATGGATGGATGGAAAAGTGGACAGATGGCTGGCTGGCTGGCTGGCTGGGCGGATGGAGGGACAGACGGATGGATCGATGGGTGGGTGGGTGGATGGATGGATGGACAGATGGATGCATGGATGGACAACTGGATGGAGAGATGGATGGATGGATGGATGGACAGATGTATGGATGAACAGATGGATGGCTGGATGGCTGGGTGGGTGAATGGATGGATGCATGGATGGATAGATGGATGGATGCATGGATGGACAAATGGAAGGATGGATGGATGGTGTAGGGAGAGATGGATGGATGAATAAATGGATGGATAATAACAATAAAGACAAACCTTAAAAACATAACATCTAGTGGAAAATATAAGTTACAAATGACATGCCCAGCATGATACCAGGTTACCTATAATTTTTTACTCAACAACACAATACCATATAGTGACCGATGATACACAGAAGAACCAGGGACAAGTGGGGTTCATGACAACATCTGCCCCTCAGCAGAATGGCCAGGACGGTGAGAGAGACACTGACTTTATCTGAAACATTCTAACCCTGTAATTAAAAATGACAAAATGTTAACCATTGTCAATTCTGCATAATAAAAACTGGTACAGATAGTATTATTCTTTGTCGTTTCCTGTATTTTCAATTTTCTCTAAATTAAAAAAAGGCATATCAGTCTGGAACCTAAGGCATTCCTCAGTCTCTTGAGGGTTTCCCTGGCTGGACTGGAGTCGGCCTTGGACCACACTCCATGCTGGAAACACCACTCTCGAATGAAGGATGTGATCACTGTTGTCTCCTGCCCACTGAGTCCTCTTTGAGTACTTTTTTTAGGGCAGAACATGTACTCAAGTCAGGATCACACACAACTAACTTTCTAATTAAGTCTAAAATCCCAAACGAATTTCCTTGTGGTCAGCAAACAGCGGGTGGGTAAGGAAAACCTGAAGACAAACAGCAGCGTGACAGACGAAGAACGCTCTCATCTCTGTGCTGCCCGGGCTGTGGGCGACCCGAGGCCAGTGAATGGAGACGTTTAAGGTCAATGGGATAAGTATCGTTCTGTGGGGAAGACTTGTGGGGAGGGGCTTGCTTCCAACAGGAGAGGCAGACAACAGGAGTAAATAAATAGAAGCCTCCCTCCCAGGCCACGCATCACCGATGCCACCAACACAGAACCTCCAGGACAGGCAAATCCAGAGACAGAAGGCAGACCAGTGGTTGCCAGGGACTGGGGGACGGGGCGGGGAATCCGCACCAATGGGTATGGGGTTTCTTTTTGGGGTGATAAAAATAAGAATGACTGTGGTGGTGCGTACCCTCACCTCTGAATTAACTAAAATTCATTGAACTGTACACTTTTAATCGGAAAACGGTATGGTGCGTGCACGGCATGTGAGTGACATCTCTATCTTTAAAAGAAAAGGAGTCTGTTTCTGTTCCTCTCCTGAGAAGGTGCAAAGATGCAGGCAGTACATTTAAAACCAAGTTGCCGCCAGTTGCCCTCAAGGACCCTTCCTTTCCTGGCCAGAGCACAGACTTCTGCGAGAGTCACATCCGCTGTGACGACCCCGACCCTCTCATCAGGAACCTGCCCCCGTCTCCACCTTCTCCCGCTGACCCTGTCCCTTGCAGGGACCCCCTACCTGCCTCTGCTTCCTTCCGTCCTCCCCTGAGAGAAGCTGAGAGAAGAGGCCACGCGCTCTGCAGCAAACCTTTCCGAAGCCCTCACTGTTCTTCAGGGGGAATCACACCCCACACCGCCTCCGCCCCTACACTCCGCCCTCCGCCCCGAGCACCCACCCGGCTGGCAGCCGTGACCTCCTCCGCTGCTCTGACACACCAGCCCCATTCATCCCCACCTCAGGCATGCCGTTCCTGCAACCCTCTGCCCAGAAGTTTCTGGCCAAAGATCTTTACAAGCTCATCTCTCATCACCTGGGGCTCAACTCGGAAGTCACCCCTTGTGCAGTGCAGGTGAGGGCTGAGATGAATTCGTGATTCCTAAACGTGGAGCTGGCGGATCTGCAGGGGATGGGGCGCCGTGTACACTTGATCCAACCCTAAAACCAGACAGACTCGCGGAGGGAGGGTGGTTCTACAACAAAGCGGCAACTGGGTTCACATTTAAAAACTCACTTTCAGCAGGTGCAGAACACTTCTGAGGAAAGAGGCGTCTGCAGCCCCCCAGAGGGAAGATGGGAGAGATGGGGCTGGGGTGGGGAGATGGTGACGCGGGTTCAAAGGGATTCAGAAGGTCAAGGGCGGACCCTGTCAGTGCACTGGCTGAGGGGCAACGGCAGGCGCTGGGTAACTCCTGGGTTCTGGCTCAGACAAAGCAATCAGGGAAGGTTCACAGCCCAAAGCGGGAACCACCCCACTGACCATCACCAGGGGAGGGAACGAGCCATATGATCAGTAAGTTACTACTCGGCGATAAGAAGAAATAAAACACAGATGGATGCCGCCATGCGGATGACCTCACGGCCATGCTGCTGGGTGAGAGAAGCCAGACGTGAAAGCCCACACACCACGCGACGTGCTCACATGGATCGTCCAGGAGAGGGGACTCGGTGTGTGGAGACAGACACGGTCAGCGATTGTCAGGGCTGGAAGGGGGATGGGGATGAGCGGCAAAGAGGAACAACGTGGGTGATGGGCCGAGTCCAGACCCGGATGGTGGGTGCACCAGCTCAGCGGACTTACTGAAAACCACTGGACGGTGGCCTTCAAGGGAGTGAACTTCATGGCTTGTGATGACACATCCATAAGGTTGGGATTTTCTACGGTAACCACGGCGGCGGGGAGAGGGACCCCGCGGGCCAAGTTTGGAGGGTAAGAGGGCAGGGCACAGCATGGTGGCATCTGTTCTGGACCATCTGAGTCGAGGGGCCTCTGGGCTTCCGACTGGGAACGTTTCAAGAGAGAAATGAAGTCTGTGCCCCGGACGGGAGGTCCAGCCGGAGACATGACCGTGGGCAGCGGGCGCTGGACAGACGTGGGTGCTAACAGGTCCTCCTGTGGGGGGCCGGGGAGAGCCTCGCTGAGCCCGGCTGTCATGAGGGATGAGAGTCCCCCGAGAAGGAATCCTGTCTGAACGAGACAAGCCCGGGAAGCAGGGGACCCTGAGGGCTGGGCTGCAGTGGCCAGGCTCAGCCAACCAGTCCCTTGGCCTGAGCCTCCCGCTCTCTGCTGAACCAGCGCCTGGAAGTCCAGAGAACACGGCAGAAGGTCCATCCAACCCACCTCACCACCCCCACCCCGCCCTGGGAAAAACACTTCCTAGGGAACCGAGGCCACATCTGGGAGTGGAACTAAGTCTGGAAGGAGACTCCAACCCCCGGGGAGCCCAGAGTGATAAATGGGACATCTACTCGGCCATGTGCTCTGATGGAGCATCTGAAGGCCACCAGCCACTCCTGCACAGGCCCTTCCAGAATCTTCTCTCACGATGCATGCCCACCTCCTGGTCTTTGCAGAGCCAGAGGCCAGCCATAGAGGCTGGATTCTCAGCTACCGCAGGAGGAGACGGACTCAAAACTGCCAGGACAGGCTAAAGTCCACCCCTTATTCAACAACACAGGAAGCCTCAGATGTGAAAAGCAAATATGATGGTTCTCTGTGGCAACAGGATAAAGGAGGGATTAAAAACCCAATGGAGGAGGAGGTGAAGCCTCTGAGGGCTTGGAGTTCTGTTTGGAGCCTCAGTGACGAGCAGGAGGGTCGAGGTCCTTGGATTAAGCCCATCTGACGGCCTGACTGGAGGCCAGTGATGGATCCGGAAGTACGGCTATCAGCTGATGTGTGGGGCTGGGTGGGGGAGTCAGGTGGGCGGGGATGCGGGGTGCTGCAGGGATGAAGGATGCAGTGAAGATACGGGATGTGGGATGTTATGGGATGCTGCTCTTGGGGAGAAATTTGAGTGAGAGACAAACAGGTGAAAGGAGATGATTGTGGCCTGGGGAGAGGAGAGCAGCTGAGACGCGTTTTCCAAATTACACAAGCTTGAAGACGCAGCTATCTAACAGACAGAAGCACTGATCAAAGCACAAAGACATTTTCCCAAAGTATCTGCCAGGCAGATCAGGCCCACGGACCCCCGTTAACTCGCCCAGGCGGGTCGTGGGGACTGACACGAGGGCTGGCAGCTCCCTGCATCTACTCGGTGCCAACTCTTGGGGGCAGATGGGTGAGAGGGCTGAAGCCATATACACCCAGGGGAACTCAGAGAGCTCATCCCCGTCCGCTCTGCGCTCTCCTGCGCCGTCCATGTGGCGTGACATTCAGGGAGGGCTGGTCGGGACTGTGGGGGCCCCGGTGCCAGGGCTGGTCCCACGTCTCTATTCGCTGCGCCCCAAGCAGAAAGAACACAAGAGCTACAGTTTCTATTGATGTTGGCGCACGCCTTCTGCTTAAAAGGCCAGGTTAATGGACGCGTGCCAGCCCTCCACCCCACAGTGAGCTCCCTGGGCATCTGCGATGCTCCGGCGAACAGCAGGAATGCCCGCCCGCCACGCCCAGGAGCCCACTCGACAGCAAGGCCTGAGCACCCCCCACGCCCAGGACTCTGATCCCCAGAGTGTGCAGCGACCCGAGGGGTCGTTCCTGGAAGGAGGACCAGCGCTCGCCATCCAAAGCTCACAATTCAGTCCCGCTGAGACGCAGAAAGAGCAGTCACTCCGGCCAAGAAGCAAGTCCAGACCCCAGCTGGGGAGGGACCTCCACTTAGGAAGAGACCCCACCTGGGAGACACCCCACCTGGGGAGGGACCCCACCTGGGAGAGACCCCACCTGGGGAAGGACCCCACCTGGTGCAGAAGCGGCACAGCCACGCGTGCTCCTGAGAAGCCGCTGGCTGGCGCCGGGCGGCGGAACCTGCTCGGCAGCATCGAGAGCCCTCCGGGCAGGAATCCAGGCCAATCTCAGTCCCGCCTCCAGGACTCACCAAGGCGAAGGCCTTCTCACGGGAACAAGGGCCGCTCTGTCCCAAGAGCTCACGCCCGTGGGATTTCTAGTCTCAGGCTCCAGGGCCTTTGTTTGTCTCGGACAAAGAAAGAGAAGAGAGGTGGTCTTCAGAAGGTTCTGGAAACAGTTATGCTCCTGGGAGTGGAGTCCAGGCCCTGAAAGGATCTTCCTTTGAGGAAGAATCTTCCTTTTGCAGAGCAGGTGTGTCTCCACCAGTAACTCCGGATGGTTTCGCGGTTTAGTCGCTCAGCCGTGTCTGACTCTTTGTGACCCCATGGACTGCAGTCCACCAGGCACCCCCCACCAGGCTCCTCTGCCCAGGGAATTCTCCAGGCGAGAATACTGGAGTGGGTTGCCATTCCCTCCTCCAGGGGATCTTCCCGACCCAGGGATCGAACCTGAGTCTCTTGTGTCTCCCACACTGGCAGGCAGATGCTTTTCCACCAGCGCCACCGGGGAAGTCCCCTGTGGGTCCCCAAAGCCCACGGCCTGAGGACAGAACACCTTCTGGGCCCCATCAGCAGGCCTGGGACAGCCTGGCCTGACGTCTCACACACTCTCCAGGCTGCCCTCGGAAACTCTCAGCAGGCAGGCTGGCAGACGGTCCCTCCCTGCTGCAAGGAAAAAGGCCTCCCCGGGTGGATGGTGCTGACGGTCGGGCTTTGACCAAGGAAAGCCGTGGAGGACACAGACATCTGTAAGTCCAGCCGCTCTCTCACTGCGTACCTGCCAGGGGACCCCAGGCTTGCAGCCCTGGAGCTCCGGCCCCAGGGATGCGGGCAGCCCACCTCGGGGAAGTGGCAGAGAAGGGGGCATGTCACCCTAGGGGCTCCGTCCTCACCCCGCCCTCAGTCTTCCCGTTCAGCCTGGGGAATGGAGTCTGAAATCCGAGGGGAGTGCTTCCCCAGCCTCTGAATCCTCCAGCATCGATAAACAGTAACAGGATCTAGGGGCTCAGAGGGTTAAACCTGCAGCATGAGGATCCGTCCACGCCGGGGGGGGGGGGGGGGGAGGAGGGTCACCAGGTCCCCACTCCAGCTCCCCGAGGGGATAAGCAGGCCTGCACCAGGGGCCGAGAAGGGGTGACGTCAGTCTGATGCAGTGACCCCAAACAATGAAAGCATCCCAAGTGAAAACAGGCTTGAACTACGGCAGAAACATCCCTCCCGATGCCCCAGGGAAACCAACCCTCTGAGGGGAGGATCCCCCGATGTTCACTGGCGGGGACAAAAATCCAGGTGTTCTGTGAGGTTTTGGGTTTTTTTTGGCTGCGTCCTGTGGCATATGGGATCTTAGTTCCCTGACCAGGGATCAAATCCTTGCCCCCTGCATTGGAAGTGTGGATTTTTAGCCACTGGACTACCAGGGAAGTGTCTAAAAATCCAGACATTATGCACTACTATCCTCAAATCTTGACAGATGTGAACTCAACGTCCTTCTCTCTTTCTTCCTCTGACTGAGCCGGGGTTGGGGGGACAAAGGAGCCCCTGGGGCTGACTGTCCAGCAGAGACCCCTCCTGGCGGGGCTTCTGAGTGGGAGCGTCAGGGGTGTCCCTTCACAAGAAGGGGGCAGCTCCCTGCACCAGGAAACCGCAGAAAAGAGAGCCTGGACTTTCTAAAAAGACTCAGCAATCCCTGCCCCCGGGCCTGTCTGTAAAAGGGCCAACAGAGAGACCCCCAAGTCTGACTCACTCTCGAGACCAGAAGAAACAGAAATTCCAGTCACTGTCAAACCACAGGGACAGGTCAGGAGAAACAGTGCAGAAATAAGGAAGACGCTGGAGGAAAAGAAACAGAAAAGGAAGCAGGACAGCATGTAAGAATCAGACCCCTGGTTCACCTGCTCTGGATGAAAATACACCCGACTAGAAGGAGAGAGAGCTCAGTACTTCGTGCCAGGGGAACAATAATAAGCCATGAAACCTCCTCCAAACAAACAACAACTCCAAAGAATAATTTCCAAAAACAGCAAGCGCAGGGCTACAAAAACCAACAGTGATCGGTGATCAATCAGAAGTCAGAACGGATGCGCCTGAAAATACTGTAAAGAAAGGACAAACAGGGAAAACGACAGGCGATCAAAGGAATGAGAGAAAAGATGACAGAACAAGCGGAGGAAAAGCAGACACTAAAAGTGACTGTATTCCCACGATGGAGAACAGTATGCAGGTGCCTGAAAAAACCAAGAACAGAACTGCCATGTGACCCCGCAATCCCGCTGCTGGGCATGCATCTGGAGAAAACCGTAATTCAAAAAGACACATGCATCTCAGTGTACACTGCAGCGCCATTTACAATAGCCAGGACCTGGAAACGACCGAAATGCCCATCGACAGACATGCATAAAGAAGACGTGGCACATACAATGGATTACTACTCAGCCATAAAAAGGATGAAATAAGGCCATTTGCAGCAACGTGGATGCACCTACAGAAGATCATCCTAAGTGAAGTGAGTCAGACGAAGACCACACGACATCACTTACATGTGGAATCTAAAAAAGGAGTCATACACAAAGCAGAAATAAACTCACAGACACAGAAAATAAACTTACGGTTACCAAAGGGAAGGATGGGAGAGGAATAAATTAAGAGTTTGGGACTAACATATACACACATATAAAATAACCGACAAGGACCGACAGGATAGCACAGAGAACTATACTCAATTCTGTAATAACCTTTAAGGGCAGAGAATCTGAAAGAGAATAGATATTTACGCATGTATGTGTGTACCTGAATCACTTTGCTATACGCCTGAAGCTAACACAACATTGCAAATCAACTGTATTTCAGTAAAAAGGGGAAACTGTGTCATTGAGACAGAGAACAACTCCCAGAGAGGGGAAGGGGAAAAAGGAAAAATCTGGGAAACAGACTTCTTCAGGAAAAACAGCATGGCCAGCGCCAAACACCTCCTGGATGCTTAGTCAACTCAGTCGTGTCCGACTCTCTGTGACCCCAGGGACCGTAGCCCGCCAGGCTCCTCTGTCCATGGGATTCTCCAGGCAAGAACACTGGAGTGGGTTGCCATGCCCTCCTCCAGAGGATCTTCCCCACCCAGGGATCGAACCCAGGTCTCTGCACTGCAGACAGATGCTTTATCATCTGAGCCACCTGGGTTAGTAACTGAAGTCAATTCTTTAGGAATCCAGTAAAGAAAAAAAAAAATCAAGTCCTGGACAAGATACATCGAGCACAAGTTCAGGGCAAGCTGACTATCAAACAACATCCCTGTAGGTCTGGGGCGACATGGGGCAGGAACTGTGGCTCAAAGATTACACAGGAAAATCACATACAAGCTGACATGTTCATGTACACGGTTCTTATTCTTTGTGGATCCTGTATTTGGGAATTTGCCTCCTTGCTAAAACTTACTGGTAACCCCAAATCAATACGAGCAGCACCGCTGTGACCACTCGCAGACAGAGCAGACATGCCGGTCCCCAGCCGGGTCTGAGCAGGGGACCAGTTAGCTCCCTTCTGTGTCCGCCGCGATCTTGTTTATAAGATCTGTCTTTATCCGGGTCTATTTGGGGCCCTGTTTTGCATTTCGGTGCTTTTTGCTGGCGATTCTGAGGTTTGAAATGGCCCCGGGCAGAGCTGAAGCGGGGTCTGGCGTCCACGGGGAGAAGTCGGGCACGAGCCTCCGGGAGAAGTCACGTGTCAGGCGAGCTGCCTCCAGTGTGAGTCACAGGCTGCTGGCCGTGAGCCCGGCGCTAATCCTGAGTGCACCGCGTGTGTTAAGTAACACTCCTGACACGGAAACGCACACGCAACGAGGTTGTGCACTGCTCCACGGATGAGGCTGCAGCCAGAGGCACTCGGGACCCTCACCCACTGCGTCCCCCACGGGCGATGGGCCTCAACGGGCATCACGACCACCAGCGGTGAGACCAGCGGGCCAGTCACTGGGGAAGCACTGCCCCCGGGACCTCCTCCTGAGAAAACCGTGGACAGCCAGCTCCATTCACCTAAGAGGTGGGACGGAGTACAGAGCGGTGACCCTGCGAGAGGGACTGAGGCCCCAGGGCTGTGAAGGCTGCAGCAGGACCGGCGTCTCGTGGGGTGGACGGCGACCCCGGGCAGGGAGCCCTACACCAGCAAGAGTCGCTGGGTGGGGATGAGAGGCCTCATGTGTACACGTGTGTGTGAGTGTGAGTGTGTGTGTGCGTGCATGTGCAAAACAGCTGCTTGTTCTCCACACACTGACCTTTTCCTTCCCAGTCTCAGAGCTCAACTACGTTCCGCAGCCTCCTCTGCGGCCAGGTACATGGGTCAAATGCATGGGTCAGGTGCGTGCAGTCAGAAGCAGCCTCCAGAGGACACAAGGGAAGGTGGGAGGAGAGATGTGGTCCAGGAGTTTCCTCTTTCCCTCCCTCTGAGCAGATACAGGAGACCCGAGAAGGACTCCAGAGTCCGGGGAGCCTGCGTCCCTGAATGGCTGCGTGGATGCGAACCACCCCCTCCTCATCCCTGCCAATCCCCAGGGGACTGAGAAATAAAACATCTACGTGTCAGGTGCCTGAGGTTTGGAGGGCTGTTTATTACAGCAATTAGTTTAATCCACCCCCAATATACAGGGAGAGAACACTAAGTTCCTTACAGCTGGAAAAAAAAAAAGGAGGAAAGAAAACTGTAATCAAAAGTGAAAACCAATAAAGAGATCAGCCTTCCAGTGTTTTTGGCAATCATTTCTTTTAACTTGATAGGTTCATTTGAAAATAGTCTCTCTTGTGGCAAAAAAAAAAAAAAATTACTAAAGTTCAGCTTTTCCTTCATTGAGTTTTTCTCCTTTTACTTTCTAATCAAGTCACCTTAATGAGGCTGATAATATTATTAACAGCGTGTACTTTGAGTCTGTGCTTACCCAGGCCACCCTTTACCTGCAAACCTTGGAGAGACACGTCTGAAATGTCCATGAAACGTTAGCGACAACCGCTTCGGGAGCTGGTGTCTGCTTTTCTATACAACCCGAGGCTTTTATAATAATCACGTAACTTTCACGAGAGATGTCAGAGGGCACGGAAAGAAGAATGGACGCTGGGCCTGGCCTGCTGCCAGGTTGGTCCTAGGGCTCAGGTCCTCCCGCGCTCTCCCTGGAAGGTGGGGTCGTGAGAGCGCGCCCTGAGATGACCCCAGGGCACAGGGCCCCTCCCCAGGAGCGGGGGTTTCCTGGGAGACCAGAGGGGCAGGAGGCTGGGCTTGGGTCAGAGCCCAAGGGCCGCACCGGCGCCACCCGGCCAGGAGGCGGCGCTGCGGGCCTCCCCAGTCTCTCTGATCCCAGCCGGACCCCTTCCCAGCAGGGCCTTCAGCCACACAGGCTGGAGCCTCCCAGAGGCGGCTACACCCCCCAGCCCCACCTCTCCACCTCCTCTCTAAACTCTAACATGAGGGCTCCTCTCGGGCACGCAAGCCCCACGGAGACCTAAGGAGCAGAGACGACGAGAAATGAGACGCCCCAGCGGAGAGCCTTCAACGGGCACGGGCTGAGACCCGGGCACCTGATCCCAAGAGACAAGAGTCCCACCGGGAGGGGCCCACTCAGGCCGACCGTGGGTCTGTGCCGCCTGCCAGCCTCCGGAAAGCCCCTCCTGGGGTCACCGAGCCTTCCCAGCCTCCCCGAGGGCCCGGACGCCGCATCCACTAGCCAGACCCTGGACGGGACTCCACGGGGGCCCAGGTCCAGCCCCGCTCAGCCCGAAGGGCCCCCCACCAGGCCTGGTGCAGCCCCCGCCCCCGCCAGGCTCCACCCACCCAGCTCCAGTCTGCCGCCCTGCCCCTGTCCTGCCCACCCCAGAGGGAGCCCCTCCTGCGTTCTCCAAGGCCCGCGAAACAGCAGCACGGCCAGGGAGACCCCTCTCCAGCACCCGCTGTGGCCACAGCGACCTCACGCACATTCACCACAGAAGGACTGTCTCCCTCGGGTGCCTCAGACAGCAGGGGGCTCGGACCTCGAGGGACGACTCAGGGGCTGCCGGCGGGCAGGGCGGGCAGGGCACCCCGGGCAGAGCTTGCAGACTCCAGGAAGTGGGAGCCCCATGCCAGGGGAGGCGGCAGGGCCTGCCTGGGGCGGGCAGCCCGTTTACTAAGGCGTGCACTGTGCTCGCTGCCGCTGCAGGCCTGGTCTCTGTGCTGAGGTTTGGGCTCCATCCCTGCACACAGTAGGTGCAGCGAGCAGGGAGGAGGGAGGGGGAGGAGGGCCCAGCAGGAGGGGGCAGGCGGGGCGCTCGTGGGGAGGGGGCAGGAGCAGCTCGGGCCCCGGGGCAGGGGGCGAGCAGAGGCCCCTGGAGTCCAGGTCACGCCTGCCATGGGCCGGAAGGCGGGCGGCGGGCGGACGGGCTCACCGTTTGCTGCAGATCCTCGATGACGATGCGCAGCACCAGCGTGTGGGCCTGGGCCTCCTCCGCCCTGGCGCCGCCCGGCTTCTGGGCTGTGGCCCGGATGGTGTCGTAGATGGTCTCCTCCTTGGAACTGTCCGAGTTCGACTCCTCCGAGGAGTCTGAGTAGCTCCGGGCCATCTCGTCCTCGCTGGACGTGGGGCTGCGTGGCATGGCTGCGCGTGTCTGCTCGGAGAAGGGAGAAGGGAGACAGATATCAGGGGAGGTTCGAGGGAGAAGCCGGGGGTGTGGCGGAGACCGGTGTCCAGGGGCGTGATCGCAGGCTGGGCGACCTGCGTGGGTAACACACACACACACACACACACCCCAGCTCCTCCCGGAGCCCGAGCCAGGCAGGACCTGTGGGGGCCCCCAGAGCCCCGCCCCGGTGCTTGGAAACCAGCGCTTAACAGGAGCCCGGACTCACTGTGGCCACGGCCACAGCTTACGGGGACAGACCAGGGGGGCGGCGGGGCGGTCTGAAACGTTCGGGAGTAAGAGGAACAGCTCTCTGTTTTTCTTGGAGGAGCAGCAGGCAGAGAGATGCAGGCTTTGGGTCGGAATGGTACCGAGCGCCTGCTATAATAACCCCCTCTGCTTCAAACACAGCAATGATAAGTACTGTATAAAAATAGACCCAGCACACAGGGCCAGGCTCAGAAATGAGAGAATCTCCAGGCCCAGGAGCACAGCGGAACCCAAAGACTGATGGGGGCAGGCGGATGGGGGAGCGCTGGGGGTCCCCAAGAGCCCGCGGAGGCTGGGAGGGCAACTTCCTCACCATCAAGTGCAATAAAAGCCCCCCGGCAAGGACCCAGGTGAGGGGGCCGACTGCTGCCTCGTTCCACGGGCGTTAGCAGGACAGAACTGGGGGGCAGGCTGCCCAGGGACACCCCCAGCTCTGTAGGCAGCGGTCAGAAAGCTCAGGCTAAAACCTGAGATGACCAGGGGTCCTGGGGCGGGGGGGGCGGTGCAAGCCAAACCAGCAACTGCACTTCTGTGTGACCTCTGTAAAGGACGTCAAAGGTCAAGTTCATGTGAACAAGAAAGATGTCCCAGGCTGTTCCCCGCAAAACGGGGTGACCAGGTTAACCCAGCTCACACGCCACCCTAACCATTCAGGCTCTGCCTGACCAAGGTGTGGTCTCTACTTCCCACGGACGGCACAGCTGAGGGCAGCGTGGACCCCAACGACCCCCACAGGGCCCCAAAGGGAGCCCTGAGAAAGGACCATTCAGACGCGGCGTCCTTGCGCACAAAGGCTGGAGAGATGCAGCCTCGCCTGGAGCCTGAAGTGCGCAGGACGTGACTGATGGGGCAGAGGCGCCCACAGCGACAGGAACGCCAAAGTGGGGGGCGGGGGGGGGCAGAAAGGGGGTCACAGCGCCCTAACTGGTTTCCTCGAAACAGTTCCAGGTGACAAGACAGAAAGCCAGACTTCGACAAACCTGGGACACAGAGGCTTGCAACGCTGTTCTCTGGGCATCTCTGTGCGGGAAATATTTCACAGTAGAAATGGGGGGTCGGTGAGGGGGAGAAAAGCAAGGGGGAGGGGAAGGGAGGAAGATGATCACCTGGCCGACTACCCCAGGGGCTGGGGAGCATGGACCCTGGAAGTCATTCATTTTGGGGTGACGAGCCTCAGAAAAGTCCCAGGCAGGACACAGCTCAGTCAGTGCCAATTCGGCGTCCAATCTGAGAAGGCTGACGCCCACCATTTACCTCCAGAGTTCATTTAAGGTCAGTGGACACCCGTGGAAGTGTCTCTCTGCTGGGCCACCAGGTCCCAGGACATTCCCAGCCCCTGATCAGACATGCAAAGCCCAGCAAAGTGCAGACGCCACCCCAGAAAATGCACCTGCCCACACCCAGGGAAAGGCAAGACCACGACTGGGTCGGGGGCTCCCCTACGGCCAAGAGCACCTGGACCATCCTCAGACATGGGGTCCATAAATGCAGCTCTGCCCAACCTGCAGAGGGGCTGAATGAGTCCTAACCCGGAGGTTTCACATTAAAAACCCTGATATCTGGCTCATCCTGACCACCAGCAAAATCTGGCCTGGTTGAGGTCGGCCATGCAGCACCGGGGCTGGAGCAAGCTGCTGCGACTCCCTGGCCAGCCTGCCCTCCTCCCCAGGTCCTCCCAGAACCAAGCGACTCACATGGTCAGAGCTCCTGCCCGCCGAGCTCTCGCCCTGGCCCGCGGGCCTCAAGTCTGAGCAGCGGGGAACGGATCCACCCAACACCCTAGCCTGGCCTCGTCCTCGGACTTCTGCCTGCACACCTCCCGAGAGGGTCCCTGGTCAAACATCTGACAGCTGATCACCCGGATCACCCAGGAAGGGTCTCGTTTCTTAAAGGAAAGTGACCAAGCTGGTCACACAGTCGTGTCTGACCCCACAGGCTCCTCCGTCCAGGGGATTCTCCAGGCAAGAACACTGGGGTGGGCTGCCATTCCCTTCTCCAGAGGACCTTCCCGACCCAGGGTCAAACCCGGGTCTCCTGCATTGGAGAAACCAGGGAAGCCTAAAATATCCAAAGTACATCCCATCCTCCACTAAAACTTCAGAGCACCCAGGGACTCCTGAATTCACTGACAAACGCCTCTGTCATTTGAGCTTCATGTTTTTCCAACCACACAAGAGCACAAACTGGAGAGTGTGGGGAGGGTCTGAGGCCGAGGACAGGGTCTGGCCACCCCGGTTCAACCTTAGGAAGGTCCCAGCCAGTCTGGCTACAACTTCCACCAACATGTTCACTTCTGCCTTCGCTCATTCACCACTTACACATGAAAAAAATAAGTGCCTGGCATAATTATATGCCACATATATACTATATAATGTAGAACACAGTTAAAATTATAATTGTAATATGGAAATAATTGTATGCTATCATAATATATTGTGATGATTATATACACACAATTATAATATAAATATAAATTATGTACATCATTGTGTGTGCTGTTTTAGTTGCTCAGTTGTGTCTGAATCTTTGCGACCCCATGGACTGTAGCCCGTCAGACTCCTCTGTCCATGGGATTTCTCAGGCAAGAATACTGGAGTGGCTTGCCATTTTCTTCTCCAGGGATCTTCCCAACCCAAGGATCGAACCTGGGTCTCCTATGTTGCAAGCAGATTCTTTACCGTCTGAGCCACTAGGGAAGTACCATTATATAGTTGCATATATATTATATATAAAATCATTTCCAACAAGGTTTCCAGGTTTTAATATCCTCTAGAAAAGGTCAACTCCATGGTTGTCCAGTGGTTAGCGCTCTGCACTTTCACTGCCGTGGGTTAGAGAGTCGGACCATAAAGAAGGCTGAGCGTCCAAGAAGTCATGCTTTTGAACTGTGGTGCTAGAAAAGACTCTTGAGAGTCCCTTGGACAGCACGGAGATCAAACCAGTCAATCTTGAAAGAAACTAACTCTGAATACTCATTGGAAGGACTGATGCTGAGGCTCCAATCCTTTGGCCACCTGATGTGAAGAGCCAACTCACTGGAAAACACCCTGATGCTGGAAAGATTGAAGGCAGAAGCGGAAGAGGGCAGAGATGAGATGGTTGGATGGCATCACCGATTCAGTGGGCATGAACCTGGCACACTCCAAGAGATGGTGAGGGACAGGGAAGCCTGGCGTGCTGCAGTCCACGGGGTCACGGAGAATCGGACACGACTTGTCAAATGAACAGCAATCCTCTAGAACAGTGTTTCTTCGTCCTGGCTGCACAGGGAGGCCACCTGGGATCTGTTTCTAAAAAACGATGGTGCCAGGAGGTCCGATTCAACTGGTCTAGGCGAGGCCCCAGTATGGACATTGTCTTTACTTTTTTATATTTATCTGCCTGCACCAGGTCCTAGTTGCGGCATTTGATATCTCGTTCCCTGACCAAGGATGGGACGCCGGCCCCCTGTATTGGGGCCACGTTAGCCACTGGACCACCAGGAAGTCCCCCTGCTGGATGTGACCGTTAGATGCCCGGAGACTCTGAAGCTGGGAGAGACTGAAGTAAAAGGAGAACGAGCGGTAGATGGTGAGATGGTCAGATGGCATCACTGACTCAGTGGATACGAATCTGAGCGAACTCCGGGAGAAGGAAATGGCAAACCCATTCCAGTGTCCTTGCCTGGAGAATTCCAAGGACAGAGGAGCCTGGCGGGCTACAGTCCAAGGGTTGCAGAGTCAGACACGACCGAGCAACTAACGGTCAGCTGCTGCTGCCCAGGGCGTGGGAACAGCCCGCGGGTCCAGATCCAGAGGTGGTTGTGAGTCAGGTCAGACGATGGGCAAACACTGGGAATGTACAAACGCTGGCAACACCGTGTTTCTGCAGGGTGACCCTGCAGCCGTGGCCCCAGGCCAGTGACCCACTGTGGACACGCAGTCTGAACAGTAAAGCATGCCTGACCCCAGGGTCGTCCTTCCACAAGACCAAAGGTGGGGGTGGGGGGGGCTTAAGGATGTCTGTGTCACACAGAACTGACAACCAAGGGGGAGGCGCCCTGTGTCCCCCAGACCCCTGCCACCCACAGCCCTCACCTGGCTCAAGGAGCCACCGCTGCTACCGCATCAGCTTAGGGGTGATGGTCAGACGTGGACATGTCTGCCACCGAAACCCACTGGACGGGTCTGAAGGGAAAAGCAGACCCGCACCCACTTCTTCCTAGGACGTCCTGGGAGCTCAGGCCAAAAGCCCTAGCAGGCTGGTCCTGACCTTGAAAAGGAGCGTGTGTAACTCGATCAGCTGATCCATGGGAAAAGCAAACACCTGCGGAAACACTTAAACATTAACTGTGGTTGGGGCTGCACGTGACAGGAGGGTACCTGGGGACTCTCGCATTTTGGATAAACAACGGAGACGGTTTATCCTAAGTACTTCCTAAACACTGGGCAGGACATGGGGTGCAAGGTGCTTAGTCATGTCCGACTCTCTGTAACCCGTTGGACTGTAGCCTGCCGGCCTCCTCGGTCCATGGGATTTTTCAGCCAAGAAGACTGGAGTGGGTTGCCACTTCCTTCTCCAGGGGATCTTCCTGACCCAGGATCGAACCCACATCTCCTTCATCTCCTGCATTGCAGGCGAATTCTTCACCTGCTGAGCCATCAGGGTGCTCGCACTGAAACACTAACAATCTGAAATTCGCACAGAAGTGGGCGTCCTGCATCTCGCGGGGCAAAGCCATGGCGGGTGCCAGGGCTTCTCCAAACTGTTGGGGGCAGGGGACGCTCCCAGGAGAGGAAGCCAAGGACGACAACGCAGTCTGGAAACCAGCTTCCCCAGGAAAAGTCAGGCCCCAGGAAAAGGCCCCAGGACCCGCAAGGGAAGGTTCCTCACCACCTGTGGGCAGACGTTTCGAGTGTAACTCACCTCTCGGGGAAAATACCAAACTATACAAATCCAAGTCGATAAAGTTCAACATCTCTCAGAATGTGTTTGCTTCACTGGCCCTGCTGGGCACCCATTAATAAGCGCAAAGGAAAGTAACAGTGGGAAAAGCAATTTTAACAAAAACTCCACAGTTTGCTGCCGAAATGTTCCCAGAAAGCACACAAGTGTTCCAAGAAAACATAAAATCTCAAACTGTCTCCTGAGTCCCCTAACACCTGTGAGGAAGGGGCAGCTAAGTTTTCCTCCTCGTTCCTTCCTCAGACACAGAGAAAATATGAAAGCTGCGCTGGGACAGAAGACACACAGTAAAAACAGAATGACTTCACCAAGGTCAAAGCTGCAAGAACCACATGTATGAAGATAACCTATAAAAAGGCAAGGCTTCCATCAGCTCTGGTTTATTTTATATGTGTGTGTATACCTATATGGGGCTTCCCTGCTGACTTCAGACGGTAAAGCATCTGCCTGATATGCAGAAAACCCGGGTTCACTACCTGGCTTGGGACAATCCCCTGTAGAAAGGAATGGCTACCCACTCCAGTAATCTTGCCTGGAGAACCCCATGGACAGAGGAGCCTGGTGGGCCACAGTTAATACACACACACACATAAATGTGGTTTTCTTGCAAAAAAAAAAAAGTTTCTATTCAAGTGGAATCTCAGACAGACACCTGACATATTTAACATACCGGAAGCAAGGTTTTGTGACTATTCATTTACTTTGTACATCCAAATATACTAAACCGGCTGGTCCTCATAGCAGTGAGATCCTGCTCTCCCAGGAGCTGCTCTGGGGTTCTGTGCAGACACGAGAACTCAGGTCAAGGTCATGGCCAAGGACTGGCAACAGCCTCCACCAGAACCGGTAGGTCTAGAACTAGATTCGGGAGGGGCCCAGGTTCCGCCACCCCCTTGGAAAGTCACCAACAGAGGACGGTGAGTTAACACCGGCTGACAGGGAGTGGGGGTGCAGGGCAGGTGGGCTTTGGGCAGCAGTGGGCCAGGTGGAGGTTGAAGGCGCCTGGGAAGGTGCGGGAAAAGCACGCCTGTGTCTCAGTAGTCATTTAATCTGCGCTGCTCTTCCCTTCGGGCTTCCCAGGTGGCAAAGAGCCCAGCGGCCAATGCAGGAGACACAGGAGACGCAGGTTCAGTCCCTGGGGCGGGAAGATCCCCTGGGGAAGGAAATGGCAACCCACTCCAGGCTTCTTGCCTGGGAAACCCCAGGGACAGAGGAGCCTGGCGAGCTACAGTCCACGGGGTCGCAGAGTCACACACGACTGAGCGCGCACACACACTTTCCCCTGCACCCGCACGTCAGAGGCAGTGAGAAGCGCGGGGAGGCCCCGCAGCAGGGCTGGGGGCGTGGGGGGCGTGGGGGCTGCCCTGGAAGCTTCTGCCGCGCCAGCCCCCAGTAACTGCGTCAGAACCTGGGAGGCGTGGTCTAGGGATCAGGCCACACCCCGAGGGCGGGGAGACACCGGGATTCAGGCCACACGCCGCCCCTTCCCACGACCCCCGCGGGACGCCGCGCCCCCAACCGCTCCAGCAGACTGGCCGAAGCTGCAGCTCAGCTGGCGCCACGCGGCAGCCACCCCCCCTGCGAGGGCGGCGTCCTCACCACACCGCAGGCCGGGGAGACTGCAGAGCCCGCCCACCAGCGTGGCATCGGCCCACGTCCCCCCCCGCTGCCAGCTTCACGTGCTGGGGTCCTGACCTCCAGCGCCCGAGAAGGCGGCTGTGTTTGCAGTTCGGGACTTTCGGGAGGTGATCGTGGTAAAATGAGGTCACTGGGGGGGCTGTCTGACGTGCCTTTTTGTAGGGCTCACGGGGTTCTCGCGGCAAGAAGACTGGAGGGGTTCGCCATTCCCTCCTCCAGCGAGTGCTGGAAAAGACGGAAGGCGAGAGGAGAAGGGGCAGCAGAGGATGAGATGGTCGGATGGCATCACCAACTCAACGGACGTGAACGTGAGCAAACTCCGGGAGGTCAGGGAAGCCTGGGGTGCTGCGGTCCACGGGGTCGCAGAGAGTCAGAGAGGACTCAGTGACTGAACAACAGACAGTGCAATGTGACTGGTGTCCTCATCACACAAGGAAGTCATCACAGACACACACACACAAGGAAGTCATCACACACACACACACACACACACACACACACACACACACACACACACACGTGAGGACGCGGCCGTCCACACGCCCGGGAGGGAGGCATCAGGAGGATCAGCCCTGCTCACACCCGGGTCTGGGATTCCAGCCTCCAGGACCGGAGACAGGGAGTGTCTGCTGTCTAAGCCCCCAAGCTGGGGGCCTTTGCTATGGCAACCACAAGAACTGCATACGGGGTGAGGCCCTCCGGATGTTCTTTACTAGATGCATGAACTGTATTTCTGAGGAGAATCGCCATCGAGACAGGCTTTCTTCTGAAACCACTGTCGAGGTAAATTCCATGTCTGTCCCTTCCTGCATCTTCGGATGAACTCCAAGGACAGCTGTCCTCTCTCCCCCATGAACTGCTGATGTCCTCTTCTGACCCGGGTCTCTCTGCCTAGCTCCCCGAGCCTTTCCTTCACGCCTGGCTCAGCAGACCACACTCACTCTCCCTCCCTCTCTCCCGGGAAGCCCCGCTGTCCACAACTCCCCGTTAACCTCTGATGATTCTCAGCTAGTGCTCTGAAAACCACGCCATCAGACACTCCAGTCCATCCCTGGCCAGAGGAGCTTGGGAAACATAACTAGATGAAACAAACATGCACCAATCACTTTGAAAGTCAAAGTGCTAGCTGCTCAGTCGTGTCCGACTCTTTGAGACCCCATGGACTGTAGCCTGCCAGGCTCCTCCACGCGAGAATACTGGAGTGGGTAGCCATTCCCTTCTCCAGGGGATCTTCCAAACCCAGGGATCAAACCCAGGGCTCCTGCACTGCCGACAGATTCTTTACTGTCTGGGCCGCCAGAGGGGCCCAATCACTTCACTCCAGAACTTACTGGCGTGCCTTCTGTGGTCATCTCTCAGTGGCTGATGCAATGTATCCCCAAGGCCACTTAACCCCTGAGTCAGCTGCTCCTGGGAGGGCAAATGTCACCTCCCGCAGTAGGCATGTCACACGCCTGCAGGGCATGTCCCGCAGAGCCCAGCTCGCTGCCGAGCACAACCGCCCTGGACGCTTACCGGGTAAAGACAAGTACGGCAGGGACCTGGAAACACCCCTCTACCCAAAGGAAAAGGGCCCCAGGGGTATTACCGCTATTCAAGATCCTTTGGCCAAAATGGATCTCCCCAGATCAGAAAAAGGACTGCTGACGAGCCAGATGCTGAATTAGAATGTCTCCGCTGAGGATCACTGACCGTAAGGAGGAGGATCACATGCCTATGTGGTCACTGGCGTGTTCTGTGTGGTGACTGGCGTGCAAGGTATCGAGAGGCATTCTAGGTGGGTTAACGGAAAGGCTGGGATTTGGAACGTTTACCAGATGGACCCACTTCCCTTCCACGCAGCGGAATTCCCTTAGGAGCCTGTGCTCCTTGGACTATAGGAGCAGGGTCCCCACGGCTTCCACCTCCCCGCCTCCTGGAGGGAGCCAGCTGCGGAGTTTGGGCTGCAGGGGGCTCCCTTCTGAGCTTCTGCTGTAAACGTTGTTCAGTTGTGTCCAACTCTGCAACCCCACAGACGGCAGCAGGCCAGGCTCCTCTGTCCTCCACTATCTCCTGGAGTCTGCTCAAACGCATGCCCATTGAGTCAGTGATGCCATCCAACCATCTCATCCTCTGTCACCTCGCTCTCCTTTAGCTTTCAATCTTTTCCAGCGTCAGGGTCTTTTCCAACGTAAAGAGGGCAACGCGATTCTAAAGAAGGCCTGTTTTTTATCATAGGCCCACATTTTGGTTTTCTTTCATCATAAACGAAGAGATTCTGACCAACCAGTGTGCCCCCCGCTTCTAACCTCATCACAAAAGACGTGGCTCACTCATCTAACACTTTTGCAGAAGCAAGAATCCATTCACGCTGAAGAAAAGCGGTCCCTGGGATATCAGGACATGAGCACTAACAGGTCAAGACCTCCTCTGCTGGGAGGCGGCCCCGCCCAGCGCCTCGCAGACCCAAGCTGTTGTTCGATAGGCCTTGTGTCCTGGGGGACCAGAGGCCTGGACTCTGACGGCCACGGGGCGGATGTCATGGGGCTAGGAAAGGAAACCCCCTCAGTCAGGCCCCAAACGTCTAGAAGATCACAATGAAGGCGCGTTTCCCCGACTGGAGCAGTGAATCTGCCGCAAGCCTGCAGCAGCCCTCAATATCACCAACACACACGCCAACAGACACGTGGGGACACTGCTTCAGGGTTAAAAGGGTTGGAGAGAATTATTTTTCAGATACTCGGCTTCTCTGTGTGGAAAAGCCACAAGCACTTGGAAATAAATTATTTAAACCAGTGAAAATGCTCAGCAAGTGCTAGATAAGAAATTAATTAATACACAAAGTTAACTAAATTTCTACATTTGCAATAAATAATTTAAAGGCATTAAAAATTCTATCAGAGTCCCAACAATAGCCACAGACACATAAGATAAAGTATCTAAAGCAACCTATGCTAGACCTTTATGGAGAAAATGAAAAGGACTTTATTCAGGACAACAAAATAAGAAAGACACATGTCTTCATATGAAGACCAGATGAATGGAGAGATCCACCATAATCATGGAAGCTAGGGCTTAAGATTTTAAAGATAATAGTTCTCCACAAAACACAGATTTGAGGCAACTTGCAACAGAAACCCCGGCAGGACTGTTCACAGAACTTATTCTGGTCATAACGTTTGCCGAAAGGGAGAAAGAGCCGAAAATAACCAGGACAGGGACTTCCCTGGCGGTCCAGTGGTTAAGACTCCACCCTTCCAACGCAGGAGGCGCAGGTTCAATGCCTGATCCGGGAACGAAGATCCCACATGCTTTGCAGCACGGTCAAAAAATAATTTTTTAAAAAAATACCAGGACTAACTTTGGAAACAAAGAGATGCCAAATCTTCCTAAACAGTTATAACAGGAGATCAGGATGACTTTGCTACAGAGACAGATATAGATCAATGGGAAGAGCAGAGAACTCGGGACAGGCCTTGCAAACATGGGGATGCAATGTGTGTCCATGTGTTGGGAGGAAAAGAACCGATAAATGCATGATGTTGACATTGTGGGCTGTTCACTCGCAAAGTGTCAGAAACGGAGCCCACCTCCCCACACACGAGCCAACGCCACACACGCGAAAGACCTAGGCATGAAAAAGCAAAACTACAAACATCTGGAAGGAAAAAACACAAGATCTCCTCCTCGAGAGACGCGGGTTTGGTGCTGCTGTAACAAATGACCACAGATCATTGGGATAAAACAACAGAAAGGCATTCTCTCACAGTTCTAGAGGCAGAAATCCCAAATGAGCCACACAGGGCTAATGCCAAGGTGTGGTCAGTGCAGGCTCCTCCTAGAGATTCAGGAAGGAATCTGTCTCCTCGCCCTTCTCAGATTCTGGGGTGCCCCCTACTCCCCTGCGCACAGCCTCTGCATTGCTGTCCCCCTGCCTTCTCCCTCCTATGTCTGCCAAACCCCCCTGCCTTCCTCTAATGAGGACCCCTGAGATGACAATCAGCGCCAAGCCAAATTGTCCAAAACATCCTCCCTACCCCAAGATCCTGGACTTCATCACATCCACAGAGCCCCCTCTGCTATTATATAAATCCCCTACATTCAGACCTTCAGGGTGCAAACATCCAAAGATGCGACGTGCGGTCCATCAGCGGCGGGTGTGATCAAAGTGCAGCCCGCCCTCCGTCCCCTGTCTGACCATCCTTCAGCTCTGCCATCCCCTCCTCCTCTCCCTCCTTGAGTCAGTAGCTCTTCTTCCCGGCTCACCCGATGCCAGCCCGTGTGCCGGCTGTTGGACTCTGCGGCTGTACTTTTCAAGGCACTGTACTGCTAAGATTAAAACTGCTTTCCTTACTTTTTGTTTTTTAATGTATTATTTGTGTGAAAAGTATTATAAACCTATTACAGCACAGGACTGTATACCTATTGTTTTAGCTGGGTATCAAGGCTAACTCTGCCGGAACGACAAGCAAATCGGACTTACAAATGTGTCCGCAGAACAGAAACGCACTGGTACGCAGGGGACTTACTGTAAGGTCCCACTCGTGGGATCCAGAGATTACAGCCTGGTATCTTTGGGGGCCAAGACTCAGCCGACCAAAACCTACACAGCATATTAAAAAGCAGAGACATCACTTTGCCAACCCAGGTGTGTACAAGGTTACGGTTTTCTCAGTGGTCATAAACAGATGTGGAAGGCGGACCATAGAGAAAATCGAGCTCTGAGGAACTGAAGCTTTTGAACTGTGGTGCTGGGAAAAGACTCGTGAGAGTCTCCTGGACAGCAAGGAGATCAGTCCCTCCTAAAGGGAATTAACCCTGAATACTCACCAGAAGGACTGGCGCTGAAGCTGAAGCCCTAATACTTTGGCCACCGGATGCGGAGCCAACTCGTTAGAAAAGACCTTGGTGCTGGGAAAGACTGGAGGTAGGAGCAGAGGGCAACAGAGGATGAGGCGGTCAGACGGCATCACCGACTCAAAGGGCATGAATCTGAGCAAATTCCGAGAGACTGTGGAGGACAGGGGAGCCTGACCTGCTCCCCGGGTTCCCCAAGAGTCAGACAGGACTTAATGACTGACAACCACAGCAGAACTGTTACTATGTCTGTCTACTTTTTTATGTTTATGATGTTTATAATTAAAAATAAAGACTTTAAAAAAATTAAGGACTGTGACGTCTGCCTGTGACGGTCTTAACGCCTCCTTCCTGGGGTACCAAGCACCGTCCTATTCACCAGGGAAGACGAAGGACAGAGGGCAGAATGCTACATACACATAATGTATATTATTAAAATGTATTATGTAAGACACAGTAACATGTTTATATAAAATACATTACATATGCAGTTTATACATAATACTATTAAGTACTAACAGACATTCAAACACTGTGGAGGAGGAAATGGCAACCCACTCCAGTATTCTCGCCTGGAGAATCCCAGGGACAGAGGACCCTGGTGGGCTACGGTCCACGGGGTCACAAGAGTCGGGCATGTCTTAGCAAATAAACCACCAACACCACCTTTCAAATACTATTATTTATTTCATCGCTAAGTCATGTCCAACTCTTTTGCAACCCCATGGACTGTAGCTCGCCGGGCTCCTCTGTCCCTGAAATTCTCCAGGCAAGAATGCTGGAGTGGGTTGCCATTTCCTTCTCCAGGGGAATCTTCCCGACTCAGGGATCAAACCTGGGTCTCCTGCATCGGCAGGCAGTTTCTTTCCCACTGAGTCATCGGGGAAGCCCAATAAAAACAAATATATTACGAAAATATTACTGACAGACAAAAACATATAAAATTTTCACCCGTATATATTAAAACATATAGAATATTCTGGGGTGACATGTTCTTTTTCGCAGCATCCCGAGGCTGAGAAACCCTGGGGCTGACAGCACACAGCAATCCGTCCTGGTCCTGCTCAGATAAGCAAGGTCCTCTTCAACTCCTGCGCCATTTCTGCCTCAGGCCAGCCTCCTGGGCAGTTTCTCTTGGGCCAAGGCCTGGAAGTCAGGACAAAGGTCTCTAGTCCCGTCTAGTTCCTCCGGTTCTGAAAGGCCTGTCGTATTTGGGATCAAACACAAAAGGTAACATCCAAACACGCCTCTGGGGCCTGCACGGCTGCCGGTCTCCAGACGCTGGGTGCCCCACAGCCCCCAGGCTCCCGAGGCGGGGGTGGGTCCCCCTGGGGAGTTCTGGCCACCGCGCTGTGAGGAGGGTGGGGGGCGTGGGGACCCGGCCGGGGCACCTCCCCCCTTGCTTCCCCTGCTGGAACCCCCTGGGAGTGCAGCCGCACCCTGGGGCTCCCCTGGGAGGCGACACCCACCCAGACAAAGCACCCCCGAGGGCACACGAGCTCTTAGAATCCAGCTCATGGTGGTGACGAGGGGAGGCTCTGTGTGTGCCCCTTCGCTATTAACCAGCCTTCTCTTTGTGCGTGAACCGCATCTGGCTTGGCTGACGGTGTTGGCGTGAGACAGACTCAACAGCCTGCCTCCAGCCTGGCCCACCTCCCAGCTGCCCACTCAGTCTGGACAAACCACAGCAGAGCCCCCGGACGGATGGCTGGCGGAAGGCAGCGCCAGCTCAACAGCAAGCTCTGGCTTTTGAAGGGCTGCCCGAGGTCTCTGCTAAACTATGGGTTGTGTGTGAGTCACTGAGTCGTGTCTGACTCTTTGCGACCCCACGGACTCCTCTGTCCGTGGGATTCTCCAGGCAAGAACACTGGAGTGGGCTGCCATCATCCTGAGTCTCTTGTGTCTCCTGCATTGCAGGCAGATTCTTTGCCATCTGAGCCGCCAGGGAAGCCAGACGATGGGTTAGCGGCAGCAAAGTCAAGGCTGTGAGCCTGGTAACTGGGCACATCAAACAAGGCTGCAGAGCTGAGACGTCCTGGGGAGACGGAGTGTCCCTGAGGCCTGAAAACCCAGCTGGGTCTGCTACGGAAAGGCGTTCAGTTTTTCAGATCCAGCATGGGGGCTCCCAGCAGCTTTCTGCACCAGGTATCAGCGCTGCCCGGGGGGCGGGGGCAGGATACTCTGTCCAGGCGCCAAGTCCCTGACCCTGCAGGAGGCTTTGTGGTCACTTGCTGGGGGATGGCCCTGGCTGCACCCTGGGTGGGGCTGCACCCAGCCCGGTCCTGCGATCCCCCGTAATGACAGTGTTTAAGCTGAGGATGGGTTCTGTTTAATTCCTATCATCCCAGGCTGAGGGAACCTGCAACCATGGTTTCCAATTTCTTCTTCTGTTTTCCCAGGAAAGGATCTTAAAGAAACATCTTCCCCTCCAGGGGTTTAAAGCCACCAAGCCACACTCCCAGTGTGAGTTGGTCCTGCACGCTCTCTGGGGATGCCCCCCTAAGTGGACACATCTGTCCAACAGCCCAAGGGCCTTCCATGCCCCCTACAGCCAGAAGAATGAGGTCCAAACACCAAGCCCAGAAGTTGGGTCCGACTCACCTCAGCATAGCCTGGGGGAACCCCAAAGAGAGCTCACTCAGCCGACAGAGCTCCTCCTTGGAACCCCTACACTCAGCCTGTCCCGGGAGTTCCCAGCCTCACTGAGATGCGGGAACAGGAGGCTGTCCTGGGATGCCGGAGTCACTCATATTCAGGTGTCCCCAGGAGGTACACATGCCCGACCAGGGTTGAGAATCTAATGCATTTCTTAGGATGTCATCCAGCTTTTTCCCGGGAGCAGAGACCCCTCGTCGTGAGCGGCCTCCCTGCAATGCTGTCCTCTGGCTGACCCAACAATCCACCCTTCTTAGTCCTCAGGACCCAGGCCAGGTCACGGAGCATCTCGGTGACCCCTGGCGGGAAACAACCTTCCCTTCATCCTCTGCTGACCTCCGCGGGAGGACGGCTCTTCCACACACGCTCCAGTGCTGCACAGACAGACGGACTGACGGACACGACGTCTGAGCGTGCAGAGAACGTGAGCAGGGGAAGTGCTGGGGTACAAGACAGGTCCACAAGCCACGTCTCTGCAGACGGCGGGGAGGCGGTGGGAGCACGAGGAGGCAGCACCCACAGTGCTCCTGGGCATGTCTCTTTCTTCCTTTCCCATCCCCGCCCTACAGGGACGCGACAGTCACAGCAGTGCGGGGGGCCTCTGGGGCACACCTGACAATGTTGAAGAATCCGTGTGCATGCGAAATGTGTATCTACTTAAGTCTAGACACGACACAGGCTTCCCGGGCGGCAGCGGTGGTAAGCATCCGCCTGCCAGTGCAGGAGACACAAAAGACTGGGTTCGATCCCTGGGTGGGGAGGATTCCCCTGGAGAAGGGAATGGCAACCCACTCCAGTCTTCTCGCCTGGGAAATCCCATGGTCAGAGGAGCCTGGGCGGCTACAGCCCATAGGGTCAGAGTCAAATTCAACTGAGCTTGCACACGCATGCAGCAACTAAAAGACACGACATCTGAGGGGCAGAACTGAGACTCATTTTAGTTTCATAAAAAGATTCGACGACATTAAATTTTCAGAAATCTGAATTTAAATACGTCTGGTTAAAGTACTGTGATTTGAAATTACCATGGTCATTAACTTTAATATGTATTTTGCCTCAGAGTGGGTGATTAGAAATTTTAGAAGCTCTTGTGTCTACAACCCTTTGAAACCCTTTGAAAAAAAGCTCATGCTTAAATTTGTTAATTTACATTTTTATGAAAATCCATCCAGGTTCTGTACACTGTGAACATATTCAATTCTTAATTATTCAGATGATCACTCTCAATGGAACATAAATTATGTAAAAAAAAAAAACCTGGATTGTAACAACATGCATAGTAATTTTGCTAAACAGAAGGGAAGACAAATACATTTTATGGAATATATAGTAATTAACAAACGATGTTTATAACTTATCTGAATATCATTGGGCATCAACATAGTACCCAAGTGTACAAATAATAATTAACTCCAGTCACATTGATATATTGCCAGCTATCAGTCATATAAAATGGTAAATGTCCACACGTTTAAATTTATGTCAGTATGAAGGTTAATATGTGAAAAGCAGAAGGAGAAAACACATTTTATCTAACAGCTTGCCAGCTTGATTTATGATTTTTAAAGAGGAAGGACGAGGCTTGTCGGACTCCATGTGGCGTCCTGCTCCAGGCCCCGAGTAATAAGACAGGCCTGCTGGGAGGTGGCGTGTGGGCCGCTTCTCACGCCAAGCTCTCAGCAGTCAAGGTGTAAAAGCTCGGAGACCCCCAGGAACAAGGCGGGAGCAGCTGTCTCTTCGGGACCGTGGACTGGCCCTGTGCATAAAGTCAGAGGGGCTGCAGGGAGCCAGGCGCCCACCACACAGCCCGGGGCTCAGCGCTCGTGTGCTCACTCCCTGGGGAGGACGCTCCTCTTAGCCGCAGACGGTGTCTGCTCCCGCGTCCTTTCACGCAGAAAGGGGGTGCTCTGGGTCTCCTCTTGGTGGTGCTGGTTCAGTTGCTAAGTCATGTCCGACTCTTGCAACCCCGTGGACTGTAGCCCGCCAGGCTCCTCTGTCCAAGGGATTTTCCAGGCAAGAATACGGGAATGGGTTGCCACTTCCTTCTCCAGGGGAATCTTCCCAACCCAGGGGAGGACACTAATCCTATAGGATCAGGGCTCCACCCTCGTGACCTCGTTTAACCTTAATGACATCCAGGGAGGCCCCATCTCCAAACATGGCCACACTGGGGGTGAGGGCTTCAACAGATGAACACAAACGTTCAGTTCACACCATCTGGGAAGGCCCACCTCGGCTCCCGAGCTCCCGCACACCCCAGGCCATGCCGGGGCTCTAGGCTGGGAGGGCTGTTTCAGGGCTGCAGGAACGGGCGTCAGGAGAGGACCCCCATGGGTGCGCAAGGCTCCAACAGGACCCAAGCATCACCTGCTTGACGCCATCTGGGACGTGGTGACTGTGTCAGCAGAAGGGGCCAGCGCACTCAGGACTCCCAGCCCAGCACTCACCAGCCCCCGGAGCTCACAGAGCACCTTGGCAGCCGCCATCCGCACCCGCCAGCTTCCTGCCTGACCTCGCTCGGAGGAAGGAAGGAAGGATGCCCAGGAGAGGCTAGGACACCAAGAACGCAGACGGGGGCCAGAGAATGGCTTCTCCGGGAACTTTATATAAAAGAAACAGCCTTTTAAAAAGCCACATGCAGATCAGAATTATCCTGGAATTTTTTGAAAAATACAAATGCCAAGATATTGCTTTTCCCCCCAAAGCTCCAGATATGTTTCTAATGAGCAGTCCTGTTTAAAAACAACTGGATTATGTGAGGATCTTTTACTTTTATCTAGTTTGTTTCACTTTTTCTATTTCATGTTCAGTGCTCCCATTTCATTTAGTTTATGTTTTCCCATTTCTCCATCTCTTTTTTTTTCTTTCTCAAGCCTTATCAAGCGTAGTAGAAAAGCTTTTGTGTGTATATATATATAATAGTATGCATACATACATACTACAGGTATACATATACATACATACTATATATACATATACCTATTATAGGATGCATAGTATATATATTTTAGAAAACATTAATTTTCGCCTAAGTAAAAACTTTATGATATTTTTATTCCACTTGTTTGACTTAGTATGAATAGAATGGTAGACTTCTAATTTTAAGCAAATAGATATGCAACAAGCAACAAAGGTTTACTATAGAGCACAGGTAACTATAGTCAATATCGTGTAATAACTATAATGGATAATAATCGGAAAGATAACATATGTGTATATGTGTTACTGAATCACCTTGCTGCACACCTTAAACACTGGAAGTCAACTACACTTCAATAAAATATACATATTAAGAAAAAATAAAAGAAACTGTCTTTTAAGCATCCTCTCCCACATTTCGAACAGCTTCCTCGGAAAGCAATCTTACAAGTGAATGAGCTGTGTTATCAGCGCGTGTGTATTTCTCCGTGGGCTCCCCCACGAGAGAACGAAGCCAGGCTGCCTTCCAGAAAACCGCCCCCTTCACGCTAGGGCCACGCGCGGCTCCGCAGGTCAGGGTCTGACCCCACACGGCAGGCAGGAAGAGGCGGGCATCGGGCACAGCGGCCCCGCCACACGCCTCCCGGAGCCCGCGCAGAGGGAGAACGTGACGGAAAACGCACGCACACTCGGGTCCAAGACGCTCCGGAGACGCTGGTAAGGGCCGCGCCTCACAGTCCCACAGCCTCCCGGGCTGAGAAGCGGGCGCGCCGTCCTCCCCCCAACGTCACACCGTCTCTCCCACGTGGGAAGAGTGACGGTGACTTCCTGCGGTGTTTTATAAACCTACTTCGTTAATTTTTTAAGCATTTGGACTTCTGTCAACTTCACTAACAATAAAAGGAGAATCATTCCCAGCACTCACGGAGGACTCAGTTTAAAAAAAAAAAAAAGTCGGGGAGCGGGGGGAAGAAATCAATTCCAGAATTCGAGACCTGGTTCTCCTTTTAGCTGGGACCACGGGCGGCTGGGCCTGCTGTGATCTGAGCTTTCTGAGCGGAGTGAGGATGAACGTCCCAGATGCCGCCGAACAGGCTGACGGCTGTGCTGGTTTCAGCGTCTGTACCACTTCCTGCGGCTTGGGAGTGAGTCATCCCCCAGGACCGCTCGGCTGCCGCACAAAGAGGGACTACTCTGGAATCCTCTCTCCTGATCGGCCAGGCCAACACCCCCGAGAAAGGCCACTTCACACCCACAAGCCAAGCTGCTCGGTCGTGTCCGACTCTGCGACCCCATGGACTGCAGCCCGCCAGGCTCCTCTGTCCATGGGATTCTCCAGGCAAGAAGACCGGAGTGGGCAGCCATTTCCTTCTCCAGGGGATCTTCCTTACCCAGGGAGCGAACCCAGGTCTCCTGCCTTGCAGGCAGATTCTTTACCATCTGAGCCACTGGGGAAGCCCCTGGGAAGAGAATGGGTCCTAAATCCATTACTGAGGTCCTTACAAGAACACCATGGGAAGATGCAGACCACAGGCAGGAGAAACATGGAGACGGCCAGGTGATGGCGGAGGCAGAGGTTGGAGGGATGTGTCCATGGGTCAAGGTCAAGTCAAGGTTGCCAGCCACCACCAGGAGCTGAAAGAGGTGAGGAAAGATCCTCTCCTGGTACGTGAGTTGATGACTCCTTGATTTTGGACTGTGACCTTCAGAATTGTCAGAGAATAAATTTTTGTTGCCTTAAGCCACCACCTCGTGGCCATTTACTCCAATAGCCACAGAAAACTAATATGCCAAGGATTTATACTCAAGAGAGGAGCACCATTCAAAACTCTTCTCAACTGATTCCTCTTTAGGCAAACCGCACACCCAAAATCTCACACCCTATAACCTCTTCAGAATAATGAAACAATCATAGTAACAGATAATCACACTGGCATTTATATAAAGTCACTTGGACTTCCCTGGTGATCCAGTGGTTAAGACTCTGTGCTTCTAATACAGAGGACGTGGGTTCAATCCCTGGTCAAAGAAGTTCCGCATGCCTTGCAGCCAAAAAACAAAAGGCCCTTGGAGGCCACTGGCTAGCAAAGTGACAGAGACAGGAAAGAAGGAGAAGGGAGACAGGCTTTGGGAGTTGCACAGATTGGGTCTCAACGCTGGAGCCCTGGGCAAGGATGCAGTGAACGCATCCACCTTTACATTTCCTGTTCCCTCCGCCTGGAACTCACCCTTCCCTGCTCCTACTCCCAGCCACTGAGAAACGCCTTCCCTGACTGCCCTTTCTCAAGCTACAAAACACACACAAACACAGCGCATGCTTGCCTGGCTGAAAGTAACACCCTGGTTTTTGTTAAATCTGTATATTTTTTATTTTTTGTCACCATCCAGACCGCCAGGACGGAGCCTGCTATTTGTATTGCTGCTTCTTAGCACCTAGTCCAACTGAGGACAAGTGTGAAGAAAAACAAACAGTCATGGGGTCCGGGACTGTAGGGGGACCTGCAATCAACACAACGAGGGCAAGACAGTTCTCTCCAGAAAATGTGAAACCTCTTGCCCTTGAACCTCGGAGGCGGGGTGACCAGGAAGCCCAGGCTGCCGATGGTGGTCGTGCAGATGCTGGAGCAGTGAGAGGGAATGGCATAACAGAGCGAGGGGGAAGGCAAGCAGGTGGGGAGGAACAGAATCCAGGCTGGATGGAGGGAGGTGGAGGCAAACACAACACAGGGGCAGAAGCGGCAAAATAGTGAGAGCGAGCCCTCCACTTCCAGGTAGATAGAGCAGCAGGTGCTGGGTTTACCCTCCTGCCTGAAACCACCGAAATATGCTCAAAATACATGATACATGGTTTGCAAACATGCAGGACCATGATGCAAAAGAGCCAGGAAACAGACCAGGTGAGTCCTGGGGCTGCTCTCAGCTTCCTGCGTCTGGGCCACGGTCCAAGAAGGGACCAAGTGATGCTGGGCGAGTTCCCTGAGTGGAGGCAACAGGCTGAGAACGCAGGGGGGCCAAGGTGAGAACCGCCCTGGGGGGCCGAGAACAGGAGAGGACGGACTGGAACACAGAGGCCACGAGGGACCTGCAGGGGGTCCTTGGAGCCTTCCGAAGGATGAGATCAGCCCACACGAGGTGACCAGCCTACCAGGGGAACAGCAGGTCACAACGCACATGGATCGCACAGGTCCAGGGACACTGCCTGCTCCCACTGGACAGACTGGAAAACCTCGTGACTCACGGGACACAGGACACGCAGAGGGCTGGCCTCAGCAGTGGGGACACCCAGGCCCCGACTGAACGCTGCTGTCACCTGGCGAGCAGACAGAGGAAGCAGGGCCTGGACGGATCAAACTGCCTGTAACTGAATATTAACAAGGAATATAAGCAGAACAAAGTTCAAGAATATTTACCCAAATTCAAAAATATACAGACTCAACAAGAAAAACCCACAGTTTACAAAGCTTAGCAACAAAAATATTACTTTATTAACGAAACAATAAAAAATGATCAGGTATGCAAAGGAGCAGGACAGTACCAACCACAGTGAGGAATACAACCAACCAGTCAAAACTAACCAAAACTGGTACAGATGTTGTAGTTAGCAGAAAAAGCATTAAAAATTATATTAACTGATCTCTGCATGTTCAAAAAGGCAAGCAGAGACATGAAAGATAAACCTAAATCAAGTGTTCAAAGATGAAAATGACAATATCTAAAATGAAAAATACACTAGACAAGATTCACAGCAAAACGGACAACAGATAAAAGATGATGAAATTGAAAATATGGTAGAAAAGTAATACGAAGAAAATAACAAATTACTAAAAGAGAACAGATTATCAGAAAGCTACGAAACTTCAGTCGGCTTGATACATATAGAACCAGAGTTCCTGATGACAAAGAAAACATGAAATTATTTGACATTTTGGTAAAAAATAGTACCAATTTGATGAAAACTATAAACCCACAGGCTCAAGAAGCCAAGCATAAGAACTGTAAAGAAGACTACACCAATGCACATCATAACAAATCAAAATCTAAGATAATGAGAAAAATCATAAAAACAGAGAAAGGGAAAAAGAATAAACACACATTATATTCAGAAAACAAACAAGATTGACAGTGGATTCCTGCTTGGAAACAATGCAAGTGAGTGGATAGTGGGGCCATGTTTTTAAAGCATTTTCCCAAAAAAAATCAAATGAGAATTACTTGACTAGGGAAAGCGTCTTTCAAAAAGGAAGACAAAATGAAGACTCTTCAGACATATAAAAGCTGAAAGAGCTCAAGTCTTCCTTGCAAAAGACACTAAAGGAGAAATTTCAGGCAGAAAGAAATGATACCAGAAAAAAAAATGAAATTACACAAAAGAATGGAGACAACAGGAAATGGCAATCACATGGGCGGATACACGGGTTTCTCTTATTTAAACCTCTTTATATATATATATATATATACACACACACACACACACACATATATATATATTTACAGATATGTATTTATCTATAAACATACATACACATTTAGGAGTTTTTAAATATGTAGGAAAAATATACGACAACAAAAGCAGAAGAGTTGAAAAGGGGAAAGCAGTACATCATCATAAGGTACTTACACTATACACGGGCTGGTACGATATCCCTGAAGAGACGGTAAGAAGGTAAAGATGTGTGTGAGAAACCCTAAGCAACCACTAAAATAATAAAACAAAGAGTTATAGCTAACACGTCAACAAAGGAAATATATAGAATGATAAAATTCTACTAATCTAAATGAAGGCAGAAAGAGGAGAATAAAGAACAGATGGGACAAGAACATGAATAGCAAGATGACAGATTCAAATCAAACTAGTATCATTTTCACGTTAAATATGACTCAACTCTAAGCTGTTGATAATAAATGCACATTAAAAATAAAGACGAAAGCCCATGAAAAGTAAGAAGCCAGGAGAACACATACCAGATTAAAGCTAATCAAAAGAAAACTAGAGAAGTTACATTTTTTTCCAGAAAACTGACAAGAAGAATGCTTCCCAAACTATTCTCTGAGGTCAATATTACTACCCTGATATTAAAAAGAAAGCAGGTTGATATCCTTCACAAACGTAGATGCAAAAATTCTAAGCAAAACTGTGGGAAATAAAATCCAACAATATATAATACTTCATAACCAAGGGTGGTTTATTTCAGGAATGCAAGGTTGATTTAACATTTGAAAAATCAATCAATGAAGTTCACCATATTAACAAACTAAAAATAAAAACCGTAAGATCAATTCAACAGCTGCAGAAAAAGCATTCGACAAAACCCAACCTTGATTCACGACAAGAACTCTCAGCAAACTAGGGCTAGGAAGAACCTGACAAAAGGCGTCTCAGCAGAGCCCACAGCGAACGTCACACTTCACGGTGAAAGACTGAAAAAAGCCCTCCACAGATCAGGGACAAAGTAGGATGTCCAACTTCACAGCCTCTGCTCAATAAAAAGAAAAATAAATAAAACACGTCCTGAAGCGAAGGGAAGAAATAAAACTGTCTATTTGCAGACAACATCACTGTCCATGCAGAAAATTCATCAGAATCCTCAAAAAAACTACTAGAACTAGTAAGTGACTTAAGCAAGATTAAAGGATACAAGATGAAGAGAAAACAATCCATTGTGGGGACTTCCCTGGCGGTCCAGTAGCTAAAACTCTGCACCTTCAATGCAGGGAACAGGGGTTCAATCCCTAGTCAGGGAACTAGATTCTACACGCCACAGCCAAGACCTGGTGCACCCCAAATAAATGAATAAATATTAAAAAAAAAAAAAAAAAACCCACTGTGTTTCTACAGAGTGGTAGGGAACAACTGGAAACTGAACCTTAAGGATAATACCATTTATAACACTGACCAAAAACATGATGTGCTTTGGGGAAAACCTGACAAGTGAAGGACTCACACACTCAAAAGGCCAACCCAACACTGGGAGAAGACTTCAGAAACAACAGGCGGCCACTGGAGGAGAGCCCCGAGGTTTAGGCTGCCAGCAATCTCTGCTCCATTTAGGGTCCCGGTAGCATGGGGCGTCCCCTGCAAGGTGGGGATGACCGGGAGCTCGGCTGACTTTCCTGGGAACAAGTGTCGTTACTTCCATCTTGCAGAAAAACATGACGCAGAAGCAATTGGCTCTGGGGATTCTCTTCCCAGAAGTCCCCGCAACCAGATCGCCCCGCCACGCCCCCACCCCCAGGCCACAGGGCGTGGGGTGTTCTTTGCTTTACTTAAACGGATGCTGCCTACTGGTACTTTTGATCAACAGGTACAGGGTGGAAGTGAAGAGAACAGAGGAAGTGGCTTCCACGCAAAAACGTGGAGGCGGTGACACATTTGGCTAATTGATGGTCTGGGCAGTTAAAACAGCGATTCCTGCCAGGGTGGGAGTTGAAGTAAGGCAAGAAAACGTCACGTTCCCACCCTAGGCCGTCTAACAACACTTCCTACGAGCCCACAGCTCAAGTCCAAGTCAGAAAAACAAACGGAAACAACATTCGGGTCCTAACTAAAATAGACACAGGCCTCTAGGAGACACCTGCAGATGGCATGTTTAAAGAAGCCTGTCAATCCACATAAATAAACCACACTGCACTTGCCCACACGCCAACATGGATCAAATTAATTTCAGCCCAGGAGTTCAAGCCTCTAGAAAGTGCTGGAACTACAACCCAGTGGGGTTGGTACAATCTCTAGCCACCACCCGTGACACTTCAGTAGACTGTTGGAGAAAAATCCTGGGTCACCAAGGGGCTGGGGGGTGGTGGGGAGATGGAAGCAGTGGGAGTCTGGGGTTAGCAGAGGCAAACTGTTACAGGTAGAATGGATAAACACCATGGTCCATGGGTGAACACCACGGTCCACGGATAAACACCACGGTCCACGGATGAACACCACGGTCCACAGGTGAACACCACGGTCCACGGGTGAACACCACAGTCCACGGATGAACACCACGGTCCACGGATGAACAACACGGTCCTACTGCATAACGCAGGGAGCTCTAGTCAGTGTCCCATAAATAAATCACAACAAGAACCAATTCTGAAAAGAATGCATACATGTGTATAACTGACTCACTTTCTGTACAACAGAAATTAACAACACTGCAAACCAACTATCCCTCAATTCAAAAAGGAGAAAAGTTAAAAAGGAGAAATCCTGGAGGTGGGGGTGAGGACGGATGGTCACACAGCCCCTCCTCCCTCCCAGAGGACCTGTCCTGGCCACCCAGTATATTCCTCATTACAGAACCTCCACTCTTACAGGGCAGACTGGCCACACCCCTGCTTCCCCTTGAAGCCCCACGAGAAAAGGAGAGTGGTTTTGCTTTTAACACACATGAACACAAAGACAGAAAAGGAGCCGCTAGAACAGCAAAGTAGACACTCCTTGCTGACCGAAGGCTGGTGAGCGTGGCTGGCACCAGGCATGAACTGGTACCAGCTTGCAGCACGGAATTCCAGAAGGGCTCGGAAGTGACCCAAGGGCTTCTCACAGTGGGCGGAAGGCAGGAAGCCCGGTTCAAAGGCTGTCCGGTAGCAGCCAGACCCCTGGGTCCTGTCCTCCCACCGGGCAGCTGGGTGACTCTCCTCATCCCCATCCCATGAAAGAAAGTGGACATTCTGGAGGAAGACCCTGAATGTGGGGGGCTGGAACCACACAGGAACAAGGGTGCAACAGCAGGATTTCTGCCCTCCACCACGGCCCCGTCCCCTCACTGGGACCCTGAACTCAAGATGTCTCTGAGGAACTTAATGAACCCGAGATAAGAAGTTCATTTCCAGATGTCGGGATTCCCCAGTGAAACGGTCCATCCCCTCCTTTGACCCTTCACGTGGGATGACCCACCATCGACCATCCTTCCCATCACATTGCCAACAGTCCATCTCAAATAAATGGCCGAAGATGGACCGACTCCGAGCAAATTAAAAGTAAGATCACAAGAGAGGACAAGGTGGAGAGCAGCGGGTGGACGTGGGGCACCGCTCTCTCCATGGGTGCACCAGGGCCTCGTCCTCAGATGTGGGAGATCGGAGAGCAGGCAGGAGTCCCTGACCCCCAGCAAGGGGTAGACAGATCCTCACAAAAGGAAGGAGAGAAGAAAGAAAGAGAGCAGGACTGGACCTGTTCCCACGGGCTGGGGGAGCTGAAGCCGGGGTGAGATCCCCACAACGGGGCAACTGTCTGGGACAGAAAGCCAGCGTCTGAGGCTGCTGGCGAGTGTCACAGCTGATCCGTGACGGAATGGAGTGAGAACCAGACAATCCTGGCCGCGTCCCTACGTACCCTGGACAGGGACGCAAGTCCCCTGGAGCACAGAGCGGCTGGAAGCTGTCGGCTCCTGACTGCAGGGGGATGGCCTGAGGGGACACGAGGGAGACCACGGCAGACCAGAGGCCGGCAGCCACGGAGGCAAGGTGATACTGCCGAGTCACGCGGGGAGTGAAGCCATCACTGTAGCCTCTCCCCCACCTGGAATCCCCGGGCATCAGCAGCTGAAAACAGAGAAAGACCCCAGAGAGGATGGCCATCTGAGCGCCTGATAGGCTGAACAGAGAAGGATCCCAGCTGGGGGGCCCTGGAGGGCCTGCTGCACCCAGCAACAGAGAAGGACCAGTCAGGGAGGCCCCCTGAATGCTGCCGGAGGCTGGAGAGAGACTCACAGAGCCACAGCTCGGACGGCGCTCCTGCACGCCCAATGCCACGAGGGTGCCCGTGACCCACGCAGCTGGCCACCTCCATGCTCACTCACGGGGGCAGAGCTGCTGAAGGCTAGAGCCGACTCAAAACAGGGCCGTACCTCCCGCGTCTGGGGCCACCAAGTCCCCTTCACACCTGCACTGCCGGGGCCCCTGCAGTCAAAGCGGCCATGCCACCTCCACACCTGGTCCTCCCCGGGGCAGACCCACGCCCTCCAGGGCAGCCTCAGGAGCAAACCCCTGTGGATGGCCCACACGCAGAGGTGGCGGCAAAACCACAACTGAACTCCGGGCGCGGTGTGGCTAGGGAAGAGGATCGAAAGCCTTTCTGCCAGCTGGGCAGGCTGCAGATTAAATTCACACCATCAACCAGGCAGACTGTCTACGAAGCACATGACAGGACAATGAGAGTTCCTGCAAAAGAAAAGGTCCTAGTTCTGGCAGCTTTGGATACTGAGAGAACACATGGAGGGCAGAGCCAGGTTAGAGTCTGAGCTGCCCCCACAGAAGGCCCGGGCACCAGCCTAGTGATGGAGGGCATCCTAGCGAGGCAGAGGCGGACTGTGACTCACAGCACGGGAAAGGATGCTGACAGCTGAGACCTGAGAACAGTTATTGTTCGTCTTATATTCTGATTCAATGTTCTGCAGTTGGTTCTGGATTTTTTTTTTTCTTTTCTCTTTTCTCCATTGCTGTGGTTATTGATTTCATTAAAATTATTAATTCTAAGCGTTTGAGAACTTTCTTTTGCCAGAAAAATCCCATAGACAGAGGAGCCTGCTGGGTTACAACCCACGGGGTCACACAGAATCAGACACAACTGAGTGACTGAGCACCTCTACATCGGCCTTTGGCCGTTCTGTGGGTTTTTTTCTTTAATATTTTTTGGGTTTTTGTTCCCTTTCTTATTGTACTATTCCTGCTGTAGCTATTCTTTAATATACATAACTCTTTTACATACCTCTATTTAGCTTTGCTTTCCTATCTTTTCTCTTTCTGCTTTTCTTTATCTCACCGTGTTTGTTAGTTTGTTTGCTCTGCTTTGCTCCCCAGCTGGCGCTCTCTCTGGTCTTATTTTCTGGTCTGTTATTTTGTTTTTAACTGATCGGTACCGGTTTTGGTTTCCTTGGCTCACCAGGTCACTCTCTCGTACTGTCTTCTCTTCGGACTCTTTGGGTTTTCTGTCTGTGTTTCTTTGTTTCTGTTATTATTTGTCTGATTTTGTATTTACCATTTGTCGGGGTGCATTTGTCGTTTCTTGTTTTGTTTCATTTTCTGTTCTTGTGTGTTTGTTTTAATCCCCGTTGTTGCCGTAACAAAAGGCTTGTGGAATCCTGGTTCACCAGCCGGGTATCAGGCCAGAGCCTTCGGAGTGGGAGCACTGAGCCCAGGACGCTAGACTGTCAGAGAACCCCTGGCCCCGGGGGTACTGATCTGCGAGCACGCTCCTCGTGCCTCCACCCGTATCCAAGACCAGGCAGCACCCGGTGAAGACGCATCGCTCAAACCACAGGCAAGACAGAAACACAAACTCGGCCATCGGAAGACAGGATTCCCACACACGCCCCAGAACATGCCACCTCACACAGCCCTGCCCATCAGAAAGGAAAAAATGCACCCCCTCCCGCCAGGATGCAGGCACGAGTCCCTCCCAGCACGAAGCCTCCACAAACCGCTGGACTAACCACACCTGCTGAGGGAAGAAGCCGGAAGGAAAAAGGAATACAACACCAAGGACTAGCAAAAGCAGGCCTGAAACACCGTAAGTTAGGAAAAATGAAAAGACATAAATATTGCACAAATGAAGGGATAAGGTAAAAACTCACAAGATCAAATAAACAGAGAGGAAATAGGCAAACTACCCGAAAAAGGATTCAGAGCGATGATAGTAAAGATGATCCAGAATCTCGCAATTAGGATGGAGATAATGCAAGAATCAATTAGTAGACTTAACAAGGACCTAAAAAAAATAAAGAATAAACAGAGCTGAACAACACAATTACTGAAATCAAAAATGCCCTGGAAGGAACCATTCGCAGAATAACTGAACCAGAAGAATGGATACGTGAGCTGGAAGACAGGATGGTGGAAATAATTGCTGAAGGGCAGAATAAAGGAAAAAGAATGAAAAGAATTGAGGATAGTCTTAGTGACCTCTAGGACAATATTAAATGCACCAACATTTGAATTATAGGGGTCCCAGAATAAGACAAAAAGAAAGGGCCTGAGAAAATTTTTGAAGAGATTATAGTCAGAAACTTCCCTAACATGGGAAAGGAAATGATAAACCCAAAAAGAAACACACCGAGACACATACAAATCAAATTAACACAGATTAAACACAAATAAAGATTAAAAGCAGCAAAGGAAAACCAACAATTAACATACAAGGAAAAACCCATAGAATTAAGAGTTGATCTCTCATCAGAAACTCTGCAGGCCAGAAAGGAATAGCAGGATATATTTAAAGTACAGAAGGGGGAAAATCTACAGCCAAGATTATGCTACCTGGCAAGGATCTCATTCAAAGCTGATGGAGAAATCAAAAGCTTTACAGACAAGCAAATATTAAAGAGTATTTAGTACCACCAAACCAGCTTTACAACAAATGTTAAACACAAGAGAAGGAAAAGACTTACAAAAACAAACCCAAAACAATTAAGAAAATGCCAATAGGAAAACATATATCAATAATTACTTTAAATGTAAATGGATTAAACACTCTAACCAAAAGACATAGACTGGTTGAATAGATACAAAAACAAGATCCACACATATGCTGTCTACAAGAGACCCACTTCAGATGTAGAGACAGACTGAAAGTGAGAGAATGAAAAAAGAAATTTCATACAAATGGAAATAGAAAGTCAGAGTATCAATTCTCACAACAGACAAAATGGACCTTAAAATTAAGAATATTACAGGGGATAAGGAAGGGCCCTACATAATGATCAAGGGATCAATCCAAGAAGAAGACACGACAATCATGCACCCAACACAGGCGCACTCCAGTACATTAAGCATACACCAACAGACATAAAAGGGGAAACTGACGGTAACACAACAGTAACAGAGGACTCTAACACCCCGCTTACACCAACGGAGTCACCAAAACATAAAGTAAGGAAACACAGACCCTAAATGACACATTAGACCAGACAGACCTAACGGATACCTTCAGGACGTTCCAACCAAGTTGAGAAGAATACACTTTCTTCTCAAGTGCACATGGAACATTCTCCAGGACAGACCACCTCTGGAGTCACAAATCAAGCCTCAGTAAATTTAAGACAATTGAAATTATATCAAGCATCTTTTTTGACTACAACTCAGTAAGAATAGATATCAATTACAGGAAAAAAAAAAACTGTAAAAAACACAAACACATGAAGATTAAACAATACAGTTCTAAATAGCCAACAGGTTACCGAAGAAATAAAGAGGGAAATTAAAAAATTCCTAGAAATAAATGACAATGAAAACATGATCACTCAAAACCTAAGGGATGCAGCAAAAGCAGTTCTAACAGGGAAGTTTATAACAATACAATCCTACCTCAAGAAACAAGAAAAATAATGAACAGACGTCTAAACTTTACACCTAAAACAACTGGAAAAAGAAGAGCAAAAAGCCCCCACAGTAGTAGAAGGAAAGAAATCATAAAGATGAGGAAATGAAGGAAACAATAGGAAAGACTAATAAAACTAAAAGCTAGTTCTTTGAGGAGATAAACAATTGACAAACTATTAACCAGATTTATCAAAAAAAAAGGGGGGGGCGGGGAGAAGAATCAAACCAACAAAATTAGAAATGAAAAAGGAAAGGTTACAACAGATAATGCAGAAACACAAAGGATCATAAGAGGCTATTATAAGCAACCTTATGCCAATAAAATAGACAACCTGGAAGAAATGGACAGATTCTTAGAGAAGTTCAACCTTCCAAGATGGAACCCAGAAGAAATAGAAACTATGAAAAAGCCAAACACAAGCACTGAAATTGAAACTGTGATCAAAAATCTCCCAAAAACCAAAAGTCTAGGGCCAGATGGCTTCACAGGCAAATTTTATCAAACATTTGGAGAAGTGCTAATGCCTATGCTTCTGAAACCCTTCCCAAAAACTTCAGAGGAACACTTTCAAATTCATTCTACAAGGCCACCGTCACCCTGATATCAAAACCAGATAAAGAAATCACAAAAAAATTACAGGCCAATATCACTGGTGACTATAGATGCAAAAATCCTCCACATAATTCTACCAAACAGAATCCAACAACATACTGAAAAGATTATACACCATCATCAGGTTGAGTTTACCCCAGGGATGCAAGAATTCTTCAATATATGCAAATCAATCAATATAACATACCATGATAACAAACTGAAAGATAAAAACCCATATGATAATCTCAACAGATGCAGAAAAAGTTTTCAACAAAATTCAGCACCCATTTATGGGAAAAAAGAAAACCTCTTCCAAAAATGGGCACAGAGTCTCAACATACTAAATGCCATATATGATAAGAGGGTTTCCCTGGTGGCTCAGCTGGTAAAGAAGCCACCTGCAACCCTGGTTCAATTCCTGGGTCGGGAAGATCCCCTAGAGAAAGGATAGGCTACCCACTCCAGTATTCTGGCCTGAAGAATCCTGTGGACTATATAGTCCATGGGGAAACCCACAGCAAACATTATTCTAATAGTGAAAAACTGAAAGCATTTCCTCTAAGATCAGGAACAAGACAAGGGTGCCCACTCTTGCCACTATTATTCAACATAGTTGGGAAGTTCTAGCCATGGCAATCAGAGAAGAAAAAGAAAGTTAAAAATCCAGATTGGAAAAGAAGAAGTAAAACTCTCACTGTTTGCAGATGACATGATACTATACACAGAAAACCCTAAAGATGCTATCAGAAAATTACTAGAACTAATCAGTGAATTTAATGAAGTCTCAGGATATAAAATCAATACACAGAAATCACTTGCATCCTATACACTAACAATGAAAAATCAGAACGAGAAATTAAGGACTCAATCTCTGTTTACAAACAAACTCTGTTTATCACTGCAACAAAAAGAATAAAATGGGATAAACATACCTAAGGAGACAAAAGAGAAACTATACAAAATACAGAAGCTATAAGATACTGACGAAATCAAAGATGACATAAACAGATGGAGAGGTATTCCATGTTCCTGGGTTGGAAGAATCAATATTGTGAAAATGACTATACTGCCAAATGCAATCGACAGATTCAAAGCAATCCCTATCAAATGGCATTTTTCACAGAACTAGAAAAGATTTCACAATTCATATGGAAAGACAAAAGACCCTGAATAGCCAAAGCAATCTTGAGAAAGAAGAATGGAGTTGCAAGAATCAACCTTCCCAACTTCAGACAATACTACAAAGCTACAGTCCTCAATAAAATGTGGCACCAGCACAAAACCAGAAATAGAGACCAATGGAACAAGATAGAAAACCCAGAGGCAAACCTACACATCTATAGGTGCCTTATCTTTGACAAAGGAGGCAAGAATATACAGTGGAGAAAAGATGGTCTGCTCAATAAGTGGTGCTGGGAAAACTGGACAGTTACAGGTAAAAGAATGAAATTAGAATACTTCTTAACACTATACACAAAGATAAACTCAAAATGGATTAAAGACCTAAATGTAAGACCAGAACTATAAAACTCTAAGAGGAAAACATAGGCAGAACACCCTCTGACATAAGAACCAGAAAGATCTTCTATGACCCACCTCCTAGAATAATGGCAATAAAAACAAAAATAAACAAACAGTATCTAGTTAAACTTAAAAGCTTTTGCACAGCAAAGGAAACTATAAATAAGGTGAAAAGACAACCCTTGGAATAGGAGAAATTAATAACAAACAGAACAATAGGCAAAGGATTAATCTCCAAAATATATAAGCAGCTCAATATCAGAAAAACAAACACTCCAATCAAAGAGTGGGCAGAACACCTAAACAGACATGCCTCCAAAGAAGACATACAGATGGCTAATAAACACTTGAAAAGATTCTCAACATCGGTCATTATTAGAGAAATGAATCTTATTCATTATAATGAATTCTTATTCATTGTAAGATTCGTTATAATCTTATTCATTATAATAAATGAATTATTAGAGAAAGAGCCATCTTCAAGAAAATCTACAAGCAAAAAACGCTGGAGAGGGTGTAGAGAAAAGGGAACCCTCTTGCACTGTTGGTGAGAATGTAAATTGATACAGTCACTATGAAAGAAATATGGAGATTCCTTAAAAAACTAGGAATAAAACTACCACATGACCCAACAATCCCGCTACTGGGCATACACCCTGTGAAAATCATAACTGAAAAAGACACATGTATCCCAATGTTCACTGCAACAATACCACAAATAGCTAAGACATGGAAGCAAGGTGGATGCCCAGCGACAGACGAATGGATAAAGAAGCTGTGGTACAGATACGCAATGGGTATTTCCCAGTCGTAAAAAGGAATGCGTTTGGGTCAGTGCTAATGAGGTGTATGAACCTAGAGTCTACTATACAGAGTGAGGTCAGTCAGAAAGAGCAAAATAAATGTCATCTATTAACACATATATTTGGAATCTAGTAAGAGGGTACTGATGAACCAGACACAGACATAGAGAAAAGACTGTGGACAGAGTGGGACGAATGGAGACAGCAGCATGGAAACATGCACATCACCACGTCTAAAACAGACAGCCAGTGGGAATTCGCTGCATGACGCGGGGAGCTCAGATCAGGGTGGGATGGGGTCGGAGGTGGAAGGGAGGTTCAACAGGGATGGGACATACGTATACCTATGGCTGATCATAATGTAAGGCCGAAACCAACACAATACTGTAAAGCAATTATCCTTCAATTAAAAATAAATTAAAAAAATTTTTTTGAAGTAGGATCACAGAAGACCAGGGGGATAAAATTGGGGGAATCTCCAGGAAGGAAGACAAAAAAGGCAAAGAGGTGGAAAATGGGAGAGAAGGGTTAACAGCCTAACAACACAACTGGGAGCAGCGCAAGGACGTCCCAGCAAGACTAAAGCAAGCTCCGGAACGGACGTGCGGAAAACGTGCGGGGCTCGTCCTCCTGCCTCCTCACACCCCCTGCACCCTGTCCTTCAGAAGGACCCGGGCCCAGGTGGCCTGGGCCCAGCCTAATGACCTCATCCTGCTCCTCGCAGAGAGCTTGAGAGCTGTGGCTCCCATCTTTACTTGCTGGAACAACCCACCTCCAGGAAGCCAGCTCCCACAAGAGAAGTCCACCGACCCGAGCCCCGGAGAGCCACCCGCGACTCAGGGACCACATGCTGGAAGGGCGAGAGTACCACCAGCCCATCCTTGCCCGAGAGCCCAGCCAGAGAGTCACGAGCAACAAAAAAGGCGGCTGTCTAAGTCCCGAAGTTTCGAGGCTGTTTCTCCAGCAGCAGTAGATGACCAGAGAACATTCTAGGCCTACTTCTTGGCTAGACTGGAATTCACTCCAAGGGAGGAGGGTCAAGTCTGCCAACTGCTGGGCAGTGCTGGGCATGGCCTTCAACCCGTGTGCATTCAGAGAACACGCCAAGGCTTCAACGGACATCACGTCACCTCTGTAAGCTGCCGCAGGGGTAGACGTTGCATCAGAGCATCTTCAGAACAGGAGCAGAGCACTCTTCCCCACGCCGGGCCCCCAGACTCCCTCCCGTCCTGAACCATCAGGAAGGCCCAGAAAAGCCCCCACAGCTCTCCACCTGCCCCCACCGAAACACGTCCCCGCGCCCGCCCCTCAGGCTGAGGGTTTCCAACCGGGACCCGCATGGGTCCTCCGGGGAAGGAGGCGTCTGCAAGGCAACAGGAAAACACAGCTATCACAGTTGACATATGAGAAAGTACAGGCACGTGAATAACCGAAAGACAGAAATAACCGTGGCCGCATGAATTGCCTTGGCAACCAGGTAGAGCCGTGGAGACCACGGTGGTCAGGAGTTCGGCCGGGCCGGGCTTGGGGCCAGGATGCACAATGCTGGTGCCCAGGGATGTCGTCTGGTCCCCCCCAGAGCCTTGCCCACTCTCGGTGACTGTCGATGGACAACGTCCAGACAGAGCTCACGTCCATTTGGTCTCCTGGGGACCCTGAGCTTTTCTCTAGCTGAAGGAGGGGGTCACCGCCTTACTCCATCAAGTGGTGGGTCAAGGCAGGCGGGGGTTCTCGGAGCATGGCTCCCACCTGGATGAAGGCTGAGACCCCAGAAGCTGCCAGACCATGGGGCACTGAAGCCCTGGAAGCTGCCAACCATGGAGCAGGCCTGCTAAGACCAGGACCGGTTCTCTGGTCCTGTGGACAAGATGCTCGGGTTGGGTGACGGAGGCAGCCGTCAGCCATCCACCCTCCCCACCACCGTGTTCTGGTTCCTGCTCCCGAGCCCCCTCCTGACCTCGGCGTCCCCGTCTCCTGCCAGATGCCCTGTGGCTCCAAGGGTTTCCCAGGCACCGCCCACCCCCCCGCTGCCCCTGATGAATCCCATCTCCCGTTCAGCAGCGTTAACCCGGCGCCTGGCATCACGGGTCGGCTGTGCGTGTGCTCATAAGTGACAAAGCACACAGACGGAGTAGCACCTGTCTTAACACGTGAGCCACCGGCGCCCGGGGAGGGCGGTCAGGAGTCCAGCCCTGCACGACGGAGACGCAGATTCTGAACCCAGACCTCCCTTCTGAATCCTTGACTGCTGGGCCTCTGCTTCTCTGGGGAGACGCACGAAGCAGGATAAGGCCTGGGGTTCCTCCGCTGCACAGATGTCAATGCCCAGAGCCCAGGGGAGCGGCAGGCTGCCTGGTCATAAAGACGAGAAAGCGGAAAGCAGGGCCTCGGGCAGGACAAGGAAGGGCCAGGCCTGTCCAGCAGGGCGGCTCTCTGTCCCAGCCCAGCACAGACGTCGTCTGCCGGGATGCTGCAAGTGGTCGACCATAAGCCCCCACACAGCAGATGTGTCCAGGCGGGGCCCACAGGTGCCTGCGGAGAAGGGACGCGGCCAGCAAAGCTGAGCCAGCACCATCCCACCGCTGCCGTTTCTCCAGTCCAGGCTCTGGTCCCAGCCGGCCGATGGCCCCTCGCGTACATGAGAGCAAAGCTTCGTCAACACTGCAGGCAGGCACCCGTGGTCACACTGTGGAAGGCTGTGAGCCCCCAGCATTTAATCAACAACCAGGCCCTGAGGGCGAGGGTCAGGACTCAGTGAGGGAGCCCCAGGGGCCAGGATGTCGGCGGGGACAAGGGAGGTCTGAGCCACCTCTCCGGGGAGCGGATGATGGGTGGTCGCTATCCACCACTGCAATGGTGGAACCCACGGTTGGTCGACGGTTCTAGACCAGGTGCAGCCACCACCCTCCCCGGCAGCGGGGCTGAGACGGCCCCTCGAGGCATCTCCCCTCTCCAACCGTGGATGTCCAGACAGCCAGACATTCCAGCAGGACTTGACAGACAGAACAGGGGACAGGAGATGCCCAGGACAGGGAGACAGCTCCGGCCTTCAAGCTGGACAGAGCTGACCTCCCCAGCCTCGGCCATGTGGCCGGAGTGAACCAGCCATACTGTCTTCACTGTAAGGTTGGGGGCCAGCCCCCATGGTACTGGAGAAGGCAAGAATAAAAAAAAAAATTGTATGCAACGCACTCAGCACAGCGGGTACTCACTGAATGATCGCGCTTTAACTGCACGTGAAGTGAAGCTGTGTATATCATCCCAGTTGGCTCCATCCTCGTGTGAGACTGCTCTGGCCATAACAAAGCCCACAGCCTGGGCAGCTCAAACAACAGACCATTTCCTCCTGGTCCTGGAGGCTGGACTCCCAGACCCGGGTGTGGGCGGGGCTGGTCCTCCAGAGGGCCCCCCATCCTGGGCGTGCGGACGGCTGTCTCCTCCCCGTCTCCTCACAGGGTCATCCCTGTCTGAGTGTCTGTGTCCCGACCGCCTCTTCTTGTAGGGACTCCAGTCCTTATATATATGACCACCCACGTGACCTCACTTCACCTGCATCATCTCTTCACAGACCCCACGGGGTCGCAAAGACTGAGCACGCGTGAGCATGCACCTCTCCTAACAAAGGAAGACATTTTAGCGAAAAGAATCAGTGCGATGCCAAATGAGACAAATCAACAAGCAAAAAATCTGTAGATACGATGACCTGGAAGACAAGAGTCCAGGTACAAACGACATGATAAAATCATCATTCATGCAGCGCTGCATGAACTTACACACACCTTGTTGTCGCTATTCAGCCACTCAGTCGTGTCCGACTCTCTGTGACCCCGTGGACTGCAGCACGCCAGGCTTCCCTGTCCCCCGCTCTCTCCTGGAGTTTGCTCAGACTCACATCCATTGAGTCGGTGATGTCATCCAACCATCTCATCCTCGGTCATCCCCTTCTCCTCCTGCCCTCAATCTTTCCCAGCATCAGGGCCTTTTCCAATGAGTCAGCCCTTCTTCAAATGTTTTGCATTTCACAATAAAGCCTTTTTTGTTACTCATTTCTGTTTCATTATGTCCTTTTTAACGTTCCTCTTTTATCTTTTACGGCACATTTACCCTACGGCCCATCACTGGTAGGAAGAAAGCAGAGCAAAAACGCTTAAGGCGAAACTATCGAGAACCACCTACATGAACTCTCACTCCAATCACTGGCTGGAACCCAGTGCCCCTGAGGAACGAGGCAATGCTGAGTCCTCCCAAGCTGCCCCCTGGAACCCGGACCCTCGCAAAGATGTCATAAAAAAAGGGAAACTCAGGGCAAGGGTTAATGGGACTGGCTGCACCCGCTGAAATGGAGAGCCTCGCCTTGATCAGGAAAATTACTTAATCAATCCACGTTACACTTTCCGCCTTCAGTCATTACTAGAATGTTCACTTACAAATGCAAATGGCAAGGAAATCTATACTCATTAAGGCTTTCTTTTTCTTGGAGTTTTTATCGAGCCATCAGGAGGCTATCGGCTCACAAAGGTGACAGAAAAAGCGAGACCCAGAGAAGGCAATCAAGCCTGCCTAATTAAGTCGTGTGCAGGGCGCCCGAGAAAATAACAGAGCATCTCCTCCAAAACATTACACCTCCGAGGGGAGCAGGCTCCACCGAAGGTAAACATCCACTCCAAACAGAAGCCGTGTAGTTCACTCTTCTTTGCATGCGTGCTAAGTCGCTTCAGTCATGTCTGACTCTTTGCGACCCCAAGGACTGCAGCCTGCCAGGCTCCTCTATCCACGGGATTCTCCAGGCAAGAAGACTGGAGTGGGTTGGACTTCCTCCTCCAGGGGATCTTTCCGATCCAAGGATCAAACCCACGTCTCTTTATGTCTTCTGCATTGGCAGGAGAGTTCTTTACCACTAGTGGCACCTGGGAAGTCCTCACTCTTCCTTACTACCTTAAAAAGTCTAGAGAACCAAGCCTGGTTGTTTGGAAAGTATTAGGAAGAGAGGGAGGGAGGAATAAAATCCTTCTCGCGGCTGTCTCATTAGGTGATGCTGAGAGAGAACTCCGGAGCAGAGGCTGTGCCAAAGCCAAACACACTTAACGTCCAAGTCACGCAAACCGCTGGGATCGGATATGACGGGGACTCTCAAGGGAGGGGACGGGTGCGGGACTCCCCCTGGCATTCCAGCCAGATCCTGACACTGCTTCACACAGCCCTGCAGCAATCCCAAGTCCAAGGACTTTATTTTTTTTGCCAGAAAGAGATGCCCATTCCCTGGGTTTACCTACTGTCCACAGAGTGAGGCCATCCCCCAGAGCGAGACTCCTCCTGACCCCACACAGCAGAGGGACCACGGTCACCATCACAGGGGAGAACTGAGCCGTGCAACTCCTGCCGTTTCTCCAAGGTCAAAGGGCACCGCCTGGCCATCAGGACCAGAGTCCCAGCCCAGCTGGGCGCCCGTGTGCCCCCGGATGTCCCTGCCTCCACAGTGAGCCCTCCGCCTGGAGGTCCCCATCCCTTTCTTGACCCCTCGGCACCTGCAGGACTTTGCTGGGGCTGCCGAGACGAAGCACCGCAGACGGGGTGACAACGGACATTTCCCGTCTCTCAGCTTCGGGGCTGCAGGTGCAAGATTACCGTGTCAGTTTCCACGGGGGACCTGCCAGGGAAGGAGCTGAGGTCCCTCCCCTCGGCCTGTGGACGGCCGTCTTCACGCTCACCTGGCTCCTCCCCGTGGGCACGTCTGTCTCCAAACTCCCCCTGCTTATGAGGACAGGAGTCGCACTGGAAGAGGACCCACCCTAGGGAGCCGGTTTTACCTGAATCACCTCTTTAACAGCCCAGCTCCAAATACAGTCACATTCTGGATATGGGGATGGGGGTGCTTCCCTGGGGGCTCAGTCAGTAAAGAATCCCCCTACAGAGAGGGAGACCTGGGCTCGATCCCTGGGTCAGGAAGATCCGCTGGAGAAGAGAATGGCAACCCACTCCAGTATTCTTGCCTGGAGAATCTCATGGACAGAGGAGCCTGGCAGGTCCATGGGGTCAAAAAGAGTCAGACACGACTTGGAGACTAAGGAATATGGATATGGGGATTAGGATACTAATGCATGAATTTGGGTGACATAGCCCAGCCTATGACAGCACTGTCCCTGGAGTGACCAGATCAAAGGGCAGCCCCATTTCCGTGTTACGTGGACTTCTCTGCACAGACAGAACCCCAAAGCCTTATAACATGAAACAGATCCCCAGCAACTCCAGGGTGGGCAGAATGGGAAGGGTGGGCGTCCAGACAATTCACAGGCAAAGCTTCCCCAGGTGGCCCCCGAGGCTGCATCTGAGGCCTGTCCGCAGGTGCCGGGGCCTCAAGTGCCCTAAGAAGCAGGCACCGTGGGAGTCGGCGTGGGCCCTGACTCCAGCACGGCGCCGGGTGGCCAGGGCTGGGAGTCCACTCGGGGACCCCGCAGCCCCGACCCTCCACCTTCAGCTACCCACAAACCACCTTCGCCGTCGTGACCTCAGGCCCCAACGCTGCTCACTCCCTGGTCATCTTTGAATTACCTCTCCTTTTTAAATTCAAATTTTATTTAAAAAGGAAAGCCAGAATCAAGCCAGTAAACATGACCTAACTGGATCCAAAGGGCAGATGAGGGTGGGAGGTGGCTGATGTCAAGGAGAGGCCCGGCCAGAGAGACGCAGAAGAATGTGGAACCCAGGCGCGGTAACGCTGTAAGTTACATGCAGCTGTGAAGGGCCTGAAGAAATGGCCATCAAGTGTTTTCAGAGCCAGGTTGAAAGTAATTAGAGGCTTAAGAGAGCCCCCCCAAAAAATACAGAATAGCAGCAAGCAACTGAGGGAGTTAGCCACAGACTTCCTTAGGAGCTAGGATGGAGGATTCGAAATGTTCCCAATTCCCCACCTTCTGCACTTGAGTGGGCCCTGGGCTGCTGGGCTGCAGAGTCCAGGCCTGAGTCAGGCAGAACTGGACAAAGCCATAGGGACCTGGTCCCAGCCAGACGGCCTGGTGAGGGTCAACCCTGGGCCTGAGATTCATGAAAGGGCCACACTGCCGGGCTGGTCTGTGGGCCAGTGCTCTGTAAGCCCCGAGAAGCCTTAAACCTAAGGGCGAAAAGAATAAAAATACCAAAAGCACCTAACCAGTATCACACTGGGTTGGCCAAAAGGTTCCTTTGGGTTTTTCTTAACATTTTAAATCCGTCTGGGTTTTTCTGTAACATTTTAAATCATCTTAAAGTGAAATAAGGTTTCACTTTCCCACCCTGGACCTGTTTATACTCGTCATCCCAATCAAAATTGGCAACAGAATGGCAGGTTTAGTCATAAGACTTTGCACCCAAAGTATAATTTTAAGAAAGTTCAAAAATGTCTAGAATGTTTCAGAGAACGTGAGTTCCCCAATTTTCAGTATAATTAGGTTACACTTTACTAATCAAAGTAATAAAAGAATGACTTTCATCCCTGAAACAGAATTTTTGTTAAAATTTGAGTTTGTAAGTGAGATCCCACTGTTACCAAAGGCCCACTCTTTTTTTTTTTTTTTCACTTTTTAGCTGTACCCCACAGCTCCTGAAACCTTAGCTCCCAACCAGGGATCGAAGCTGCACCCTGTGCGCTGGAGGCGCATCTTAACCACTGCACCACGGGAAAGTGCCAAAGTCTCACTCTTCTCAGGGGATTATAAAGTCACCTCGATTCATAAAGAGAGTAACAGCTGTAAATCATGTTTCTGAGCTTTAGGAAAGCTAAGTCTTAGGCTATGTACCTTGAATAAACTCAATATTGACTCTAAAATCACAAATAACTGAAGGTTCTCTTTGCTTCATGGGAAACCTTTGCTGGGGAAAAGCATAGGAAAATTCGTAGGGGCAGACTGCTTGCCAACAAGGAAAGCCAGCTGTCCCCTGAAAACACACAACCTCAAAGTTGAGAATTACGCTTTATTCGGTGGGCTTTCTGAGGACTTAAGCCCGGAAAAATAGCCTCTTAGATCACTGAGGGACCGCTCTGAAAAGGTAAGGGAGAGCCAGGTTATACAGGAGTTGCTGCAACAAAATCAAGTAACTGGAACATCAGAAGATTATTATGAAAGATAACCAGACAGCTCAAGTTAATGAATTTAACGGTTTTCCCTGAACCGGAGGATGCAAGAGTCTGGGCTGATTGAATTCACTGCTTTGATATGAACCTCAGCTGTCTGGAGCCAGCATATTGGCCCCTCAGGTTGCACCGCCCGAGGTGATGACACTTTTGCCCACAAAGTGCTCGTGTGAAATCTGAAATTCCGCTTGGGGAGAGGCAGCCCTGGAGCTAAAGCTGTGGTCTCGGTTCCACACCCACAGGCCCCGGGGCAGGCTCGTCCTGCCAGGCGCAGCTGTCTGTGACATCACAGAAGCAATGGCGATGACGTACCACTTCCCCGGATCCCACCCCGCGGTTCTGCCGCCTGCCCACCCTGCCACGGCCGACCTGGGGCCCACGCTCCCGTGTGTCATGATCAGGGGCCAGCCTTGGTACTGCCACTTGCTGTGTTGCCTTTGAGAAAGCCCCTCGACCTCTCTGAACCTCCCCCACTTCACCTGTCACACGAAGCTATAGTTCTCGTTTTCCTGAGTTCAGACGATCGTCTGAGTTCCAGACGATTTCTGCACAGTCGCTTTGTAAACTACAAGTTGTGTTTCTGGCTAAAGCACAAAGGCCATCACGGAAGTCAGACTCAAATAAATGTAAATAGTTGATGAAAACGAGCTCTTATCCGGATATGAGAGACTCGGCAACAAATTGCTGCCCCTGAGTCAAAGCAGCCGCATCTGCGGGCAGAAGCCTGGCGCCTGGACTGAACGGACTGGAGCGGAAGGACAGGCAGCAGCCGGCCTGCGGACGCCCCCAGCCACGGGGAGGGCAGTTCACAGCATCCTTTCCCCTCGGCGGTGCTGCCCCTGTTAAGAGGCGCTCTGTGGAAAGAGGGGGCCCCAGGCAGCAACAGGTGACCCGGCTCCTCTGCATGGTCTCCGGGTAACAGCCTGCAGGCGGCGCAGCCTCGGGAGGGAGGGGGCACAGTGTGACTGCCAGCGAGGGTCCCCAGCGCCAGCCCTCCAAGGATGCCTCCAAAGCGGGTCGGCTCTCCGGCGACCCTGGCAAGACGTCACGCCTTGGCGGGCAGATCCAACGCCCTGTGGCTGGAAGAGACAGCTGGCGACCCAGTCCAGGACCAGCAGACCATGGGCGAGGGCTGCACGTAACCTGTCATCGGGAACGGGATCGCAGGCACCAAGGATGCGAGAAAACAGCAAAAGTCCGGGGGGCAGGCCTCTCCCCCTCCCCACAGAGAGAATGGCATCTCACTTCAAAACAGATTCTTCTTCCTCAAGGCGTGCAGTTTTGTTTTCTCACTTGTCTTTTTTAATTCATTTTTTGTGTGTGTGTGGCAGTTTCAGGTTCACAACAAAATTGAGAAGAAGGTACAGAGACTTCCTGTGTACCTCCGACCCACCCCCACCCCCCAGAGGTGCAGCTCGCCCGCCATCAACGTCCCCACCAGAGCGGTCCACTGGTCACTGATGAACCTAGACCGACATGTCATCATCACCCAGAGTCCACAGTTTAGACAGGGCTCACTCTTGGTCTTGTATCTCCTGCGAGTTCGGACAGATGTTTAATGTACCCACCACTGCAGCATCACGGAGAGCATTTTCTGCCCTGAAAAACCCTGAGAGAGAAACGCTCTCTCAACTCACCCCTCTCCACACTCCCACCCCTGGCAGCCAAGGATGTCTTCACTGTCTCCGCAGTTTTACTTTTTCCAGAATTTTATATAGTCGGAGCTGTACACTGCAGGCTTCCCGGGTGGCACAGTGGTAAAGAGTCAGCCTGCCCATGCAGGAGACGCAAGACTCAGGTTCAGTCTCTGGGTCGGAGAGATTCCCTGGAGTAGGAACTGGCAACCCACAGAAGCCTAGCAGGTTGCAGTCCGTGGGGCCACAAAGTCAGACAAGACTGAGGACGCACGCACACACACACGCACGCACACACACACACACATGTGCACACGCACACACACACGCACGCACGCACAGCGGGCAGCCTTTTCAGACTGGCTTCTTTCACACTGTCATAGCATTTAAGGTTCCTCCGTGTCTTTCCGTGGCGTGACAGCTCATCTCTTCCTAGAGCTGAATAACATTTCATCATCTGAATGGACCACGGTTCATCCAACCACCTATTACAGGGCACCTCGTGGCTTCCAATTTCTGGCAATTATAAATAAAATCTGTGTTCCGGTTTTTGTGTGGATTAAGTTTTCAACTTTGGGTTAATGCCCAGGAGCACAATCGCTGGAACCCATGGTAAGACTGTGTTTAGTTTTGTAAGAAGCCGTCGGATTGTCTTCTGCAGCAGCCGCACCACGGTGCACCCCCAGCAGCAACAGAGCGAGTCCCCGCAGCTTCACATCCTGCCCGTAGCTGACACAAACACTCCAGGTTGGGCCATTCGCCCTCGTGTGTGGTGGTATTTGGGGCTTATTTTAGCAATTTTTATATGGAAATAAAGTTCACCATTTAAAGAGGACAGCTCAGTGGTTTTCAGGTGCTTCGTACGCGCATCACCAGTGTCTAATTCCAGGCCATCTCTATCAGCCAAGTGGAGACCCCCAAGCCCATCACATCCACTCCCCATTCCTTCCTCCTCCAAATCCCGCCCCAGCCAACCCTGCCCCCCGCCACCGTGAAGCCCACTGTCTCATTCGGAGCACTTCACATGCCTGGAATCACACAGTGTGAGACCTCTTATGTCTGGCTTCTTTCACTCGGCATAATGTTCTTGAGGTTCATCCATGTTGTAGAGAGCGTCAGGGCTTCACGCCTTTCCATGGATGAATGATGTTCCCTCGTACAGAGGGACCACGTGTGTGTATCCATTCGTCTGTGGGTGGCCGTCAGTGTTTTTGACACTTGGGATCTACTGGAAGTAATGCTACTGTGAAGAGTCACACGCGTCCATGTCTCCTGGGCAGACACGTGGGAACATGTCCATGCCTCTTGGGTATGTGTGCGCGAGTGGAACCGCTGGGTCTGCTTAACTCCTTGGGGAGCTGCCGCCTGCCCTCCCCGTGGGCAGCCACATTTTCTCCGTGTCAGCGGCGTGGCTACAACTGTCCCTCTTTCATCAGTTGCCATTCAGTCCTCAAGCTCTTTACCCCGTGCTTATCTAGTATCGCCCCCATCTTACCAATAAGGAAACAGAGACATAAAGAGATAGAACAAGTACCTAAACCAGACAGCCAAGACGTGGCAGAACCAAGATGTGATGCTGGACCCAGAGTCCACTCTCTGAAACACTGCTGTGCCGTAAAGGGTGAACACAGCTGGTCAGGGGTGTCCAGACCCTTGACGGGACTCCTGGGAGGGACTCTGAGCCCTTGAAATGTCCTCCTGAGAAGAGTGACTGTTTATACGAGGCCATGAGCCACAACAGGTCATCTATACTGAAAACATGGTTGATGGGGAGGGCCTCGGGCTTGACCTCGGGGCTGGAGACCAAGCTCAGCCTGCAGGTGGTCTGCCGTGCTCTGTGACTGACCCCCAGGAAAACCCCGGAACTCCCTAATGCTCCCTGGGGAGGACTCCTGATTGGCAGCAGCTCACGTGTGCAGTCACACAGGGCTTCTGGAAGAGTCGAGTGTCGTTTGCAGGAGTCTTCTGGGACAGGACAGCTGGAAGCCGGCCCCCGGCCCCCCTGGACCCTGGCCCAGGAGCCTGTGCACCAGCTGATTTCACTGTGCCCTCTCTGTAACGAAGTGTGATTACAACAGCTTGGCTGAGTCCTGAGAGTCCTTCCAGAGAATCACTGAACTTGAGGGTGGTCGGAGGGCCCCTGAAGAGCCGGTTCTGTAAGTGACTGAAGTTCTCAGGAGCAGAGCTGCATGGGCGAGGCGGGGAATCTGATACCTGGACTGATGTACTGGCAGGTAGGTCACTTGCATAAAAGTAAAATAGGTAAATCTAAAGAAAGAATCAAATACCACAGAGAGGAAATCTGGAGAAGCCGGCACCCAGAGTAACCGGAGGACCAGGGCAAGCACCCTGGCTTGCAGGCACGTTTCCTGGCTCGAGGTGGCTGCAGGAACAACGCCCCCGCCCCCCACAAGGCAGGTAACAGGATCCGACTCGCCTCCCGTCTGCACTGCCCGGAACGGTGGCCAACTCCCAGGTAAGGTGAGCCTGTGCGGGCAGGGGCCGGTCCCCATGGACAAGTTCTCAGGTGACGGGCTCCCCACGTGAAGACGAGGACACGGTGCTGCCTGGGACTGCAGACACAGGTGTGCATCACACACACACTGGGCATCTGCCCCCCACCAGCCACTGCTGCACTTTTAGGGCAAGCCCCACCCAGGTCTCACCTGGACCCCTCAGCTGCGGCCTGATCAGAGACACAGAAGCAAGCCCAGGGGCGTGCTTCCCGTCATATGAACTAGTTCCCTCCCTGGACACCACCACGGAGCCACGGAGCCAGTCCTGGGCAGGATGCAGGACACAGATGCCACAGAACCAGCATCTCCTCGGAAAGGGCGCCCCCTCCACTGCTGGTGACGATGCAGAGATGCAGCCTCTATGGAGAAGAGTATGCAGAGTCCTCAAAAAACAGAGTTACCGCAGGACCCAGCAATTTAGATTCCTGGTGGCTCAGTGGTTAAAGCGTCTGCCTGCAATGCGGGAGACCCGGGTCCGATCCCTAGGTCGGGGAAATCCCCTGGAGAAGGAAATGGCAACCCACTCCAGTATTATTGCCTGGAGAATCCCATGGAGGGAGGAGCCTGGTAGGCTACAGTCCACGGGGTCACAAAGAGTCGGACAGGACTGAGCTACTTCATTCACTCCCTCAAAAACAGAAATATTGTATGATCCAGCAATCTGACTTCTGGGCAGAGAGCCAGAGAAAACTTCCATTCAAAAAGACCCATGCACACCTTATGTTCAGAGCAGCACTGTTCACAATAGCCAAGACACAGAAACAACCTAGATGTCCGTCAACAGATGAATGGATAAAGATGTGGGACATTTATACAGTGGGATATCACTCGGCAAGGAAAAAGGAATGAAATTTGGGTCATTTGTAGAGATGGGGATGGACCTAGACTCTTATCATACAGAATGAAATTAAGTCAGAAAGAGGAAAACAAGTTTCATACATTAATGCATAAACGTGGAATCCAGAAAAATTGTACAGATGAACCTAGCTCCAGGGCAGGAGTAGAGACACAGACGTAGAGAGTGAACGTGTGGACACAGCGTGTATGTGACTGACATGTGAACGCTACCAGGTGTAGAACAGGCAGCTAGCGCGAAGCGGCTGTACCGCAAGGAACACGGAGCTCAGGTCGGGCTCTGTGACGACCTCGATGGGTGAGGAGGAGGGGTGGGAGGCAGGCCAAAGGAGGAGGGGCTCCATATACACACACAGCCGATTCACTTCACCGTACGGCAGAAACTAACACAGAGCTGAATCAACTATATTCCCAAAAAATTAAAGGATGTGCAAAAAAAATGCCCAATGGGCCTGAACTACATTCCAACGTCCTAGTCGCCGGATTAAATATTACTTTGAATCCATTTCGTGACTGTGAAACAGCTCTGATGAGTGGAACCGCTCTCTCTAAAAACATCCAGGGAGAAGGAGCGCTGGAAGGCGACCGTGTACCTGCCATTCGGGTGGAAGGAATAAATACAAAAGAGGAACAGGAGCGTAAATATTCAGAGAACGTGGAACAGCACCCTTCCCTCCATCCCCGGCTGTGCGTCTGACAGACAGGTAAATTGCCCTATTTTTCCATCCATGGCTACGGGACCACAGCAAAATTACAGAGACCGGCTCGCTACCAAGGCAAACAGGCGATAATGTGTAATGAAATAAAAATGTCAACAGTAAAAAAGAAAAAAGAAAGCAAAGGGGACAATTTGCATCCACGCAAACACCTTGAGTTTTATTTCCAACCGTCCGAGATACGAAAAACCTCATTCAGCGGAAGGTTGATGTGCTTGTGTTGGTGAGCTCCAGTCTGACTTCTCCCTGGTTCATCCCAAGGAAAGGTGAAGTCAACGAATCGGTGACTCCCCGCAGTTATAAAGCCACACGGCAGCTGACCCTTCCAGGAGAGCTGGACCACAGGCTGGCATCAGCCCCCGCCCAGCCGGGGCTTGTGTGAGACCCTCTGCTGGGCGCGTCCCAGGTCTGCAGAACAGCAGGGAGATCCACACACCAGGTTCTCCATCGGAGTCCCCCTCACAGCCCCTTGGAACCCTGTTTCACAAGAGCCATCCCCTTGTGAATGTGTGGCTAACGCCCAGTGTCACAAAACCTAGAAAACTCCTGATTTGGCGACATGACTTTTTCATTTGAAACAGACTGTTATTGATTGCTGCTCTGATGTTTACTTGCTAACTCATATCTGACTCTGGCGACCGCATGGACTGTAGCCCACCGGGCTCCTCTGTCCGTGGGATTTTCCAGGCAAGAATACTGGAGTAAGATACACATATAAATTTACAGTCACGTGAATATCACTTTGCTTGCATTCACTCTCATCTAACTTCTCTCTTACCAGGAAGCTGTCTCTATGAGCCTCAGTAAATCCGGCCCCACCCAGAGACCAGATCCTAACTCATTCCATCAGGCTACTTCCACTCGCTTGGCAAGGGCTCAGAGGAAGAGAAGACCCGGCTTCTGCTGGGAGAACCCACGACACACACAGCCTGCTCCGCTCAGAGAAACCACCCTCCACACCTCGATGCGGGCAAGCCCTGCGCCAAAGATCTCGCTCAGCAGCCTCGGGCCTAGAGGTAAAAATATCTCAGGGAACAGAAACAGCAACGCGTGAGAACACGTAACCAGCAAATGGGATCCTCAGACACACGACACACACCCTGGGGCCAGGGTGGGAGCCCCGCTGACCTGAGGGCTGGCCCGCTGCTCGGGGCCAGGGTTTAGAGACCTCGCAGGAGGCTGCAGCCCCGGAGGCCTCCCTGCCCCAAGGAAGCCCCGTGAGGCTCCCTCGGGACGGACCGTCTCCTTCCAACTCTCTAGCACACAATCTTGGACTCAGCGTAACACGCAAACATGTCATCAATTCTTTTTTTAAAACAACTTGAAGATGTAATCCACATGCCATACAACTCACTTGTTCACTCAGTCATCTGACTCTTTACAACCCCACGGACTGCAGCACCACAGGCTTCCCTGTTCTTCACTATCTCCGTGAGTTTGTTTAAACTCATGTCCATTGAGTCGGTGATGCCATCTAACCATCTTATCCTCTGTTGTCCCCTTCTCCCCCTGCCTTCAACCTTTCCCAGCATCAGGGTCTTTTCCAATGAGTTGGCTCTTCACATCAGGTGGCCATAGTATTGGAGCTTCAGCCTCAGCATCAGTCCCTCTAATGAATATTCAGGGTTGATTTCCTTTAGGATGGACTGGTTGGATCTCCTTGCAGTCCAAGGGACTCTCAAGAGTCTTCTCCAACACCACGGTTCAAAAGCATCAATTCTTCGGCACTCAGGTTTCTTTATGGTCCACCTCTCACATCCACACATGACTACTGGAAAAACCACAGCTTTGACTAGACAGACCTCTGTCAGCAAAGTAATGTCCCTGCTTTTCAATATGCTGTCTAGGTTTGTCATAGCTTTTCTTCCAAGGAGCAAGTGTCTTTTAACTTCATGGCTGCAGTCGCCATCTGCAGTGATTTGGGAGCCCAAGAAAATAAAGTCTGTCACTGTTTCCATTGTTCCCCGTCTATTTGCCAGGAAGTGATGGGACCAGATGCCATGACCTTCATTTCTTGAATGTTGACTTTTAAAACAGCTTTTTCACTGTCCTCTTTCACCTTCATCAAGAGGCTCTTTAGTTCTTCATCACTTTCTGCCATAAGGGTGGTATCATCTGCATATCTGAGGTTACTGATATTTCTCCCAGCAATCTTGATTCCAGCTTGTGCTTCATCCAGCCTGGCATTTCACATGATGTACTTTACATATAAGTTAAATAAGCAGGGTGAAAATATAGTCTTGAAGTACTCCTTTCCCAATTTGGAACCAGTCCGTTGTTCCATGTCCGGTTTTGCTGCTTCTTGACCTGCACACAGATTTCTCAGGAAGGTACAATTCAGCGGGCTCTCCTGTGATCATGGAGTTGGGTATACCATCACCTCTGCCCATATTAAAACAGTTACACAATCTCAAGAACACCATAATTCTCAGCTATCAATTCCCAAATTCCTAGCCCTACCATCCCTGGCAACCACTCATGACTTTCTTTCTCTACAAATTTGCCTTTTTGGGGCATTTCATATAAAATGGAATCACATGCTATAGAATCATTCAACTCTCTTTTATCTCTTTTGTTCGATTCTCTTTTGTGAAAAGCCTTGTCCTTGGGCAGAGCTAGCACTGCCCACGGTTCCATGAATTCTACGCCTGAATCACTTCAAAATATGAGACTATAATACACTTGAACCTCTCAGCATAGTGTCCATCTCAAAAAGGTTTTTGCTATGGGATTTCTCTGATGGTGCAGCAATTGAGAATCTGCTGTACAATGCAGGGACATGGGTTTGATCCCTGGTCAGGGAACTAAGCTTCCTGATGCTGCAAGGCCATGCACTGCAATGAAGACCCATCACAGCCAAAATAATAATTAAGAAAAGGTTTTGTCATGTCCTCAGCTTTCACTGAGGTCAAACAGTATATGAAAACTCTTGGGGCGTTTTTGGTCAAACCCCAGCTGAAAACACCACTTGAGAACATTCCTCCTAGACTAGAGCACTAAGGAAGCCTGATCTCCAGGGGAACTCATACTAGAAAAGAGAGCTCTGCTAGCCCAGCTTTCCCTCCTCCTCCTGGCTGCCAGGAGGCTCAGAGATAAAAGAGCACATGTGGCAGCAAAGCCACGCTGTCATCCCAGGAGCTGGTAATAGCCTGATGGTTCTGGCGGAGTTTTAATGGTCTTTAACCCAATGTTAACAGTCCATGAAGTCCCAAAGAGTCAGACACGACAGAGCGACTAGGCACAGCAAGACCCGACATTAAAGCAGAGTTCTTTCAGAGGGGCCTGCAGCAGAATCACTTAGTAAAACTAACAAGGCAGATTCCTACTGAATTGGAGGAGGTCTTAGAACCTGCGATTTCAATAAGACGCCCAAGAATTCCCGTTGCCTGGCTCAGGTTCCAAGTCAAAAGCAACATGACACACCCCTTTTCCTAGGACTGAGATGACCCATGTGGGTCAACAAACCCAGTTCTTCCTCATCCTCGATCGTCCTCACCCCAGCAGGGAGCATCGGTGAGTTGGCCCAGGTGCTGTGTGCAGGGGCTGTGGTAGACGTGGCCAGCACACACACGCGGCCCGGGGGAAGGGCTCCGCCTGCCGAGATGACGGCAAGGCCCTTCCTCGGCTGAGAGATCTGGGAGGATCTATCTGACGAGCACAACGACCAGCACCGCTTTCCCGAGACCGCAGCCTCCATCTCAGTCCTCAGAAGAAACCAGCAGCTCCCGTGGAGACTCCGGTCCACCTGGACCCATGCGGCCTTCTCGACATCACACTCCAACCCCAGGGCTCTGCGAAGCCCAGGGTCATTCTGGCATTAGCTCTTCGGGTCCCCCTCCCGACTTAGGGGGATGTTCCCCTCCCCAGCTGTCTCAGTGGGCAACCAGGTCTAACGTGGCTAGAGGAGGCGGGGGGCAGAGGAGCAGAAGGAAACCCAGGGGCGCTGGGCTCATTCCCCCAATGGCCCCAAGACGCCCGAGGGTGCAGCTGTGTCCTGGGCATGCCCTGGGAGCTGGGGCCATGACAGGTCTGAGAGAGTGTGCAAGGGTGGAGATGGGGAACCCTCCTGGGAGGTGGGGTCTCCTGACAGTCAAGGGCACAGGAAACAGGCCCACGGACAGTGTGGAGCCGCGTGTTCCCATGAGGGGTGGGCATGGCCTGGCAGGTTCCCCAACCCCTTGGGCCTCCTGGCTCCCTCTGCTCTGGTGAGAGGTAAAGGTCCTGGGGTGGCCGGAGCAGAATTTACCCACCCAGAAAGACCAAAGGCAGGAGGCGTGTGGGCAGGGCTCGGGGTGCCCACTTGACCTCCAGGCTTCGGAAGCGGGTGGAAGTGCTGAAAACAGACATTCGTGGGGGACACTCGGGGCACTTCTGTGCGGGTCAGCAGTGAGAGCCCGGCGTGCGGACCTCAGGCCCAGTCTGGCTGAGAGGGGAGGTGCTCAGGGCCTTCCTAAAGGAAATCAGTCCTAAATATTCACTGGAAGGACTGGTGCTGAAGCTGAAACTCCAATACTTTGGCCACCTGATGGGAAGAACTGACTCATTTGAAAAGACCCTGATGCTGGGAAAATAGAAGATGGAAGGAAAAGTGGACAACAGAGGATGAGATGGTTGGATGGAATCATTGACTCAACAGATATGAGTTTGAGTAAACCCCAGGGGTTGGTGATGGACAGGGAGGCCTGGTGTGCTGCAGTCCATGGGGTCGCAAAGAGTCGGACACGACTGAGCAACTGAACTGAAAGCCTCTCCCAGCAGTTTACCTGGGGCGCGTCCTGCAGAGAGTGGCAGGGTGATGGCAGTCCTGCCCATGCCAGCGCCAAGCCCACTCCCCAAGATTTCAGCTGGGCCACAGTGACCTGGGGAAAGGGCATCACGACTTCCCATGGTGAGTAGCTAGCCATCAAGGTAAGTCTGTTCAAATCCTGAGCCCCAGTCGCACACGAGGCCCCACTTCCCTTCCTCCTCACTGAAATGTAGCCCTGTTCCCCAACCACAGTGAAATCAGGATTCACGTGGTGTATGACCGTCCAGAGTCCGCTGTGACAAAGGGCCACAGGTTGGGCGACACAAACGTATCCTCTCCCAATCCTGGAGGCCGAAAGTCTAGAACCAGGTTCACAGGACGGAAATCCAGGTGTCGCAGAGCTGGCTCCCTCCCAAGGCTCTCGCGGAGGGGCCTTCCTGCCTCTTCCGGCCTCCAGGGGCTGCAGGTGTCCCAGCTCACAGCTGCATCCCCCAGTCCCTGCCTTCACGGGGTTCTCCTCTGTTCAGCCCTGCCTGTCGTAAGGCCTCTTGTGATGGCATTAAAGGCCCAATGAGATAATCCTGGGTAATCCATACATCAAGGGACCCTTAGGGTTCATGGTGAAGGGCAGAGAAGCCTGGCGTGCTGCAGTCCACGAGGTCACAAAGAGTCAGACATAACTTAGCAACTGAGCACAACTTCATGAAAGCGGAATCTCTGCATTCATTCAAGGTCGCACCTTCAATCACGGGTGAGAATTCACAACTCTGTGCGTTAATTCCATTACTCTAAAGTGAAACCCTCTGCCACCTGTTACATAACATCCTGGCTGCTCCCTAAATTACAACCGGAGGATCATTTTCCATGTTTTTCCAAGTGGCAAAGGAAGGAATTGCTTCCAAAGGCCTGAAACCCAGAATCCCTGAAATCCACACCGCTTTGCTACATGATGACCATCTCCACTGCAAGGGGACGCGGTAGCCAGGACAGGGGCCATGGGGTGCCCATGCAGGGGTGTCCACGGTGAACAGCGGCCTCTAGGACATCCGGAGGTCGCTGAAAGGCAGGGTCCCTTTGCGGGACACCTGAGGATGCAGGAGAAACAGCTGAAAGGGAGATGAAGCGCACAGACAAACCCGGGCCCGGGCCTGATGGAGAATTCTGCCTCCACTCCCCCAACCCCCTCAGGACGCAGCACTTCCTGGGCTCACGGAGACTGACCCCCGAGAGATGGAAACTCCCCTCCTCCACCCACTGCACAGGACCACCATCCTTCTCCGGCTGAAAGGCTTTGGGAGGCTCCCCTGAAGCTCATCCCTCCGTAAACACCCAGCCCCCCGAGGCCCCTGTCCTGGAGATGACCAACTCTGCGGGTGAAAGGCGCCCTCGTCGGCAGAGCAAGCTCACAGTGCGTCCACTCCCAGCCTAAAGGGCCGCCCAGTCCAGCCGTTCCTCTTCTCTTCCCCTGGCATATCAATGACCACGGTCACAAAGATGGACTCTGAGACCACAGCTCCCACCACTTAGGGCCAGCAGAGAGGAGTTCCGGAAGAAGCTCTGGAGGCCCAGCCCTGGTTCCCGACCCCGGGCCGGGGACAGGCAAGCGCTCGGGTCGATCGGTCAAGGGTCCTTTTCTCAGAAAGGAGGCAGGAGGAAGTGAGCGGACCTTGGTACAAACCCAGCCTCAGGGAGGTTCGACCTGGTCATGAGCCAACAAGCCCCCACCCGGCCTGGGGCAGACGGCCCCCCACAAATGCAGAAACATGATGCTCGGGGGCTCTGTGCCCTGCCCCCGGCTGCCACCACAATGACCCTAAGCAAGGCCCAAGTCCAGAGCTCGAGGGTGGCGACAAGGCCACGCGGTTCAGCCGAGCGCGGGACCTTCCCTCAAATCTGGACACCTCCTTCTCCAAGCCTGCCCCGCCGCAAGAGGAAAGGGTGGCCACAGCCTCCGCGGGAGTCGTCACGGCGTGCACCCACCCGTCAGCTCTCCGCGGAGCCACGCGATCGGTGCCAGGGGCTTCCCCACGAGGGAGCTGCCTCCAGCTTCTTGGACGGTCAGAGGACGAGGGGACTGCAGGCTCTGCCCGCTCGGCCGGAACAGCGGGCCTGGGGTCCCCCCCGAACCCCGCCACCGCCCGCTCGGCCGGGACAGCGGGCCTGGGGTCCCCCCCGAACCCCGCCACCGCCCGCTCGGCCGGGACAGCGGGCCTGGGGTTCCCCCCCGAACCCCGCCACCGCCCGCTCGGCCGGGACAGCGGGCCTGGGGTTCCACCCCGATCCCCATCACCGCCCACTCGGCCGGGACAGCGGGCCTGGGGTCCCCCCCGATCCCCATCACCGCCCACTCGGCCGGGACAGCGGGCCTGGGGTCCCCCCCGATCCCCATCACCGCCCACTCGGCCGGGACAGCGGGCCTGGGGTCCCCCCCGATCCCCATCACCGCCCACTTGGCCGGGACAGCGGGCCTGGGGTCCCCCCCGAACCCCGCCACCGCCCGCTCGGCCGGAACAGCGGGCCTGCGGTCCCCCCCGATCCCCGCCACCGCCCACTCGGCCGGGACAGCGGGCCTGCGGTCCCCCCCGATCCCCGCCACCGCCCGCTCAGCCGGGACAGCGGGCCTGGGGTCCCCCCCGAAACCCGCCACCGCCCGCTCAGCCGGGACAGCGGGCCTGCGGGCCCCCCCGAACCCCGCCACCACCCGCTCGGCCGGGACAGCGACCACGTGCACGGGGGTAAAGGCGGGAGCAGGGGCCAGGGAAGCAACTCGCGGCACACGGAGGGACCACGGCCTCATGGCGGGGCTTGCACAAGGACAGCGCGAGGGGCTGAGCTGGATCTCAGGCAGGACTGGAGGCCCGGGAAGCCAGGGGTAGCAGGGCCGCCCCCCCCAAAGCGGAAGGTGACCAGGGCTGGGGCAGTGGCCCTGACATCCCGCTCCTGCCTGGGGTACTCGTAACCCTAGGGCGTTCTTCTCCTTCTCATCGGGATCTGGGAAGGTGCATCGGGTCTAGCGTTCTTAAGCAGAAAGCAGCGATATACAAGCAGACCATAAACAGATACACAGCACGTCCATGTATTAAAATCTCGTTGGGGTGGACAATTTGGAACAAGGGTCTAAAACGTCTCCTTGGATAGGTGATACATTTTTTAAAAAGTCTGAAAAATATGTCCAAGCGGGAGCGGACCTCACAGACCTGCCTCTCTGGTCCCCAGGCTGGGCGGCCGAGTGAGCAGGAGGTCAGGGTGTGCAGAGCCACGGCCGGGCGGAGCCTCTCGGGACCAGCAAGGCCCGGAGCAGGGGGTCTCACTGCTGGGGGCCCAGCCCCTCACCCGAGGACGGCGGTCGGTGTCCCTGCCTCACGAGGCCAGCGTGGTAAAGCCCAGCATCCAGGCAACACTCAGAACATGCCCATTTTAAGCACATATTGCAGATAAACGACTCCAGAGGAGCACACGGTAGATGGTCAACATGCAACCAGCAACGGGCGTCAGCCTGCGAGCTCAGAGCACGTCTCGGCTCCACCGAACCACAGGCTGCAGGCTTCCCTCTGTGGTCCCCGCCCGGACACAAGCAGGCATCTCCTGGTCCATGAAACGGTGGAGGCAGGGCGCCGGTCACACCTCCTCCCCCATCTACCCTGAGCCGTGCCAGCTGAGTCCAGCCAGGACATCTCGGAGCAGAGACGAAGAGCCAGGCTGGGGTCTCAGCCACAGTCCCAGTGAGTCCCCCCAAGGTTACACTAACTGGGCACCAAGGGCAGGCGTGTTCCTCCAGCACCCAGGACAACCCCCCCCCAACTCTGCCACAGGGACTGGGGCCCTGGCCACGAGGAGCCGCCGTCCTCCGGCCGGGGTGCCAAAGCGGGGAGGCAGTCCACACCACGGCGCTGAAGATGTTCTAACTCACCAGAGGCGCTGGCAGACTGGGCCCCGCAGGAAGGCTTCTCGGAACCAGAACCGACCGCACTCCGATGGGTCAAGGCAGGGAGACAGGAGACATGTCCAGAGCTGAGAGAGAGAACCAGGGCGCCGTCAGACGGAGGCTCCACGAGGAGGCAGACGTCACAGCTACAAGCGCTCTGATGCCTGCGAGCTGAAAAGCATCAGCTGCATTTCTGCTTCCTGAAAGATGGCACAGATGCACTTCCCCCACTCCTCCCAAAACCTGCAACAAAAACCGCAGGACGTTGTATAAGAAACAAACCAAAGACTCGGAGGGGTAGAGAGAAGGCAGGCCGGTCAGGGACCAGGGACACAGGGACCAGCACAGCCGTCGGTTCTCTGAGCTGGGTTTTTGCCTCGTATCCCAGATTGGGAGCTAAGAAGCCAGACGGCCAGAAACACCAGCTGCTGTTCTTCAGGTGCTCAGTCGTGTCCAACTCTTTGCAACCCCATGGACTGCAGCATCCAGGCTCCCCCGTCCTCCACTACCTCCTGGACCTTGCTCAAACTTGTGTCTATTGAGTCAGTGATGCCATCCAACCATCTCATCCTCTGTTGCCCTCTTCTCCTCCTGCCTTCAATCTTTCCCAGGATCAGGGCCTTTTCCAGAGAGTCAGCTCTTCGCATCAGGTGGCCAAATGACTGGAGCTTCAGCTGAAACACCAGTAGAAGCAGGGGGGAAAAAGCTGCAAAGAATGACTACTCTCTCCAGAAAAAAAAAAGAACAGGAAAACGGCAGCAAAACAGGAAAAAAAAACGTTCAGGCAATCACTCCGCTACCCCACCTGGATGTCACAGAAGAACTGCGGGCCCCACCCTGAGTCCCAGGAGCAGAGGCCAAGGGGGGCGCCTGGACGTCCCCTCGCGTGGCCGTCACAGGCACTCAAACCTCCACGGGGAGGGAGGGCGCGGATAAACCAAGCTGTGGAGCTGGAACTTTCTTCCCCACCGAGCAGGCACGCATCCTACCCCAGTTCCACTGTATTAACGCAGACACCACACGGAGCCTGGATTTCCGCATGCGCACAGCATCCCTCCCTCACCTCAGTGCTCAGAAGAGGGTTAACAGAGTAAGGACCTTCCCCATCGCCAGCAAGTGAGGCCACCCCCACCCCGTATCCGTGGAGACCACGTGGGGAGCAGGTCCCCTCCCCGACAGGCAACAGCAAGGAGCCTCCCCACTGGGGGATCAGCGGGGCTCAACCAAGGACCCTGGACGTCTGCCTTCAGCGGGCTGAGAGTGATGTCTGAACAAACGGGCTAAACCGCAGGCTCGATGAGACCCACGGGCTCACGGCAGAATACGAAACTGCGTACATATCCACAGAAAACCATTCGTCATCCCCCAACCCAGGAAGATCTCAAACGCGTGAAAGCCGACCGGTGGACGACGTCACTGAGCGGACAGAGATGTTCGCGCTGAAACTGAGTGTGAAGCGGCAAAAACAAAAACGCTTCGACAAGTTAACTGTGAACACGCTGGAAACACATAAAAACAGAAAACCTCACCGAAAAAAGGAACAGAAAATCAGCAAGGAAATACAGGCCTTCCTTGATATATGATGGGATGCCATCTGGGTAAACCCATTCTAAGTAGAAAATACCGTAACTCGAAAATGCACGCAATACACCCAACTACTGAACGTCACAGCTCAGTCACACCTCCTTCCAGCATACTCAGAACACTTGGACCAGATGATCTAACACAAAGCCCGTTGTATAACGACGTGCTGACTGTCCCACTAAATTTACTGAGAACTGTCCTGAAAGGGAAAAGCAGGATGGCCGTTCGGGTACAGAGTGGCTACGCGTTGGCCGCTCACCCCTGTGACCACGTGGCTGGTGGGAGCCACAGCCCACTGCCCCCGCCACAACAGAGGATGGTTCCACGTGTCACAGGCCCAGAAAGGTCAACATTCAAGATTCAAAGTCAAGTCTCTACTGAATATGTACCATTTTCACACCATCAGAAAGTCATGCTGCTGGACAATGGAAACTAACACAACGTATTAGATCAACTAGACTCCAATAGAAGGGCTTCCCCACTGACTCAGCGGCAAAGAATCTGCCTGCCGATGCAGGAGATGGACGTTTGATCCTTGAGTCAGGAAGATCCCCTGGAGAAGGAAATAGCAACCCACCCCAGTATTCTTGCCTGGAAAACCCCATGAACAGAGGAGTCTGGCGGGCTACAGTCCATGGGCTCACGAAGAGTCAGATATGACTGAGCAGCTACATAACAACAATGCTCCCGTAAAAGTTTTTTTAAAAGAAAACACAGAAGGGAGAAAAAAGAAAAAGAATAATTGAAAATCAAAGTCTAAGTTCCCATCTCAGGAAGCTAGTAAAAGGTGAGGAAAATAAATCCAAAGCAAAGGTTTGAAGGAAGGAAGGAAATAATCAAAGGAGTAAAGATAAATAAAAACAAAACCAAAAAAACAATAGAGAAAATCAATGAAATGATGAGCTGGCTCTTTGTAAAAGTCAATAAAATTGACGAAACTAACCAAAAAAGACAGAAAAGGCTCAAATTACCAATTCCAGGAATGTAGCAGAGGATATTACTATAGACCCTGCAGGCACTGAGAGGATAAATAGCTCCACACATCAAATTAGACAATTTAAATGAAAGAAACCAATTCTTCAAGCAATGCAAACAGTTACAACTCATTCTGTATGAAACAGGTAATCTCAGAAGCCCTATTACCAAGATTGAGTTCCTCATTATAAAACGCAGCTTTTTGTAAGAAAGAGAAAATCGCCACACCCAAATAGTTTCACCAGAGAATTCCAAGAAACGTTCAGAGAATTAGTATCAATTCTATACAATATCTGGAGTAGGAAATGGCAACCCATTCCAGTATCACTGCTGGAAAACTCAGCGGAGAGAAGAGCCTGGCGGGCTGCAGTCCATGGGGCTGCAAAGACTCAGGCACGACTGAATAGCTGAGTACACACTATACAATATCTTCCAGAAAACAGAATCCAACCTATTTTATGGAACCAATATGATACTGACACTAAAACCATACAAAGAGAAAATCACAGGCCCATATCCCTCAAATATAGATTGGAAAAACAATCCTTAACAAAATATTAACAAATAAGAGTTAAGCAATTACCATATAAGACAAGAATTATAGATCAAGGCAAGTAAGGTTTATTTCTGGAATGCTAGGCTGGTTCAATCTTTTTTTAAAAAAATTAATTTATGTGATACGCTACACCAATAGGTTAAAGAAGGAAAATCACACAGTAAAAGCAATCAGTGCAGAAAAAGCATTCGACAAAATTCAACATCTGTGACAAATTCTCCGCCCGCAAAAAAGGAAGAAGAGAAATTCTTCAACCTGATCAAGAGCATCTGCAAAACTTCATGTAATCAGCTAACATTATTCCAAATAGGGAAAGATGAAACGCTTTCCTTCTGTGACGAGGAACAAGGATGTCTGCTCTAATCATTTCCACTCAACACAGCAGTAGATGCTCCAGGTAACAGAAAAGGCAAGAAAAGAAGATATAAAGCATACAGATCAGGAAAGCGAAAGTGTTAGGCGCTCGGTCGTGCCCGACTCTGCAACCCCATGGACTGTAGCCCGCCAGGCTCCTCTGTCCATGGGATTCTCCAGGCAAGAGTACTGGAGTGGGTTGCCGTTTCCTACTCCAGGGGATCTTCTCGACCCAGGAATCGAACTCGGGTCTCCTGCAATACAGGTGGATTCTTTACTGTCTGAGCCACCAGATAAGCCCCCTGATCAGGAAGATAGAAATAAAACTGCTCCCATTTGCAGGTGACAAGACTAGAAAATCCCAAGCAATCTCCAAGACAACACTTCCTACAAATAATAAAAGAGTTGAACAAGGTCACAAAATACAGGATCAACATATAAAAGTCAAATGTATCCCCCTATACCAGCAATGAGGAGAAGGCAATGGCACCCCACTCCAGTACTCTTGCCTGGAAAACCCCATGGACGGAGGAGCCTGGTGGGCTGCAGTCCGTGGGGTCGCGAAGAGTCAGACATGACTGAGCGACTTCACTTTCACTTTTCACTTTTATGCAGTGGAGAAGGAAATGGCAACCCACTCCAGTGTTCTTGCCTGGAGAATCCCAGGGACGGGGTCGCACAGAGTCGGACACGACTGAGCAACCGCACCACCACCACCAAGCCGAGCCTCACAGGATGACCCGGCAATCCCACTCCTGGGCACACACACAGACGAGACTTATTCAGAAAGATACATCACCACCACCCAAGTCCACAGAAGCGCTATTCACAACAGGCCACACGTGGAAGCAGCCTAAATGTCCATCAACAGGGGACTGGATAAAGAAGATGTGGTACATATATACAACGGAATATTACTCAGCCATAAAAAAGAGTGAAATAATGCCATTTGTAGCAACACAGATGCACCTAGAGACTGTCATACAGAGTGAAACAGGTCAGACACAGAAACACAAATATCATGATAGCTCTTCCATGTGGAATCTAGAAGAATGACGCAAAGGAACTTATCTCCAAAACAGAAACAGACCCCCAGACACAGAAAACAAACTATGGTCACCAAAGCGGGAAGGGGTGGGGAAGAGAACAAATTAGGAGCTTAGGATTAACAGATACACTAGTTTAGTCACTCAGTCGTGTCCAACTCTTGTGACCCCGTGGACCGTAGCCCGCCAGGCTCCTCTGTCCCTGGGATTCTCCAGGCAAGAACACTGGAGTGGGGTGTCTTTTCCTTCTCCAGAGAAGACGGATATACTATTATGTAGCAAAATAGATGAACAATAAAAGCATCCTGTATAGCACAGAGAACTGTAGTCCATATTTTTAATCTATAATGGAAAAGACCTTGAACAAGAATTAGACATGTATCCATCTTATCCATCTATTATAACTGAGGGCTTCCCTGATGGCTCAGTGGTGAAGAATCTGCCTGCCAATGCAGAAGACACAGGTTCGATCCCAGGGTTAGGAAGATCCCTTGGAGAAGGAAATGGCAACACACTCCAGTATTCTTGCCTGGGAAATCTAATGGACGGAGGAGCCTGGCAGGCTTCAGTCCATGGGGTCGCAAGAGTTGGACACGACTGAGCTTCTAAACAACAATGACGCATAACTGAGTCGCTGTGCGGACACCTGACACTCACGTGTCAACCAACAATACTTCAGTTAAAAAAAACAACTCAAAGCAGATCACGAGGGCCGTCCCTGGCGGCGCAGGAGTTAAGGCTTGAGCTCCGAAGGCAGGGGGCATCAGTTCAATCCCTGGTTGGGGAATAAGATGTCACATGCTATATGGAGCAGTGTGAAAAATTAAAAATAAGCAAACAATAAATTAAATTTTTTTGAGTCAAATTTAAATTTTTTAAAAAGAATGAATCATGGACTTAGATGTAAAATGCAAAACTATGAAACTTTGGAAAACAAATTCTCACAGGAGAAAACCTTCTGGCTCTAGGGTTAGGAATGCCAAAAGGATGCCCAAAGCACTGCGCCACACACACAAAAACTGATAAATCAGACCTCATCAAAATCAAAACCTTTCGTTCTGTGAGAAAGAGGATACAAATACAAACCACAGACGGGAAAAAAATATCTGCAAAGCACACATCCAATGGAGGACTAGTGTCCACAGTATAAAGAGCTCTCAAAACTTAAAGAGGATTAAAAAAAAAAAAAAAAAAAGACCATCCAATTAAGACAGGGACAAAAGACATGCAGAGACATTTTACAAAGGAGGGCAGCCAGGTGGCAAAGGGGCACAGGAGATGTTCAAACGCCATCAGCCAGCAAAACAAAGGCAAACTAAAACCCCAGTGAGACGCCCCTACACCAGCCCGGCCAGTGGAAGACACAGTAACACCAGACGCTGGTGAGAAGCTGGACAAGCTCTCGCACTGCTGATGGGCGCATAAAATGCAAGATCAATGCAGGAAAACAGTGCAGCACCTTCCTAAAAACCCCAACATGCGGCTCCCGTGGATCCCAGAGACGGCACTCGTGGGCATTCACCCCAGAGGAGTGAAGACCGACGTCACACAGAACCCACGGCATTAATGCTCGGAAAGTGGAAGTGAGAGTGTCACTCGCTCAGTCCTGTCCAACTCGCTGCGACCCCACGGACTCTGGCTGCCAGGCTCCTCTGCCCATGGATTCTCCAGGCAAGAACACGGAGCGTACCCACCTCCCACTCCAGGGGGCCACCAGGGAGCCCCTCTACAGAGTTCTGATGACAGAGGAGCCAACTCCAGAGAGCTGTTTACTGTGTAATTCCATTTCTGTATAATTACTGCAACAAAATTATAGAGACGGGAGACAGATTAGTGGTTGCCAGGGCTGAAGAAAGGTGAGGTCGGAGGGAGTCTGTGAGGCTGTAACAGTGCAGCGTGAGAGAGCCTGCTGCTGACGGCATCACTTGTGTCTTGACGGTGACACTGTCAGCTCCTACTAAATGTCGTCATTGAGTTGTGCAGGATACGACTTGTGGGGCCGGCTGGGTAGAGGGTACAGAGGACGGTTCTGTATTCTTTCTTACAACTGCAATTACTTTTAAAATACAGAGGTTCTTTCTATTTTATAAACTACATTATGGAAAACAAAACAAATGAAATTACACACAGCTGCCATGCGACCGAAGACACATGTCAAGGCATGCACCTAAAATGGATGATAACATTAGGCCCAGGACTTCCCTGGTGGTCCAGCAGTTAACGGTCCACCTGCCAATACAAGGGACATGGGTTTGATCCCTGGTCTGGGAAGATTTCACGTGTCCCCGAGCAACGGATAAGCCCACGTGCTACGGAGCCCCTGCTCTGCGACGAGATAACCCACCGCCGTTGAGAGCCCGAGCCGCCCTGCTCGCCGCTACTAGAGAAACGCCCTCGTGGCAATGAAGACCCAGTGCAACCAAAAATGAATTTTAAAAAAATTTCAAGCTTAAAAAAAGGAACACATGACCTCAACAAAACCTGAATCCTAATCTTCATAGCTGCTCTCTTCCTCACAGCCAAAAAGCGGAAGTAATCCGTATGTCCACCAACCCACGAGTACATAAATAAAATGTCACCCAGCCATGCGACGGAGCCACATTCAGTCCCGAGGCAGACACGCCACACACCTGGATGAACCCCGCAGACAGGACGCTGAGTGAAGGAAGTCAGCCACAAAGGTTCCGTTCACATGAAGTGCTCCGAGCAGGCACACCCAGGGAGACAGAAAGCAGACGGGAGGTTGCCGGGGGGCCGGGAAGGTGGGGATGGGAGTCGGGGGCAAACTGTCAGCAGGTACAGGGTTTGTCTCAAGGGAGACAAAAATGTCCCAGAGTTACTTGTGGTAATGGCTGAGCTACCCAGGAATCTACTGAAAATGCAGTGCATTCAACCCTTCGTGTGGACTGCAAGGTATGCGAACCACATCTCAAATTGTCCGGGGGAAAAAAAGCAAGCAGCAACTGGGTTCTAGGAAATTTTAAAAGCACCCACTTTACAGTGATCCTCCCTGTCCCCGCCGGAGAAGAACTAAATTATTGAACTGTTTTAAAATGTTAGCCTTCAGCATTCTGCAGCTATTTTTAGAAGTGCTCATCATTCCTGGAGAGATGGAAATCGTAATTGTGAAGCGTCCTGAAACAGCTCTGTAACCCTGAGGCCTCACTCCGGGCACAGAGTGGCCCGGTGTCCTGGGCTGGGAGTCAGGAGGCGCCAGTCTGTGCCCTGGACAGACCCGGCCGCTCCATCCCCAGGGACCCCCTCCGCACGAGCAGGGTTCCTGGAATCCGGCTCCCTGCTCTGCAGCCACCCCGACAGTGTTCCAGCTAATTCTGTGGGACGGGAACGCATGAGGGTCACCCTGGAGCCCTGGGGACTAACAGAGCAGGCACAGAAGACTTCCCCCGAGGGCCCCCAACAGAGGATACGTCACCACCTCTCTCACCCAGAAAGGCAGCGGGAACAGCCCATAACTGCAGGTCCTCTTGAGAGGGTGGAACCTGGTTCTGCCAAAGGTGAAAAGAAGCTGTTTTATCAAAAACCAAAGGACAGGAATGGACCCAGCAATACCACTCCTAGGCATATACTCTGAAGAACCCAAAACTGAAAAAGACACATGAATGGATGTGAGAGCTGGACCATAAAGAAAGCTGAGTGCCAAAGAATGGATGCTTTTGAGCTGTGGTGTTGGAGAAGACTCTTGAGAGTCCCTTGGACTGCAAGGAGATCCAACCATCCATCCTAAAGGAAATCAACCCTGAACATTCATTGGAAGGACTGATGCTAGAGCTGAAACTCCAATATTTTGGCTATCTGATGCGGAGAGCTGACTCATCGGAAAAGACCCTGATGCTGGGAAAGATTGACGGCAGGAGGAGAAGGGGACAACGGAGGATGAGATGGTTGGATGGCATCACTGACTCAATGGACATGAGTTTGAGTAAACTCCGGGAGTGGGTGATGGACAGGGAGGCCTGGCGTGCTGCAGTTCATGGGGTCGCAGAGTCGGACACGACTGAGCGACTGAACTGAACTGAACAGGAATGAATGCTCCTAGCTGAATCCCTGACAACAGTCAGACAGTGGGAACAGCCCGTGTCCACCGACAGGAGCTGGTGGCAGCTGGTGGTGCTCAGGCGTGTCTGACTCCGCGACCCCCTGAACTGTAGCCCGCCAGGCTCCTCTGTCCACGGATTCTCCAGGCAAGAACACTGGGGTGGGTTGCCATTTCCTACTCTAGGGGATCTTCCTGACCCAAGGATCGAGCCCACGTCTCTTGCGTCTCCTGCACTGGCAGGCGGGTTCTTTACCACTGAGCCGTCAGGGAAGCCGCAACAGGAGACCAGAGGAAACGTGCTCCATCCACAGAAGGGAAGAGAACTCAGCCGCTAAGACGGACGGCGCCCTGACGCGGCCACAAGGTGGACGAACGCGGGGAGCGTTCTAATCATGGAGAGAAGCCAGACAGGAACGCCCTCCCCTCGTACCAGCCGCTTACATGCAACAAGAGCAGGTCAGTCCGCAAAGGCAGAAAGCAGGCGGGTGGCTGCTGCGGGCTGCAAGGATCGGACTGTTCCTGGGAGGGGGTGTCCTTGTGGGGTGACAGAATCAGAACTTTCTGTACTAAATGCCACTGAGCTGTACAGCTTTAAATGGTTGGTTTTATGTGTATCTCACCTCAATAATAAAAAAGAACCTCATTCACACAAGCTCACAAGGATTCAGAATCCACTTTATGGAGAGAGGACAGAAAACCTGAAAACAAGGCAAAATGCCAACATTCTCAGGGATGAGGAGGAAAGGGGAAAACACACCTCATCAGCTTCTGTCACAGCACCTTTCTGAGGCTGACCTTCCCGCAACCCTCCGGGAGTGCCCGAGTGTGGACACCGCCTCACCACTGTACTGTCTGTGACACGGCTTAAAAGTCTGGGGAGGCAAGAACGTGACTTCGTCTGATCTACCCATTCTCCCGATGAGGAAACTGAGGCTGGGCTCCCAGAGCTGCTGAGCAGCCCCGTCAGGACCACAGCTCCCACGCCTGCCTTTCTGCCATGGCCCCTCCGCTCCCTCTGGAAAATCGCTCATCACAAAAGAAGACCCTGTGGGTCCCTGAGCTCTGGAGAATGCTCTTAACTCCATTTCTGCTCCGGCTCCATCCAGAGAGGGCAAAAGTGCAGGCGGAGACAAGCTTCGTAAGAGCTGCCACAGAGGGTCACTCAGAAACGCGGCTAAAATAGGAACTACGCCCGCCAGCCAAAGCACAGAGCCCGTGCCCCCTGAAAGCGTGAAACTGAAACCCCAGCTGGGCGCTCCTCGCGACACCAGCAGCAGGGGGCCCACACGCAGACAGCGCTGCACCAAACCCACACGGGGCCCCCAGTGACCCTGGACTTGGCCAGTCCACTCGCTTCAGCCAAACGGGCCAGCGCGAAGGGACGCATGGGCGCTTGCTCCCTCTTGCTCTTCTCGGGGACCCTGGGACCTCCCAGTGATCAGGTCAGGCTGGCCTGCCAGAGGAGGGTAGTGAGAGATGGATGATGCAGTTACTGCCCACCCCCAGCCAAGAGCTAGCCCACCCTAGAGACGTGAGTGAGGCCTGCTCACCAGCTGACCACGATTGAATTCGGTGACCACAAGAACCACCCATCCTCCTCCTGCTCAAATGGTCCACCCCCTGCTCAAATGGTGAGATAAACAAGCCAGGGGTTGGCAAATTGCTGCCCGTGAGCCAAATCTGGCCCACGGCTTGTTTCTCTAAATAAAGTTTTATTAGGGCACAGCCATGAGCATTCATTCACATAATGCCTGTGACTGCTATTGCTTTGTAGAGAGACTTTACAGCATAAAGCAAAAAATATTTACTCTGTTCCTGAAAGGAGCAGTAGTCATCTTACCCCAAGTTCTGCAGGCTTTTGTTATGCAGGTTGGTAGCTGACAGACCGCCATCTAACTGTTACTGATTAGGTCGGTGTGACCAGCCCCACGCGGTGGAGGACCAGGCAACGCCTGAGATCGCACAGGTGGTTCACGCAGGCAGCAGCCACAAAGCAGAACGGAGCCGTGGCTTGTCCAGCACCAAAGGCCCTACCCGTCACTGTCCAGGCTTTCCAGAAAGGGCTCCTAACCGGATAACTAATTTAATATATATTCCATCCCCACCTTCCAGGCCCTCCCCTCCCTCTTCAGTAAACGACAGCAGGATAAAGTTTCAAATGAACAAAAGCGGAGCCAAGAAGACCCACTTGGAACAGTCCCCCACCTCTCCCTGGAGATCCTGGGGGGGTGGGGGGTGTCAGCCCCGCTGGGAGCCCCCCAGGGGACCTCCCCAATGCACCAGGGGGCAGAGGAGCTGGGGTGGGTCCCCAAGGCTTTCGAGGACCCCTGCGGGGGCAACAGGTACCCAGAGAGGTTGCTGGCTCCCTGCCCCCGCACTGTCACCCTGACCCCCCCATAAACCCAATGCACTCACAGCTCAGACCAGAGGCTCTGCAGAGACCAGACGGCCAGGAGTTCACAACAGGGCCTGAGAGGAGGTCCCCGCAGGAGAGGGGAAGGCAGTTTACTGACTCTGACCCGCACGTGGCCCAGGTCCAATCCGAACAGCTCGAGCACAGACAGGTGCTGCCAATGATGGTGACACGAGAGGCTCAGGGCACACGCAGGCGGATCCCGGTGAGGCGACTGGGACCCGGGGCCCTCTGCCGCAGTGCCTGCACCTGGACACACCTCTGCCCCAGCAAGGGAACCATCAGGAGCAAAAAATGACCCTGCATGGGCAGCTGGGGCAAATTCTGCACAAAAGCTACGCGGAGACCAAAAAACCCAACTGGCACTTCTGAAGAGCAGGGAGCAAAAGCAGGGCCCCGCGCACGCCCCCTGCTCTCACACTGCCTAACGGGCAGGCAGACCACCCGAGTCACCCGTCTGACCCTGGACACACCCACCCTCACCGCAGGTAAGGAACTAGCTCCTTCCGCCTGGGGAAGAAGCAAGGCAACCTGCTGGTTGTTCTTGCTCCCCCTGGCTGAGCAGGGGCCCCATAAAGACGTGCCTGGATTCCCTGTCTGGCCTCTGATCAATTTCTATTGATTAAGGTGGCCAAGAACCCTGGCCAGTCACAACAGTCTCAACTTTATGTAGGTGATTTCGTTTAACAGTCAACGTCGCCAGACATACGTCATTACCCCATTTTCAGGAAGAGGAAACTGAGGCCCAGAGAGGTCAGCTGGCTGGCCCAAGGTCACAGAGCAGTTACGCGTCAGAGGACCACCTGCTTGGAGGACACTACCACATGCATGGGGGGCCAGCCAACACCCCCCAAAGCTGCTAAGATTCAGGAGCAAGAACAGAGACATAAACCTCTGGAGCCCTGCTCCGTCCTGCAGCATGGTACTCCCCATGTGGATAAAGCCCTCCAGGCCGGACACCCCCGACCACGGCCTGGGAGAAGGACGCTCTGGATCACGGCACTCACTCCCACCAGGACAAGGGCACCGTCCAGGGTCTGGGCCTGCTGGAGTCAGGACGTCTGAGAAGCTGAACCTGCCTTCATCCTCATCCCTCCTCCCAGAGGTCGGGGGACGGGGCTATCCAAACACAGAGTCACTGGGCAGATTTCACAGTAAGTGGTCAGCAGAGACATCAGGACAGACAGACACTCAGGGAGAGAAGCAGGACAAAACGCTCACATCCCTCCAGCTCTGAGGCTGGCCTGGTCAAAGCACAAAGGCACCTGCTGGACTCAAAACGCCAGTCACTGCACCCCTCTGGGCCTCGGTTTCCCCTTCTGTAAAATGGGTATAAAAATACTTCCTCCACCCCTAGGGTGGATTGTGAAGATGCCACGAGATCACTGGCATGGCAGTGCCTGACACAGGTAGACAACAACATGTATTCTGACAAAAGCTGGCAATAAAATGCAAATAATAATAAGCTACCCACAGAGATATGTGTAACTATTTTTTATTGTTTTATCTTATTCTATTTTATGTGATGGCATTGTTTATTTCATGGCCTGTGTTTACTTCATTGTTTATTTCATGGTTCAGTTCAGTTGCTCAGTCGTGTCCCACTCTTTGTGACCCTATGGACTGCAACACACCAGGCCTCTATCTATTACCAACTACCAGAGTTTACTCAAACTCATGTCCACTAAGTCAGTGATACCATCCAACCATCTCATCCTCTGTTGTCCCCTTCTCCTCCTGCCTTCAATCTTTCCCAGCATCGGGGGCTTTTCAAATGAGTCAGTTTTTCCCATCAGGTGGCCAAAGTATTGGAGTTTCAGCTTCATCACCAGTCCCTCCAATGAACACTCAGGCTGATCTCCTTGAGGATGGACTGGTTGGATCTCCTTGCAGTCCAAGGGACTCTCAAGAGTCTTCACCAACACCACAGTTCAAAAGCACCAATTCGGCGGCACTCAACTTTCTTTATAGTCCAGCTCTCACATCCATACATGACTACTGGAAAAACCATAACCTTGACTAGACGGACTTTGTTGGCAAAGTAACGTCTCTGCTTTTTAATATGCTGTCTAGGTTGGTCATAGCTTTCCTTCCAAGGTGTAAGCGTCTTTTAATTTCATGGCTGCAGTCACTATCTGCAGTGATTTTGGAGCCCCAAAAAATAAAGTCAGTCACTGTTTCCACTGTTTCCCCATCTATTTGCCATGAAGTGATGGGACTGGATGCTATGATTTTAGTTTTCTGAATGTTGAACTTTAAGCCAACTTTTTCACTCTCCTCTTTCACTTTCATCAAGAGGCTTTTTAGTTCTTCTTAGCTTTCTGCCATAAGGGTGGTGTCATCAGCATATCTCAGGTTATTGGTATTTCTCCCAGCAATCTTGATTTTAGCTTGGGCTTCTTCCAGCCCAGCGTTTCTCATGATGTACTCTGCATATATGTTAAGTAAGCAGGGTGACAATATGCAGCCTTGACATACTCCTTTTCCTATTTGGAACCAGTCTGTTGTTCCATGTCCAGTTCTAACTGTTGCTTCCTGACCTGCATACAGGTTTCTCAAGAGGCAGGTCAGGTGGTCTGGTATTCCCATCTCTTGAAGAATTTTCCACAGTTTATTGTGATCCACAGTCAAAGGCTTTGGCATAGTCAATAAAGCAGAAATAGATGTTTTTCTGAAACTCTCTTGCCTTTTCAATGATGCAGCAGATATTGGCAATTTGATCTCTGGTTCCTCTGCCTTTTCTAAAACCAGATTGAACATCTGGAAGTTCATGGTTCACGTATTGCTGAAGCCTGGCTTGGAGAATTTTGAGCATTACTTTACTAGCGTGTGAGATGAGTGCAATTGTGCGGTAGTTTGAACATTATTTGTCACTGCCTTTCTTTGGGATTGGAAGGAACACTGACCTTTTCCAGTCCTTTGGCCATTGCTGAGTTTTCCAAATTTGCTGGCATATTGAGTGTAGCACTTTCACAGCATCATCTTTCAGGATTTGAAATAGCTCAACTGGAATTCCATCACCTCCACTAGCTTTGTTCCTAGTGATGCTTCCTAAGGCCCACTTGACTTCACTTTCAGGATGTCTAGCTCTAGGTGAGTGATCACACCATCGTGATTACCTGGGTCGTGAAGATCTTTTTTGTACAGTTCTTCTGTGTATTCTTGCCACCTCTTCTTACTATCTTCTGCTTCTGTTACGTCCATACCATTTCTGTTAGGTCCGTACCATTTCATGCCCTATTTATTACGATGTAATTAAGTAAGCCCGGCAAAGAAATCATTTTTGCCTCAAGACATGGAGCATCGTGGAGCTGGCTGAGTGATCCGTTACCCTGGAGGTATTTCCTGTCTTCTGGGAAAGCCCCAAACCACCCCTCCTTCCCTCAGGTCAGTGACCCCACAGCCAAGCACGGGTTACGTTTTGCTGGGGAATCTCCCAGGCGTTTCAGGTGACTGCACACCCCGGCGGCCTGAGTACTCTGCGGACGCGCCAGTGGAGGCCAGGAAACTGTCCGTGCGTGCGGGGGCAGCAACGAACGTTACATAAAAATAATCCTGTTCTGTCCAGAGACAGCAGTCACTGTTAGATAATAATAATACTGTTCCCAGACACTTCCGGTAAGAACCCAGGTGTTTCGGGGTTGTTTTGAGAATAAACCCCAAAAGCTACTTCACTGGGCCTGGTCTGGGTGGAGCATTTACACTAGCCCACAGCCTCAGGGTTTAGGGGAAGCCGCTCAGCCCTGGGGGTCGGGGTCCCGCAGGAAACCTACCGGGACCTGGCTAGGTCCCTTCTCCTTTCTGAGGCCCAGTGTTCTCCCAGAGGCTGGGCCTGGGCCCCCCCAGCACCAGCATTCTGGAACCCTGATCCATCCTAGTTAATTCTGGGGTCCCCTCCACCCCCAGTTTCTCTGAGAGGTGGGACTGAGCCCACCCTGGAGTAGAAAGCTGACAAAACAGAAGTTCTCACCTCTCCCCTGTTCCTCCAGTGAAGTCCTACTGCTAAACCCAGGAATCACCTCTGCAGAAAGGGGGTTCCATCTGAGAAAAAGACAGTGGGATGACAGGTGGAAGTAGGAGGCACTTGGGGGGGTGGGGAGACAGGGGACAAAGAAATAAGGAAGCCGATCCCAGCCCGCAGTGAGGGATGCTACAAATCCGTGCAGGCAGCAACAGAATTGAGGCCACAAATGTAATTTTCAATTTCCGAGTAGCCATGTTTCAGGAAAAAAAAAAGAAAACCAGTTGAAATGAATATTTATAATATATTTTATGGAATCCAAAACATGTAAAATACTGACATTTCAACTTGTGGCACCAGCCACGTTTCAAGAGCTCCATAGCCCCATGGGGCTGGCACCACCATCCTGAATGAACAGAGCTGATCGGCGCCGACCTAGGTAGGCAGGCAACGGTCCCAGATGCAGAAGATAAGACACTGGCTCAGCGCTCCAGCATCACGTGGACTGGCTGAGCCCAGGGGGGTCCAGCCTGTCTAAGCTCGATCCTCCCTGATGGGGAGCCCTGAGCTGACCCATCCCTCTGAACGGACTCCTTCTCTCAACCACAAAAGGGAATGATTTGCAACGTGGCTGTGTGCGGTCTAAAGGAGCTCATGCCGCCAGGCATCAAAGCTTCCTTCCGAGGGACTGTAAACACACACGCTGGACTTGGAGCCAGATCGATAGAAAAGCAATCCCCAAAAGGACTCCGGGAGCTGGAGTCACGACAAGGGGGCGGGGCAAAGCCAGCAGGGAAGGGGGCGGGTCCTCCCGTGCCGAAATGGACAAACTGGATCCACAAGGGACACAAGGGCTACGTCCTCACAGAAGAAATAACACACGCGTGCAAAGCAACGCACAGAACTGATCAGGAGAGAGCAGAGGAGCATGTCCCACGGCAGCGGGTGCGGAATGACTCAGAACAGAGAAATCCTGGGACATCAGAGGGCACAGAGTCAGTGAATGAATCTGTCTGGTCAAAGCCATGGTTTTCCCAATAGTCACGTGCGCATGTGAGAACTGGACCATCAAGAAGGGTGAGCGCCGAAGAACTGATGCTTTCGAACTGTGGTGCCGGAGAAGGCTCTTGAGAGTTCCGTGGACGGCAAGGAGATGAAGCCAGTCCATCCTAAAGAGGTCAACCCTGAATATTCACGGGAAGGACTGACGCTGAGGCTGAAGCTCCAATCCTTTGGCCACCTGACGCAAAGAGTCCACTCACTGGAAAGACCCCGATGCTGGGAAGATTGACGGCAGGAGAAGGGGGCGAGAGAGGACGAGATGGTTGGATGGCGTCACTGACTCAACGGACATGAGTTTGAGCAAACTCCAGTAGGCGGTGGAGGACAGGGAAGCCTGGCGTGCTGCAGTCCATGGGGTCACAGAGTTGGACACGACTTAGCAACTGACCAATGAAGCGAATGAGCGAATCATGCAGGAGGCATTCCCGCCCTCGCTACACTCTGGCCCGGCGCCCTCCTCGGGCCTGTCCTGGTCCCGGACGAACCCACAGAGGGGAGACCCAGACTCCCAGGCACAAGCACCTTTCCCCCCTGGGGGTGGGAACACTGGACGTGGGACTTCTCCAGCGTATGAGGTCACCCCCGCCTCGTGGAGACACTCAGGAGGAAAGATGGGCCTCTTCCCCTGGGAGAGGAACCTGGCTAAGGAGAGTGGTGAGAGTCTCAGCTTTGCCATCCTGAGAGCAGACAGGCCTTGGGCTGCTCATTGCTTTAAAACGTGCCTTCTGAAAAGAGGGGCTTGAATCTCCACCTTCACTCACAACAGCCAAAAGGTGGATGCAGCCAAGTGTCCATGGACCGAGGAACCGATACACAAAGTGTGGTCCATCCGCACAGTGGAAGGTGCTTGCTGTTGCCCGGTCGCTCAGTCCCATCCGACTCTTTGCGACCCCATGAACTGTAGCCCACCAGGCTCTTCTGTCCATGGGATTTCCCAGGTAAGAATATTGGAGTGCATTGCTATTCCCTTCTCCTGGGGATCTTTCCTACCCAAGGATCAAACCCGAGTCTCCTGCTCGGCAAGTGGATTCCTCACCCCTGAGCCACCAGGATTATTGAGCCTTAAAAAGGAAGGAAATTCGGACACAAGCCACAGCATGAATGAACCTTGAGGACACTATGCCCAGTGAAATAAGCCAGACGCAGAAGGACAAGTGATGTGTGTCTTCACTTGTATGAGGACCTACAGTCATCAAACCCACAGAGACAGGCAGCAGGATGGCAGGGGCCAGGGGCTGGGGAAGGAGATGGGTGGTGAGTGTTTATGGGGACACAGCTGTCAGTCTGGGACGATGGAAGGCTCTGGAGATGGATGGTGTCATGGTTGTATGACAGTGTGAATGCTCTTAATGCCACTGAGTTGTGGGTTTAACAGGGTTCAGTCAGTAAGTCAGTTCAGTCGCTCAGTCATGTCCACCTCTTTGTAACCTCATGGACTGCAGCAAGCCAGGCTTCCCCGTCCTTCACCATCTCCTGGAGCTTGCTCAAACTCATGTCCATTGAGTCAGTGATGTCATCCAACCATCTCATCCTCTAGCATCCCCTTCTCCTCCTGCCCTCAATCTTTCCCAGCATCAGGGTCTTTTCCATTGAGTCATCTCTTCACAGTAGGTGGCCGAAGTATTGGAGCTTCAGCAACAGTCCTTTCAATGACTATTCAGGACTGATTTCCTTTAGGATGGACTGGTTTGATCTCCTTGCAGTCCAAGGGACTCTCGAGAGTCTTCTCCAGCACCACAGGATCGTGGGGGCCCAGGGCTGGAGGAGGAGATGGTGAATGAGCATCTTAACGTAGTTAACAGTCTGTTGTTCCATGTCCAGTTCTAACTGTTGCTTCCTGACCTGCATACAGGTTTCTCAAGAGGCAGGTCAGGTGGTCTGGTATTCCCATCTCTTGAAGAATTTTCCACAGTTTATTGTGATCCACACAGTTGAAGTCAATAAAGCAGAAATAGATGTTTCTCTGGAACTCTCTTGCTTTTTTGATGATCCAGCAGATGTTGGTAATTTGATCTCTGGTTCCTCTGCCTTTTCTAAAACCAGCTTGAACATCTGGAAGTTCACGGTTCACATATTGCTGAAGCCTGGCTTGGAGAATTTTGAGCATTACTTTACTAGCGTGTGAGATGAGTGCAATTGTGTGGTAGTCTGAGCATTCTTTGGGATTGCCTTTCTTTGGGATTGGAAGGAACACTGACCTTTTCCAGTCCTGTGGCCACTGCTGAGTTTTACAAATTTGCTGGCATATTGAGTGCAGCACTTTCACAGCATCATCTCTTAGGATTTGAAATAGCTCAACTTGAATTCCATCACCTCCACTAGCTTTGTTCGTAGTGATGCTTCCTAAGGCCTACTCAACTTCACGTTCCAGGATATCTGGCTCTAGATGACTGATCACACCATTGTGATTATCTGGGTCATGAAGATCTTTTTTGTACAGTTCTTCTAGCACAACTTAAAAATGTTAAGTGCAAAACAGTGCTTTCCACATCGATTTCCATCCAATTCCTTACGTCTCACTCACTGCTTCCCTCTCCTCCTTCAAGTCAGTGCTCAAGTGCGGCTTCTCAGGGAGGCTCACCCTACCCACCTCCATCCCAAGCCCCTCACCAGGCTCTCCTCCCCCTCTGGACCACGGAGGTGCCTCTCTGCCAACCCTCTTCTCATCATTTGTCTCCTCCAGCTACAGCTAACACTGAGCAAGCAGAAAGGAGGCAGTCATAAACGTGAGGGCGGAAACTAATGAAAACCAACGTAGAAAAACAGAGCAAAAAACGAATGACACCCAAGCTGGTTCTTGGAAAAAGTCAATAAAATTGACAAACTGTTCATTTAGAGTGATCAGGAGGGGGAAACGCTCAAATCACCAAACTCAGAAATGAAGGGGAGACACTTTACCAGCCTCACGGGAACACAAAAGAAGACAAGGGGACGCTATGAACGACCGAGGGACAATGAGTCAGATGCTGAGAGGAATCAGACAGATTTCAGTGAAATGCAAGCCAACCACCAGGACTCAAGAAGCAACGGAAGACCTGGGCACCAGCAAACCCGGTAGGGAGCAGTTAACAGACTCAAAACTTCACACAGAGAGAAGCTCAAGCCCAAGCGGCCTCATTGGTGAATTCTACCAAACACTGAAAGAATTAATTTCTCAAAAACATACAGGTCCTCCTATCACAGCAGCACTGTTCATAACAGCCAAGACACGGATGCAACCTAAGTGCCCACTGACAGAGGACTAGATGGAAGATGTGGTACATATATACAACAGAATATCACTCAGCCACAAAAAGAATGGAATAATGCCATGTGCCGCAACATGGATGGACCTGGCGGTATCACACTAAGTGAAGCAGAGAAAGACAAGCATCACATGAGATCACTTGCACGTGGAATCTACAATATGGCACAAATGAACCTGTCACTGAAACAAAAACAGACGCACAGACAGAAACAACAGACTTGAGGTTGCAGGGGCTGGGAAAGAAGGGGGATGGGGCTCAGAGCTTGGGTGAGCAGCGCAAACTATTAGATATAGAATGGATGACAAACAAGGCCCTCCCAGGAGGCTCAGCGGCAAAGCATCCACCTGCCGATGCAGGAGACACAAGAGAGTCGAGTTTGATCTCTGGGTCGGGAAGATCCCTTGGAGGAGGACGTGGCAGCCCGTTCCAGTACTCTGGCCTGGGGAATCCCGTGGACAGAGCAGCCCGGCGGGCTACAGTCCAGGCGGTCGCAAAGAGACGCGACTGAGCATGATCCATCTACACATATATTGTACAGCACAAAACTACATACAATATCCTGTGATAAGCTACACATATATATGGAAAAAATACCAAAAAAGGATTTATACATATGTACAGCTGAATCACTTTGCGGTACATAAATCAACAATACTTCAATTTAAAAAAAAAAAAAAAAAGAATATCAACTCATTTCAAATTCCTCCAAAAAGTAGAAGAGAATACACCCCAATAATTTTATGAGGCCGATATTACCGTGATACCATCCCAAGACAACGACAAACTCTTATGCACATACATACAAAGAAGCTCAGCAAAATTCTAGAAAACTGAATCTGGCAGCTTACCAAAAGGATTATAAACCATGACTAAGTGGGATTTATCCCAAGAATGCGAAATTGGTTTAACATAAAAAAAAAATCAATTAATGTAAGACACCACATTAATAGAATAAAGGACAAAATGCAGCTGATCGTCCCGAGAGATACAGAAAAGGCTCTTGACAAAACACAGCGCCACTTCATGACATAAACACTCAGCAAAGGAAAGAGAGCCTCTCCAGCCTGACGGAGGGCATCCGCACGGCGCCCACCACGGTCAGCAAAGTGACGGTGGGCAGCTAGAGGCTCCCCCGAGACCAGGAGCCAGAGCCGGGGCGCCTTCTCACCACCCCCACCCAACGGTGTGCGGGGGGTTCCGGCCAGGGCGCCTGGGCAACATGGACACATAGAGGCACCCAGGCTGGAAAGGCAGACGTGTGGGACGATCTCTCCTCTCGGGTGAAGTCGGCCTCCCTCCCGGGGGCTGCCCTGGCCTCAGCCACCTCCGTCCACCCGTCCCGCTGCACGCGGTCCCCCTCCAGGATCAAGACACAGTCTTCTCGCCTAAGGAACTGCCTGGCTCCCAAATGTCACCGCCACACCATCTAGCCTTCCGGGTGGCTCAGAGGTAAAGAACCTGCCTGCCAATGCAGTTCGATCCCTGGATCCGGAAGATCCCTGGGAGGAGGAAATGGCAGCCCCCTGCAGTATTCTTGCCTGGAGAATCCCATGGACAGAGGAGCCTGGCATGAGGCTATCCACAGGGTCGAAAAAGAGTCAGATACAACCTCAGCTGTGGACCGAACCAGCTCTGGCCTGGCTGAGCCCACAGCCCACCACCAGCAGGCCCGTCCCATGGGGTGGGGATTACCTGATGACCTTCTGGATCAATGCCACACTTCTCATTGTCTTAGCTTGTTTCGAAAAATAGCTATTGTTTGTTTTTGTTTTTCATAAAAAGACATTAATTACATTAACATACATGGGTTTAGCTACTGTCATTTTTAAATGCACTGCTAAATATCTTTATCTTTTTAAATTTCTAACAGTATGTGTGTGTGCATGTAAGTCGCTTCAGTCATGTCCAACTCTTTGCGACTCTATAGACCGTAGTCTGCCAGGCTCCTCTGTCCATGGGATTCTCCTGGCAAGAATACTGGACTGGGTTGACATACCCTCCTCAAGGAGATCTTCCCAACCCAGGGAACGAACCTGCATCTCTGACATCTCCTGCACTGGCAGGCAGGGTCCTAACCACTAGCACCACCTGGGAAGCCCTTCTAATAGGATACATATCCATAGATACAACGTACATAAACAAAAACCTCTCAGGGGGTCCCTAAAACTCTTCAAAGAGGGGAGTAGGATCCTCAGACCAAACGTTTGAGAAGCCCTGTGCTACCCTGCTGCATTCATCCTGCAAGGAGCAGAAAGGGAAGCTTGGGCATCATCCCTAAGACAACAGGGGGTGCGAAGGCCTGTTGTTATCGTTCAGTCACTGAGTCGTGTCTGACTCTTTGTGACCCCATGGACTACAGCACGCCAGGCTTCTCTGTCCTTCATTATCTCCCAGAGCTTGCTCAAATTCATGTTCACTGAGTCAGGAAAGCCATCCAACCATTTCATCCTCTGTCACCCCCTCTCCTCTGGCCCTCAATCTTCCCAGCATCAGGGTCTTTTCCAAAGAGTAAGCTCTTCACATCAGGTGGCCAAAGGACTGCAACTTCAGCTTCAGCATCAGACCTTCCAATGAATATTCAGGATTGATTTCCTTTAAGATTGACTAGTTTGATCTCCTTGCAGCCCAAGGGACTCTCAAGAGTCTTCTACAGCACCACAGTTCTAAAGTATTGATTTTTCAGTGCTCAGCCTTCTTTATGGTCCAACTCTCACATCCGTACATGACTATTGGAAGAACCGTAGCATTGACTACACAGACCTTTCTCAGGAAGTGGTGTCTCTGTTTTTTAATACACTGTCTAGGTTTGTCACAGCTTTTCTTCCAAGGAGCAAGCATCTTTTAATTTCATGGTTGCAATCATTGTCCACATCGATTTTGGAGCCCAAGAAAATGAAATCTGACAGTTTCCATCATTTTCCAGCAATTTCCCCCATCTGCTTGCCATGAAGTGATGGGACTAGATGCCATGATCACAGTTTTTTGAATGCTGAGTTTTAAACCAGCTTTTTAACTCTCCTTTCACCTTCATCAAGAGGCTCTTTAGTTCCTCTTCACTTTCTGCCATTAAAGTGGTTATCATCTGCATATTTGAGGTTATTGATATTTCTCCTAGCAATCTTGATTCCAGCTTGTGATTCATTCATCCCAGCATTTTGCATGATGTACTCTACATATAAGTTAAATAAGTAGGGTGACAATATATAGCCTGACGTACTCCTTTCCCAATTTAAAACCAGTCTGTTGCCCCATGTCCAGTTTTAATCGTTGCTTCTTGTCCTGCCTACAGATTTCTCAGGAAGCAGGTAATGTGGTCTGATATTCTCATCTCATTAAGAATATTTCACAGTTTGTTGTGATCCACAGTCAAAGGCTTTAACATAGTCAATGAAGCAGAAGTAGATATTTTTTTGGAATTCCTTTGTTTTTTTCTATGATTCAGCATATGTTGGCAATTTGATCTCTGGTTCCTCTGTCTGTTCTAAACCCAGTTTGAACATCTGGAAGTTCTCAGTTCTCAGGATTGTAAGATTTTGACCATCACTTTGCTAGTGTGTGAAATGAGCACAATCATGCGGTAGTTTGAGCATTCTTTGGTAATGCCTTTCTTTGGGACTGGAATGAAAACTGACCTTTTCCAGTCCTGCGGCCACCACTGAGTTTTCCAAATTCGCTGGTATTATGAGTGCAGCACTTTCAAAGCATCATTTTTTAGGATTTGAAATAGCTCAGCTGGAATTCCATCACCTCCACTAGCTTTTTGTTCATAGTGATGCTTCCTAAGGCCCACGTGACTTCACACTCCCGGATGTCTCGCTCTAGGTGAGTGACCGCACCATTATGGTCATCTGGGTCATTAAGAGCTTTTTTGTGTAGCTCTTCTGTGTATTCTTGCCACCTCTTCTTAATATCTTCTGCTTCTGTTAGGTCCATAGCATTTCTGTCCTTTATTGTGCCCATCTGTCATGAAATGTTCCCATGGTATCTCCAGTTTTCTTAAAGAATCTCTAGTCTTCCCCATTCTATTGGTTTCCTTTATTTCTTTGCACTGGTCACTTAAGAAGGCTTTCTTATTTCTCCTTGCTATTCTCTGGAACTCTGCATTCACTTAGGTATATCTTTCCCTTTCTCCTTTGCTTTTTCACTTCTCTTCTTTTCTTAGCTATTTGAAGGCCTGCTCAGACAACCACTTTGTCTTCTTTTTCTTGGGGATGGTTTTGGTCATCACCTCCTGTACAATGTCACAAACCTCTATCCATAGTTCTTCAGGCACTCTGTCTACCAGATCGAGTCCCTTGAATGTATCCATCACCTGCACTGTATAATCATAAGGGATTTAATTTAGGTCATAGCTGAATGGCCTAGTGGTTTTCTTTACTTTTTTCAATTTGAGCCTGAATTTTGCAAAAAGAGCTGATGATCTGAGCCACAGTCAGTTCCAGGTCTTGTTTTTGCTGACTGTATAGAGCTTCTCCATCTTCGGCTACAAAGAATATAATCAATCTGATTCCACACTGACCATCTGGTGATGTCCATGTGTAGAGTCGAGGGAAGGGAGGGCCCCTAATTCTGCACCATGGAGTGGACGGCTGTCTGGCCCAGGTCCTGGCAGCCAAGTTGGCTCCCTCTTCCTTGGTTTACTTCCCTGGAGAATGGGCGTGAGGACAGAAGTGCCCACTTCTCGGGACTGCATCAAGGACGGGGTGCGTCCACGCATGGAGCCCTGCGGGCTAACACACTCGCTGTTACCCTGATTTTTTTTTTTTTTTTGAAGGATAATTGCTTTACAGAATGTTGTTGCTTTCTGTCAAACCTCAATGTGAATCAGCCACAGGTACACATATATCCCTGATTTTCATAGCGTAAAGTCATCAAGATGGGCCACCGAGAAAGAGAGACGGAGGGAAAGATGACTCTAGGAGCCCGTCTGGCCCTGCAGTGACAGCCTGGATCCCCTAATACACCCCTGACCCTGGCCTGAGTGGGTGTCCGCCCCCCTCAACCCAAAGACCCTCATCAGAAACAGGCTGATGAAGAGAGAGCAGAATCCAGACACCTCTGCCGTCACTCACCGGCCCGGGACATGCCCAGAAGGACCCCGAAGAATCAGGACACACCCGCGCCAGGCGGCCCCCCACACAGTTTTGGACCATTTCCCTACAGGAAAGCCAAGAAGACTTGAAACCCTTGGAAACCCAGAGCGTGCCAATTACCACCCCATGTCTGGAGAATCATTAACCACACACACCAGGTTCACCACAGTCGTCTGCAGGAATTCCACCCCCAGCTTCACCTGGACTCCAGGTTCAACAACAAAACCATTTAACCACAGCTGAAGGTTGGCCCCACCCCCCTTCCCCGGGCGCCAGCTTTGTGAACACCCCGGCGGTCCTCCGGGTGGATGTAAATCCACGTGCCACCTGCCACGACCCGGCATCCTGGAGGCGGGTGGCAGGGAGCGGCCAGACTGTCCCCTGGTCTGAACCCTCAGGGTGAGGCCAAGAAAGAGCGGGCCAGTGGCCTGCCTGGGAGCTGAACACCCATGTGGGAGGGGAAGTCTGGACCCACTGATGCCATCCAGCCCTGTGACAGGCCTACTCCGAACCAGTGCCCTCCCAACCCCGGGCAGCAGAGAAGCAAGACCTGGTCCTTTCCTGGCGACCTGCCTCCCTGGTGACGGGTCCCCCACGCAGCACAGGCCAACGCAATAGTTTGCCAGACCCCCGTCCAGGGTGATGGGGGCAGGGATCAGGAAAATCCCGAGAAACGAGCCGCTGTGCCCAGGGCTTTGAGGGGCACGGTCCAGCGGGCAGAAGCACCCCTCCACCATTCACCCAGCCTGCCTCCTCCGCAGGCCAGGGGGCCCAGAATTCCCAGGAAGGTTCCAGGGCTTGCTTCCCTCCTCCAAGCCGGGCCCCAGCAGGTGTGACCCTCTCCCTGGGCCCCTCCTGAGACCCAGTCTGGAGGGCCACGGTCCTGCAGCTCCGACCTGCCACACCACGGGCCCCTGAGAGCCCCGGGAAGGGCCCCGGGGGGAGCCGCTCCCCACCCGGCCGGGACGATGGGCCCTGACCTGGGCGGAGCCCTGAGTGAGCACAGTCTGGGGCAGGACTCCCCGTCCACAGGGCCTGGCCCGCGCGGAGCAGCAGGTGGCATCCCGTGCCGCTTCGGTCACCCAAGTGTCACCCCGTCCCCGGGGGAACCTCCTGCCAGAACCGGGAGGGCTGGGCTGAGTCTTACCCACGTTCCTCTCCTCCCCTGCGGGGGCTCCAAAGTGAAACCAAGGGGCCCAGTCTAAAGAGAATCAGTCTTCCCCGAAATCACTTCATCACAGCAAGGCCTGGGACACCCCTCTTTCCCCAGCAGCCCCTCCCATCTTTTACCTGCCAAGGGCCTTCCAGCCCTCACTGAATCTTGTGGGGAGCAGACTCCCAAACCCCAAACAAAGGCTTTAATTCAAGCACCTGAAACACCCACCTCCTGATCGCTAAGAGAGGCATTTCCAGGAACATTTTCCATTTCTAAAAATCCGCAATGTACTTACACTGCTTGATCACAGGGCTTTCTCAATCCAAAAGGGAATTTTTTTTTTTCTTTTAATACTTAGTAGCTTGAGGTCACAGGATTTTAAAGTCAATGTATGTATATTTTCCTTGCAGAGAACTATGCTTGATCAGTTAATAAGAGACCGACAAGCAAAAAGACCCATAAGCTGGAGAGGACTCTTGAGAGTCCCTTGGACAACAGGGAGATCAAACCAGTCAGTCCTAAAGGAAGTCAACCTTGAATATTCATTGGAAGGACTGATGCTGAAGCTGAACCTCCAATACTTTGGCCACCTGATGCAAAGAGCTGACTCACTGGAAAAGATCCTGATGGTGGGAAAGATTGAAGGCAAGGAGAAGAGGGCTGCATAGGATGAGATAGTCAGATAGCATTATTTACTCAATGGACATGAATCTGAACAAACTCTGGGAAAAGAGCAAAGGACAGGGAAGCCTGGCATGCTGCAGTCCATGGGGTTGCAGAGAGCTGGATACAAGTTACTGACTGAACAACAAAAAATAAGTTTATGACATCAGGGTAAAATGCCTCGGGGAAGGAAGCAGGGGGTATAAATTCAGGAAAGGAGGCGAGCAAAGAACATCCCCTATAGGCCCTCAGTTACCTGTCAAGAAAAGGTGGGTATCAAGTCACACTTTAGGCTGCAGAGATATGGTTAAAGTTAGGGAACAGTTCCTTTCCAAATGTCAGTGTTTACTGCCCAGACCAAGCTCCGACACCCTATGCAAAGGAAGGAAGGGTGGAAGGGGTAGAGAGAGGTGGGAGGGAGAGGAAGGAAGGGACGGAGGAACTCGGCAGCTTTGACCTCTGGAGCCTGTGGCTTCCATTCAGTCCTGAGTCAAAGGAAGCATTCTGGAAACCTCCCCAGGACTGTTTTCAAGCCCTGTCCCGCCCCTCGCTGCACTGGCTTCTGCCACTACCCCCCCAGGAGGTGACAGGAGCCTCAGCTGGCCCATCCCGGGGCACACCCGTCAGCTCTGACCCAGCGCACTGGCCCCGAGCCGGCCCAGGTGGGGAAGCGGGCTCCCTTCCCCTCCCACCAAGACTGGAAGCCCCTTCACTGGTGGCCAGGCCTGTGCTGGATGCATCCTTGCCGCCCAGAGACCCACTTCAGAATGACCAGGGGAGCCAGTGACAGCAACATTTTGAGCCCCTTCAAAGCATTTCTTGTATCTGCTTTCAAAGAAAAAATAAAAAGGTCTATCACATCAGGAAGTGTGATCAGAAACTCTGGTTTTCACTTGCTGGCTACAGTTTTTCTCACACCATAGTAACAAGAAAAATAAACTTCTAATGGGTTGAGTTTTCCCTCTGGGTTGGGGGCTTAGGACTGGGCTCTTCCAGGCTGCCTGGTGCAACCCCAGCTCCCATATTCCCTTGCCAGGTGGTCTGGGGCAAGTGGCTTCACTCCTCTGGGCTTTAGGCTCCTGATCTGTAAAATAGGAATAACCAATTGCACCAATCTCTTTATGGGGTTTGTTTTTTCTTTTTTTTTTTTTTTTTTGATGTGGACCATTTTTTAAAAAATTAATTGAATTGGTTACAATGCTGAAGCTGAAATTCTAATACTTAGGCCACCGATGGGAAGAGCCAGCTCATTGGAAAAGACCCTGACGCTGGGCAAGATTGAGGGCAGGAGGAGAAGGGGACGACAGAGGATGAGATGGTTGGATGGCTTCACTGACTCGATGGATGTGGGTTTGAGCAAGCTCTGGGAGGCAGTGCGGGACAGGGAGGCCTGGCGTGCTGCAGTCCCCGGGGTGGGACACGACTTAATGACTGATGACAACAACAACAATATTGTTTCTGCTTTACATTCCAGATATTTGGCCCTGAGGCATGCGGCATCTTAGCTCCTCAAGCAGGGACTGAACCTGCATCCCTTCAGCACAGAGTGGAGTCTTATCCACTGGGCCGCCAGGGAAGTCCTTCTCTTCCTGGAGTTTCAGGAAACTTGGATGAGGTCACCTACAGCGAGGTGGGCAGAAGGGGAGAAGCGGCCAGAATAGGAACCAGAACATTCCTGCCAGGTCCCAGGGCATCACAGCGACATGATCTGACACCCCAGGCCTCGTCCAGGTGTTCTTGGATCCCCCTCGCCTTCCTTTCCCAGACTGGGCTAGGGACACTTTCTGCGCCCTACAGCACACGACGGTCACCTCCATCATGGCTCCTGTGCCACCAGCACTAACTGTCCGACCCCTCACATCTCCCCTCCAGCCTGGAACCTCTGGGGCGGCCCCCTGCGCCCAGCTCCAGGCCCCCAGATGACTATTTGATGGGCTCATGTTTGCAAGACACAGAGAAAAGGCAGTATAACCTAGACCACCTTGAATGAATGCCCAGCCCCTTATCCGGGTGGGCAGGTCAAGGCCAGGTCACAAGGGTCCCCTGGCCTGGCTCTGAGCCCTTCACCCAGACAGTCCCAGGTGAAGGTGAGGGGGCTTCCAAGACAAAAACGATGGGACCTTTGTTTGGGGTGTTTTCCTCCTCAATCTAGTCCTTCCCGCAAAGCAGAGGATTCAATAAACTGGCCCCAGGGGGTGATTGGAAGATCCTAAATGTTCCCTCCCTGGGACTCAGGACAGTCTGAGGCACAGGGAGGCTGTGCTGGTACTTTTCTCCAGGCTTTTCCAGCCACACACTCCGTCCACCCCCGACGCCAGGCGCAACGACTGACTCCAGGTCTGAAAGCCTGTCGCCAAGCTGGCCTTGGGTTTACCAGGAGGAGCTGGAAACCTGGGGATCGGAGCTCAGCAACCAGGGGCTGGGGTCCACACTGAAGGCGCCCCACAACTTCCTCAGCACCTCCCAAGCTGAGCCCCGCTTTGGAAAAGCCTCCTGCACTCACCCGAGGTGACAAGGACGCCAGGGCTCTACCATTTGGAAATAGAGGGCGTAAGATAAAGAATCATTTTTCCATAAAAGTCAGTGTGACTACTGCTTTCCTGCACACTGCTTAACTCCCCGCACCTTTTCCTTATTTCAAGCTTTTTTCTTCCCTCCTTTTCCCCATCACTGATGAAACACAAAATGCAGCGCTATCTTGGAATGCCTTCCTCCTCCTCCTGGTGGCACGCCTCATACCTGACCCCACAGTCCAGGGCTTCTCCTACACAGGGGTCCCCCAGAGGCTTGGACCAAATCGTCTGCCCGCAGTGACCCCTAGATGCCAGTAAGCGGGGTGCGCCCACAGCCCCAAGCACTTCAGAAAAACAAAAGAAGGAAAACCTCTGGGAATCACACGTGCATATGAATAGGGCTTTCTAAAGCAATTGTGCTGGAAGCCAAGAGGCAGAAAGATTCCCTTCCCTCCCCTACCCCCCAAAGGGATCTAATTTGTTCGGAGCAGCCAAGTGCTGTCAACAGCGCCCACAGGCAAGCACCTTTATAGGTAAAATCACTTCATTCGTCAAGGACTCCTTTTGATTCCAGAAGAATTACAGCCTCTTCCAAGGGAGCCCAAAGAAGCACCAGCTTTCCAGTCAATTCTTTCTCCTTGGAAAAGCAGAAATTCCCCTGCACAATGATGGAACCGGCTTCCGGGAGAAGCCTGCACCCCAGGAGTTTCACATCCAGCCACTTGCAAAGCGGCCTAATTCCTATTAAGACAGGGTCGTCCTCTGGCCTCCTCAAGGATACCGTGACTTCCTGGGCAAAATCTTCCTCTTCTAAATCCCCCTTAGGGCAAGGCAGTGGCAGAGGATGAGGGGGTTAGATAACATCACTGACTCAACTGGACAAGAATTTGAGCAAACTCCAGAAGATAGTAGAGTTCCCTGTAGCTCAAATGTAAAGAATCTGCCTGCAATGCAGGAGTCCAGGGTTCTAATCCTGGGTTGGAAAGTTCCCCTGGAGAAGGGAAGGGCAATCCACTCCAGTATTCTTGCCATGGAGAATCCCCATGGACAGAGGACCCTGGCGGGCTATAGTCCATGGGGTCACAAAGAGTCGGACACGACTAAGTGACTCTCACACACACACACACACACACCCCAGATACACACACACACACACACACACACACAAACACACACAGCCCCCAGAAGTCAGTGGAGGACAGCAGAGCCTGGCGTGTTGCAGGCCATGGGGTCACAGAGTCAGACACGGTTTAGTGACTGAACAGCCACGTTGAGCTTCCCCATTTAATCACTGCCAAGCCCTCAGTGGGTACAAAGTTCCAGGCACACAGATGTGCAACCTTTTCATCAAATAGCATCCTTGTTATTGCAGACAAGCGGTTTGAAAACTCAGGTCTCCAAAAGCAGCCACCTCCGGGGGCTCTTCAGGACATCCCGAAGCCCCCCAAGCGAGGAACAGGTGGTCAGGAAGGATTACTGAGCGGGGCCCCGACACTGGGATGGAGGCGGGACCCAGCACCCACGGGCTCTCCCTGAGGCCGAGTCGGCCGAGCTGAGGGCAAGTCCCAGGCAGAGACCAAGCCGCAGCCATCCCTCCGCGGACGACTTCCGAAATTACCTCGCTGCTTCTTGGTGCTTAATTCAATTAGCGGGTTGACCTCATTAAGCTTGGAACTTGAGTTTCAAACAAAAAGAGGTCACGAAACTATCCAATTTACTACCTCGAACTTCCACATGGGAACCGCTTTATTTCCGGAAGGTCTCTGAGGATCCCTGGGACCGAGCCCATAGCTGCCGCCCACCGGGGCCCCCAGGTACCCCGGGCTGAGCTCCCATCTGGGGGCCCAAGCGACTTCTCAGATCTAGCCGCCCAGGGTCGCTTTAAAAGCTCCGCCTGAAAGCCCACCGTCACCAGAAGCGGCCTCGCCCCCTTCGGACGCCCCCAGCCCCACGGAAACACTGACCTCGCCAGCGCGCCCACCCTCCCATCCCGTGCCGTGTGGGCGCGGGAGGAGGCGCGCCGCGGTCCAGCAGCCTCCGAACTCCGGCGGCGAGGTCCACCCCGTCCCCCGCACCTTCCGAACACTGGGGCCAGGTCCACCTCGGCCCCCTACCCTCCGATCACAGGCGGCAAGACCCTCCACCAGGATCATACCTGCTCGCAAAATCCAGCGGCCCCAACTCAGGCGGCGAGTGCGCGGTCGCGGTTTCCAGGCGCCCCCCGCGCCCGGGACACCTTGCGGAGGCGCCAGGGCCACGGCGCTGCGCGGGCGGAGCTGCCCGGCAGCCGGGGAGGGATGCCCGGGCGAAAGTTGCCAGGGAAACTTGAGCAACTCGAGCGCGCCGGTGCCAGCCTCCTGCATAATTCACGGGCGGCGGCGGCGGAGCAAGGGGGGCCACTCACCTGCCTCAGTCGGGCCCCACAACCCGGCTGGGGCGCGCGGCGGACAGAGGCCGGGCATCTGGCGGGGGCTCTGCTCGACCCCAGGGGCCCCGGGGTCCATCCACGACTCCCGGCCCTGCGCCAGGTGCACCGGCCCCGGCCTCGCCGAGCCCGCTGCTCCAGCCGCGCACACCTGGATGGGGGCTCTGGGAGCCGGTGCGGGGCCGGGGTAGCCGACGCAGGGTCTCCGGGGACCTTGCGACCGCGGCACGGGTCCCCGCCCCCCGCGCGCCCTCTGGCGGCCCCGTGCCAGTTCCACCGCCGGGCATGCGGGCCCAGGTACCCGCGCCAGTGGGCGGCGACCTAAGGCAAGGAGACCCCGGGCAAGAGGCGGAGGTAGGTACATCTGCGGTGCCCCAAGGGGAGGCGCTAGAGGTGAAGGGGGTTCATGGGCGCCGGGGACGAAGAGGGTGCTCCTGCGCTCTGCCCCCATGCCGCTTCCAAAGCAGTTTAAATCGACCCCTAGTCCCGAACGAAACGGTGGGGGCGGCTGGGTGGGAATGTCTCTATAGAGAAGTGAGTCCCACCAGGACTCGAAGGACCCTTTCCCAACCCCCCACCCTCAGCCTCTGTGAGCCCAGGACCGCGCTTACCCAGTGGCGGTGCTCCTGGAAGCCAGAAGCACCCAAAGGGCAGCTGATCCGCTCGGCCGGGCTCCCCAGGGACCAGCCGCTGTCCTTCCCGGCCGCACACGGTGCCCCCGCCACCCCCACCCTGCAACCGCAGCGCCCCGCGATGCCCCCATCCCACCCCCCGCCGCCTCCGCCTCACCTGGCTCGGGGCGCGGCTCCGGGAGTCCGGGCGGGTCGGAGCCCCCAGGGAAGGGCGGGCGTCTGCGCTCTCCGGGCTCGGCCGCGGGCTCCGGAGCTACGCCGAGCCTCGGCCGGCCGGAGCGCGGGAGCCGCCGCCGCCGCCGCTCAGGTGTCCGGGTGGGGGGGCGGGGGGACGCCGCGGCCCCGCCCCCGCGGCAGCCGGGCTGGGGGCTCCGGGCAGGGGCGGCCGGACAGCCCTTCCCCCGGCCGGCTGCGAGCGGTCGGGGCCGGCGAGGGTGGGGGAGGGGTCCCGTTGGCGCCAAAGGACGCGCGCGGCCCGGGACTCGCGTGCGCCCCTCGCCCGGGTCTCCTCCCGCCCCGCCGAGGTCAGTCGACCCCTCCCCACCTGGCCCTGTCCAGCTGCAGCCCGCGGTGGCGACTCGGCCGCGGCGTGCGGGGTCTGTTGTAGCAACCGGGGCCGCCTCCGCCCGCCGCCCCGCCCCGCCCCGGGCTGCGTGGCTCGCCGCCCCCCCAGCCGGTGAAAGCCAGCGGACCTGAACGTCCCTGGATTTTGTAAAGCCCGGTTCCTTCTGCGCGGCCGGCTCCGGCCCGGGGGCGTTTTCTGTTTACAGGGCTCGGAAATGCAGAGCCGCCCGCGCCTCCGAGGGTTTGCGGGGCAGATCCAAACTTTGTGCCTGGGCAGCGCGCCGCCGCCCGCCTGGATGGGCGCCTCCGTTCCGGGCGGGCCGACCCGCGTCTCGGCCCGCGGCCCTCCCAGCCATCCCGGGTGGGGGAATTAAAGCCCGCGGCTCAGAGGAGGCACCCTCCGGGGAATTCTGTGGTCATCCAGGACCCCTGCAGCGCTAGGTTTGCCAAAACCCCAAGGCGGGTGTCCTAAGCCCCTGCCCCCCCACCCCCACCCCCGGCTCCGAGCTGGGAAGGTGGCTTTACTCCTCCCAACCTGGGGGTCAGAGCCATCGGCTTATAACTTTTATCAAGGCCCTGATAATTCACTGGTCACTCCACCTGTCTCTGAGGACGCCAGGGAGGTTTCTGGGTCCTGAGATTGCCAGAATTCTGCCAAGAGAAAGCATTTCCGGCCGCCAAAGCGTGCACGTCTGGGGCGAGGGCGGTGGGTGGTTGGCAAACACCAGAGCCTGGGCTGTGACGTTCAGCAAGCCCTCCCCTATACAAAGCCTCAATGCACGTCTCCCCGTGAAGAATGTATACGTGTATATATATATATATATATATATATATATATATATATATATATATATATTTTAAGTCAATTTTATAGGACATGCCTGAGAGATCTGCATGGGCCAGTGACTTCAACATACCTAAGGCAAAGTTAAATATTTGCTCTAGATATCTTTTTTTTTTCCTGCTTGCGTAATTGTCCCACATTTCAAAGAAGTCTTTAAAAGCACTTAGATTTTTTAAAAAAAAGTTGTGTTTAGGGCCTGATAGTTCAGGACACGTGGGGGTAAAATACTGGAAGTCCTTCAGGGCAGCTGCCGTATGCAAACTCCTTTCTCTCCTCTGCTCCCTTAAGCATGAGATCTAATAAAATATTTACTGAATGAATAAAGGAGGCAATCAATCCAATAATAATGATCCTTCAAACGGGAAGAATGAAGGCCTGGCAGGATCCTGGCGGTGGAGTGTCTTCCACCTGGAAGCAGGGGACGGGCATGGGGTGGGGGGCGGCGGTTGGCGGAACCTTCTGTTCTCTGGGTTCCTCGGTGGTGGGTCTTCTGGGAAGTGGTTTACGGGGGTGAGGGGGTGAGGGGGTGAGGGGGTGGGGGGAGGGCTTTCTTCCACCCGTCCTCCCCGGATCCCAAATAAAACATGTTTCTGGTATTTGCCACTACTGTGTTTAAAATAGATAACAAGGACCTGCTGTGTAGCACAGGGAACTCTGCTAAGTATTCTGTAATAATTATGTGGAGAAAGAATTTGAAAAAGAATAGATCCATGTATATGTAGAACTGTATCACTTTCATGTACCCGTGAAACTAACCCAACTTAATCAACTCGGTGTGTTAGCCGCTCAGTCGCGTCTGACTCTCTGCAGGCCTCACGGACTGTAGCCCGCCAAGCTTCCCTGCCAACAAGATTTCCCAGGCAAAAATACTGGAGTGGGTTGCCATTTCCTACTCAAAGGCATCTTCCAGACCTAGGGATCAAACCTGTGTCTCTTGAGTCTCCTGCGCTGGTAGGCGAGTTTTTTACCATTAGCACCACCTGGGAAACCCTTCAACATAAAATAAAATAAAATTTTTAAATGGCGTTTTTGCCCTACGACTATAACTCAAGTTCCTACAATATCACTCCCCCCAATCAGATTCCTGCCCCCTAAAAGCTCCTGTCCAGATTTCTAGAACCACCCTGCAGATGGCAGAGGAAGTGGCTGTTATCACAGAGGGGGTCAACGGCAGAAACCATCTGTGTTGAAGAAACACTTCCCTGGGGGCCCAGGCCTCCACCATCCTGTCCACCCCACTGGGCACCTGTTGGCCACCCCCTCCAGCCCCTCTGATCTGTTTGTTGCTTGACAAGAGGGCTCTGTGCGAGCCACATCTTTTGGCATTTTAAGGACAGTAGCCTGCTTTCGTCCCAGTTTCTCTGTGTCCATTTCAGTATCCAGTTCAGCCCTGCATGGATGAGACAACGTCCTTCCAGGCTTCTCTTGTGAGAAGACTGGAGACCCAAAAACCATGCAGTGGTGCCTTTCCTCACTCCTCAGTGCCCCAGGAACACGTCGGGGGCACCCCCAGCCCTGGAGAGCCGGGACCTGCCAGCGGTTAGCCCCCTAGACATCCCGGACCGAAGCGGTCTTCTTCCTGGTGGACCCAGCATGGTCACGTCTCAGAGCGCCTTAGCTCCATCTCAGGGTAGGAAAAGGGAAGTCATTCTGTCTCTTTTTGGTGTCAGGACTGTCTGTTTTTGTTTCTGGAAGCTGTCTTTTCCTGGACCCCACCCCTACCCCCAACATGTCTGATGATGTGTGAATGGAAGATGTGACATTTTCCACCTCTGAGCACTTCTTTTTTCCCTGTAAAACGTGAAGCATCTGACTCTCAGTCACCATATTTCTGGGTTGTACCCCTGAGCACGAGGCAGGCCAGGATTTCCCAGAAAGAGTAACTGCTTTACAGAGAACTAGAAACTGGGGCATCGTACCGTGAAGAGATGCGAAATCACCCAGCTCCTCTGTCCGGGGAAAAACATTATAAATATTTTGTGGCTTTGATTAACCCAGATGCTCATTGCATTCAGCAGCAGGCCTGGTCTGTCCCTCGCTTGGAGAAGTTCCTGGCTTTGGGATGTTGCAGGCCAGCATCCTTCTTCAGAGAAGAGGTCTTAGGCTGCCCAGGTGAGAAGGAACTAGCTGAACTCTCCAGCTTAAACTAGGGGCCAGGAAGCTATGGGACTCACGGAGAGGACGCAAGCAGAGCCAGGTAAAGGCAGGTGCTCCAGCCAGCACGTTTTCCCCATTCCCCCATCCCTGCTAGATTCCCACACTTCTGCAATTTTTTCCCCTGTGTTTTCCACTATAACAAGAGATCTACTTTCTTCATGTTCCCCCCACATCAAATATTGAACCACTCATTCCTTTCTTTGTAATTTCATGACAATTTCTAGCTGGGTCCCACAACACCATACTATAAGTACATACCCAGATCTTGCACATCCCTTAACTCCCCTGCCAACATGCCTCCCATGCAACCCTCTGTATCTCAGCTAGGAGTTTTATTACTCTCCTTTAATTTTCCACGAAGTTGTTTTCCATGGACTTGTTTTGAAAAGGCTCCTGGGACTGATGTCTGAACAGAGAGTCGGGGCTGCTCACGTGCCAGGCACCCAGGGGGAGTTGGCTCCCCTTGGAACCTGCGATGGTGAGAGATGCTGGTCAGAAGCTTTTCCTGCTGGACTGGAGGATGGGGGAGCCACGGGCAAGGGGACAAAGGCTTTGCTCCGGGCCCGCGTCCTCCTGCTTTCTGCTGTAGCACCTTTGCCCGGCCTCCTGCAGACACCCGTGCAGCCTGAAGCTTGCAGGAGTTACACGGCCCTGAGGGTGAGGGGATGGTGCTCAGCCTTCCCGGAAGCACCCTGGGAGATTGGAGATGGAGAGTCTCTGCCTTCCCCGGAGAGTCACCAGTCCTGCCGGGGACGCTGAGGCCTCTAAGAGGTGCCATTGGGGCCTCCCATGCTTACGGCGGAGACCTCAACAAAACCCCTTTATCTGGGGGTTTCTTCTTCTGTGTCTCCCTATCTTGACGCCCTCACTACTGATTCCAGGTACCCACTCTCAAATACAGCATCTCTCATCTAAGTCCTTCTCCCAGAAAAAGCTTTCAGGGGAAACCCTAAACAAAGTGAACTCTGTCTGTGATCCCGTGAGATGTCCCTGAAGGTGAAGCCCAAAGGGACAGTTGAGATCAGCCCGGAGGCAGCATGAGGCCAGGGAAGGTCCCCTGAAGGAGAAGGGGCCTGGCCTCACGCACAACAGCACGAGCTGCCGGAGGCTGTTGCTGGGAAATGAAGCCTGTCGGAAGGTCCCCCTGTAACCGGCTCAGAGGCTCTTGGGGTTTGCTCGGCAAGCAGGCAACTTAGGCAAAACCTTTTAAATTATCTGCAGACGGAATGCAGCAGGGTTCTGGAGAAACAACACACTATGATTAAGTGAGGTTTATCCCCATACGGCTGGAAGGTTTCACTCTAAGGAAATCTGTTAGGAGATATGTTTGATCAAACAAAACTTCTTAGTAAACAAAAATGAATTGTTTGAGACTGTTTTGATATTGTCCTGTTTTAAATATCAAGCCAAAGCCAGGGTGATGTTCAGTGTTAAACACTGAATCACTTTCATTTGATTCAGGAGTAAGATATGAGAGCTGGCTAACATAACCAGCACTTGGTATTTCTCTAGGAGCGTTTGCCAATGCAATGGGATAAGGGAATGAAATAACAAATATAGTTATTTGAAAGGGGAGGGAAACTTACCATTTGGGGAGGTGCCATGATTTTCTAGATGAAAAATCTAAGGAAATAAACTGAAAGCTCGTGAAAGAGTTTAGTAAGGGGACGATAGGAAACTTGTAACATTTCTGTTTATGAACAATAAGCAGTTGGAAATAGAAACCAATGACATTCTTGGAATCAATAGAACTAAAGGGAAAAATAAGTACCAAGACAAATATAATGAGAACTTTGTGAGACTCAGAGGGCAGAAAACTAAACATTGTCTGAAGAGAATGAAAACACCTAGAATCAATAAAGGGCAGGTATAGGGTTGTGGTTAAGAACAGGGACTGTTACTAACAGTTACTAACTGGGTGGACTTAGCCTTGTCTCCTGGCTTCCCAGGCGGCACTATGGTAAGGAATCTGCCTGCCATTGCAGGAGATGCAAGAGGCACGGATTCAATCCCTGGGTTGGGAAGATCCTCTGGAAAAGGAAGTGACAACCCACTCCAGTGTTCTTGCCTGGAGAACTCCACGGACAGAGGAGCCTGGCGGGCTACCGTCCAGGGGTCGCAGAGTCGGACACGAGCACAGACATACTCAGCCGTGTCTCCCATCCGGTCTACAAGCTATGAAAACATAGGTTCTTTACAGACTAAATGTCTGTTTAGAAAGGAATAGAAATCTTTAAAAACACTAATTGAAAAATGGGTAAATGACAGAAAGGGACAACTTATTTTAAAAGATTTTTTTAAAATGGTCTTTTCAACAAATGGTCCTGAAATAATTGAACATCCATATGGGGGGAAAAGTGAACCTCACACCTTATAAAAATGATCTCAGAGTTGATCAGAGCTCAGTATAAAAGATAAAACTAAACAACTTTTAGAGGAAAAGCTAAGAGAAAGTCTCTTCTGTCTTGGGTTAGCCAAAGGGTTTTTACTTATGACAACTAAAGCATTATCCATAAAAGAAAAGAAAATGGATACACTGGACTTCATCAAAGTTTTTCAATTTTGCTCTTTGAAAAACATGCTATAAAGAGAATGAAAAGCAAGACATAGACTGAGAGAAAAGTCCTTCAAGTCACAGATGTGCCAAAGGATTTAGATCTGGAATACTTGAAATAAGAGCTTGAAAATCTCAGGAGTAGTCAAACAGGCTGCCTAAGGAAAACATGGGCAAAAGATGAGGACAACGTGTTCACCAAAGAGGATATTCAGAGGGCAAGTGAGCCCATGAAAAGATGCTCAATCTCATTAATCATTAAAGGAAGACAGATTTAAACTACACACCTATTCAGTTCAGTTCAGTTCAGTCACTCAGTCGTGTCCGAGTCTTTGCGACCCCATGAACCGCAGCACGCCAGGCCTCCCTGTCCATCACCGACTCCCAGTGTTTACCCAAACTCATATCCATTGAGCCGGTGATGCCATCCAGCCGTCTTATCCTCTGTTGTCTCCTCCTCCTGCCCTCAATCTTTCCCAGCATCGGGGTCTTTTCAAATGAGTCAGCTCTTTGCATCAGGTGGCCAAAGTATTGGAGTTTCAGCTTCAACATCAGTCCTTCTGATGAACACCCAGAACTGATTTCCTTTAGGATGGACTGGTTGGATCTCCTTGCAGTCCAAGGGCTGCAAGAAAATAGAGCTGAAGACATGGAATGGCTGGAACTTTCACACATTGCTGATGGCTACGTAAAAGCAGACAAGCTCTTCGGACAAAAGTTGGGCAACTCCTCCTGAAATTAAACAAATACTTAATATATTTGACCCAGGTCCGTATAGTCGATGCTGTGGTTTTTCCAATGGTTGTGTATGGATGTGAGAGTTGAACCATAAAGAAGGCTGAGTGCCAAAGAACTGATGCTTTCGAATTGTGGTGTTGAAGAAGACTCTTGAGAGTCCCTTGGACTGCAAGGAGTTCAAACCAGTCCATCCTAAAGGAAACCAGTCCTGAATATTCATTGGAAGGACTGATGCTGAAGCTGAAGCTCCAATACTTTGGTCACTGATGCAAAGAGCTGATTCATTGGAAAAGACCCTGATGCTGGGAAGATTGAAGGCAGGAGGAGAAGGGGACGACAGAGGATGAGACAGCTGGATGGCATCACCGACTCAATGGAGATGAATTTGAGCAAACTCCGGGAGACAGTGAAGGACAGGGAAGCCTGGTGTGCTGCAGTCCATGGGGTCACAAGTGTCTGACCCAACTTAGTGATTGAAAACACAAATTTACCCAAAAGAAATGCAAAATGTTACCTTATGGATGTTGGCAGCAGCTTTAGTGCTCCAGGCAGGGGACCTGGAGTCCCCTGGGAGCCCTGGTCCCCCACCCCAGCCCCTCACATCTCCAAGTCCCTCACATTCTCCTTCACCTGCACTACATCCAACGTGCCTCCCCAACTCAAAAGGTGCCTGAACCCTGACCTCTGTCACCTGCTGCTGGCTCTGAGCCTCCTCCAGCCCTGCACCTCACCACCTCCCGAGGATTGATGGGATTCCTCCCCTGCTATAATTCCTGTAGGCTCCCAGACCTCCTGGATCAGCTGTAGGCTCCTCGTGAAGTTCTCAGAGACCTAAGCCTCTGTCCCCATCTCCTCCAAAGCCTGGCTCACGGGCCCCTCCCTTCAGAGAACCGTGATGGCACATAGACACTAGGTCCCTCCCCGGGCTAGAATCCTGGGGGTGCGAGGCGTTTCCTGTCCCCAGGGCACCCTTCGTGTTTTCGGGGGGGTGGAGTTTGGGGTTAGGGGTTGGTTCACACACTGCCCCCCGCGTGGAGGGCCAGGAGAGATGAAAGGAAGAGGCAGCCGCCCCAGACGGGCAGGCGGAATTAGCAGGAAACTTACACACAGATGTGTACGCGAAACCAGTGTGTCTTCATGACCACCTGCCAAATCCTGAGGTTCGTGTGGAGCTCAGGGCTCAGTCACGTGCACGGCCGGAGCTCTCAACACCCCTCTCATCTCTCAAGGCCGCGCCCTGGAGTGTGGCTCCCCCTGCGCGCCCGGGTGGGCAGAGGACACATTCAGGGACAGGGGATGGGTGAGGGCCAGCCAGCTGCCTGGGACTAGCTCGTGGGTCAACCAGCGGCCCCGTCCTCTGGGTGACCTTCTCCACCACCCGCTCTCTGAAGTCATTTAATGTAAGAAGTGTGACGGAGCTGTTCCGGGGGCCAGTGTTGGAGGTGCTGTAGACGACAGGGCTCCCCTACACCCGTCCCAGGGTAAACATCTCCGAATCACGATCCATCACAGAGAGGGGACAGGCCCCGACAAAGAGGACAGGCCACCTTGGCGCAGGGTCTCCAGATGGGTGGGGCTGTCCAGGAAGCGTTCCTGCTGACCGCACCGCTGGGGTTCTGGTGCCCAGAAAGCAAATCCCATGACAGGTGAAGTTTCACAAGTGTGCAGAGCTGACAGATCACTTCCGGGCATCCAGTACTCTGAAGGCAATCGTATTTAAAAGAGTAAAACATTTTCATTTCAGATAAGTGAGTGATGGCTTCAGCGAAGAATCTGGCCTGCTGCCACCGCCTGTGCATTTGGTAGGTTTCCCGCTTGTAACAAAGCCTTCTCCCTCCGCCCTTCCCGGGTCAGAGTCAAGGAAATTAATTCTAGAGGGAAGAGGTAACATAAAAGTCAAAGGAAAATGTCAGCGGTGAATTATTTGATTTTCTGTGCGAGAGATGGATGCCTTCTCCGCTGACAGCCTGGATTGGAGGGTCCGGATGTTCTAATTCCACCCAGGGTCCACCCTTAGGACAAAGGAAGCAGAACACAGAACCATTTTATTAACGTGATTGAACTTTCTCTCTCTGGACTGCGGCATGCACACAGGACAGGCTGTGGGTAGGATCTGCAGGGTTTTACGAAAACAAGGTGTCAGCTACTGAACCCCCATCTCACCCGCTTGGGATGGGCTGGGTGTGGGGGCCTCCGATTGGAGGCCGTGTCTGGGGCTCACAGACTGGAGTCAGGGGAGCCCCAGAGTCCCAGCTGAGGGGTCTGAGTTCCTCCTGCCGGTCTGCTGCCCAGGGGACTGAAAACCACACCACCCTCCGCTCAGGGCAGCCCGCCACCCCCAGCAACCCACGGTGCCAGACAAGCCTGGCCACTGCAGTGCTCGTAACCGGGTGGCGTGGGCAGCCAGGGAGTCTGGGCACCCCGAGAGTCATCTCACAGCCTCCAGGGGAGCCTCTCCTCTGGGGAACGCCGCTCCGTGCTGGGCTCTGAGACCTCATTTCTTAGATTGTCAAATTCCTCCAGAAACATGGGTTATAATGGCTCAGACAGGAAAGAACCCGCCTGCAGTGCAGGAGACCCAGGTTTGACCCCTGGGTCGGGAAGATTCCCTGGAGAAGGGAATGGCAACCCACTTCAGTATTCTTGCCTGGAGAATTCCATGGACAGAGGAACCTGGCGGGCTATGGGCCACAGGATCGCAAAGAGCTGGACATGACAGAGTGACCAACACTTTCAGTTTCCAAAATCTGAACTTCAAGGTGGGAATGGAGAAATGGCGGAAGCTTGAAGACTGGAGGGAGCCTGAAAGGAGATACATGCCCTTACCCCATTGCATTGTTCCTGCATTGACCCGATGTTCCCCGAGGAGGTGGAAATGTGGAGCGATACAGAGCTTCGAACAGGGTGCTAACAGTCAAACTTACATTTGCATCAGTGATCGTGTAATTATCATTATTATTGCATTATTGTCTTTGTTATGTTGTTGTTACACTGTTTTTAACATTGATGCATTGTTGTTATTATTGTTAATTATTAAAATAATCAAACCAGTCAATTCTAAAGGAAATCAAACTTGAATATTTATCGGAAGAACTGATGCTAAAGCTGTAGTTCCAAAACTTTGGCCACCTGATGCGAAAAACTGACTCATTGGCAAATAGCCTGATGCTGGGAAAGATTGAAGGCGGGAGGAGAAGGGGACGACAGAGGATGAGGTGGTTGGATGGCATCACCGACTCAATGGACTTGAGTTTGAGCAAACTCGGGGAGATAATGAAAGCCAGTGGCATGCTGCAGTCCATGGGGCCGCAAAGAGTGGGACATGACTTAGCAACTCAACAACAATTAAAATGAGAGAGTAATAGAACAGCAGATGTTTGTCAAGGCAGACGAGAAAGATACAAAGCTCCTCGCAGGTGGACACCACGTTACCCTGTCAGACTGTGTCCCCCAGCCCCTGGTCCAGGCGCGTCTCTGAGCGAGCGAGAGGCCTGAATTCGAGAGGAGGAGTTGGGGAGGGGGAAGGAGGAGGAGAAATAGGAGGGCCGCGGGGGCAGTGGAGAGGGGAGGAGAAGCTGGGGTGGGCAGGAAGGGGGGCTACACAAACTTCCTTGATTCCAGAACTTCTCTGATTTGCAAGGTGGACAGCAGCAGCTGGCACTAACTGTGAGCTGCACCTTTGGGGACCTCAAAACCACCCACCACACCCCATCAACAGCATGCAATTGTGTGATTGTTACATGTTTGACAAGACGGGTCAGTGGAAGCATACATCTCAGAAGTCCTGGAGAAGGGGAGCAGAAGCCGCCTTTAAGAGAGGAGCCGCCTGGTGGGCGGGTCGGGCTGGGGGCTGGGGCTTACTTACGCAGGCTGAGCCCCGCAGCCCTTGGGCCAACTACAGTAGGCATTAGTGTGTATTTCACTGAATTTTACGAGGGTAAATGAAATTGTGCATAGGAGGTGGCTAAGACAGAGCCTGCCACAAAGACAGAGCTCTTTCAATGCTAGCTGGTATCGTCATGAAGACCGTTGGAGAGAATTAAAGATATTTGATCTAGGAGTGGAAAGAAGCGCTAGGGCCGCCATCAAGTCACTGATGAGATGTCTGGTGGAAGTAGAATTAGGCTTTGTTTCACTCTTGTAACTTGGGTTCAACACAAAGAACTTTCTTTGACATTGGGTCAAGAGTCCCTGTGGCATTGCCTTCAGAGTCCACATCCAAACTCAAGAATCTGAGGTGGAACATACGGGGACGTTGAGGACTGATTTGGAAGCATGTTTCAGAATTCTGAGGACACAGATTTGGTTTGCTAACAATAGTAAAATGAATGGATGCTTAAATTACATGTTCAATTAAAATTAGGGAAGGGAGTGGGAGGTTGGGGTTAGCAGATGCAAAAGACTCCTTTATACTGGGTGGATAAGCAGCAAGGCTGCCACTCAGTCGTGTCCGACTCTCTGCAACCCCATGGACTGCATCACGCCAGGCTTCTCTGTCCATCACTATCTCCCAGAGTTTGCTCAAACTCAAGTCCACTGAGTCAGTGATGCCATCCAACCATCTCATCCTCTGTCACCCCTTCTCCTCCCGCCTTCAATCTTTCCCAGCATCAGGGTATTTGTCAATGAGTCAGGTCTTTACCAGTGAGTCAGGTCTTAGCATCAGGTGGCCAAAGGATTGGAGCCTCAGCTTTAGCAGCCAACTATATTTCAGTGAAATCTTTTTCAATTCCAAAAAATAAAAGAAAAAATGTTTTAAGTAAATGACTTTTTTTTAACAGTAGTAAACTCTCCCCTTACACTTCTTGCCAAAGTCTCTGCCAAGCAGAACTGGGTCTGCCCACCCAGTGGCTGAGCAGCAACGACAGCTGATTGACAATGTTGTGTTAACTTCTGTTGTTCAGCAGAGTGATTCAGTTATACACATGCATGTTCTTTTTCATATTCTTTTCCCCTACAGTTTGTCACGGGATGTTGACTGCAGTTCCCTCTGTCCTCCTAGCCCCAGGAAGCCACGGGCTCATGTTCTGTGAGCCATGATCTTTCTCGATGGCTGCTGGACGATCACGCCGGGAGCTTCCTTCTCATCTACAGTGAGTGTAGCTGGCTGCCCTCCTCACGCAGGCCCATTTCAACCTGGATTCTGTCGGAAAGACAGTGCATGACTGTGCCCGCCCGGGGGGAAAGTGTTCACGTCACCGTTCGCTGGACTGAACAGTCTCCTGGTGCCTCTTGGAGGTGGAGGTCCACCAGGGCACATCCCTCTGGAGCCTGGTCAGTCCCCCTGCAGAACGCATTGGACTGTCTCAGGGGGAGCCCTCTTGACTGCTGCACGGGGTCTGGTAGAAGTGAAATGGGCCCAGTGTGGATTCTGTAGGGGGCCTCCCCGTGTTGGCTGGAGGAGTGAGCAAGGAACACAGATGGGCTTCCTAACCCTCCGAGGGCAGTACCCTCCGAGAACAAATAGGGGTTTCAGCTCGACCCTTGGACCACCCAGAGGTCCTCCCAAGCCTGCTTCATTACGAATGATTAATGCGCTCCCTCAGCGAGTCTTTTCAAGCGATAGGCCCTGGCATTAAGGTTAATTGGTCCAGTAATAACTTAATTACGGAAGGCACATTACAAAGAATTATAACCAGTGTCTTCCACTTAATGATTCCTTCCCACGGATTCCCTGAGTGCCTTTTAGCGTGAAAGCTGCAGAGTTGACATTAAGAGCATCACAGGCCGGGAGAGGACTGTATTTTGCCGCCATAAGAGACGCAAAAGAAAGAGGAGTTTTGAACCTAAGTGAAGACGTACAAAAGATGCAAAGGCTAATAAAATAATATTTAAAAAAAAAAAAAAAGAAAAAGAAAATAAATAGCAAAATAGTTGAAGCATATAAAAAAAAAAAAAATGCAAAGGCAAATGTGGAACTTACCATTGATGCTTTTTCACAACCCCTGAATATAGATAGACTCGATTCCTGAATTCTTTCATTCGGTTTTATTTAATTGTGGAATTTGCCATTGATGCTTTTCACAACCACTGAATATAGACTCCATACCTGAATTCTTTTATTCGGTTTTATTTTTGATTCCATAATGAGAGCTTGCAAGGTGACGAGTTTTTGTTGCCACGTGTGTTGTGAAAAAATGGCAAATTAAGCGGAAGGCACGGTTGGAAAAAATTAAAGCAGCGAGATGGAGCTGGCTTTTGTCTGGCTTAAGACTCCCCAGGCCGAATCTTAGGCGAAGATGGAGGGCGGATGCCGTCTCCGTGGTGGGAGGTGGGTCCTGTCGTGCGAAAGCAAAGGAGAGGCTGTGTTCTACCCACCGGCCACGACATGGGGCTGAAATACTGTCCCACGTGGAACCCTGACTTGCTTCCAAAGATTTAATTTCAGCTCTTAGTTGCTTTATTTTTAACATGTCTCCCTGGGTCGCGGGATTAATAACTATTGAAACGGCTGTGAAAGAGCCCGCCCGGCACACTGTGGAAAACTGCTGACGGTTATTGCACGAGGAAGGCTGGCGGCTCGTTGGGTTGCTGAGGCCTGACAGACAGTCCGGTGGTCCCTGAAAGGTGGGGGCATCGTCATCCCAGTTCTAAGACGTGGCTAAAAGTGGGAGCCCGAGATCTGTTAGCTGCACCAAGGGACCCACCTGTGGGGCCGGGCGGGCTTCAGGGACAGCCATCCGCCCCGCCCAGCGACGGCAGTGCTGGGTGGGGCCCTCTCTGGGCTCCCCACCCTGGGGACTCCATCCTGCACCCGTGCGGGCAGATACAGGGCTGCCGGCGGGGAGCTGGTTTTAGATCAGAGAGAAAGAAGATGGCAGGGTAGGCTCGTATTTTTTTTTTTACTGACGTAATAGATGAAGCAATATTTCCTTTAGATGACCTGGTCGGAGATCAAGCCCTCAAAAGAGGAGATGTGTGGTGCTGGAGGCAGCCAGGAGGCGCTGGTATCAGCCGGCGCAGGCTGAGTTACGCTGTGGTGACAAACCTCCCCCAACTCCACTTGGAGTCACACAATCACAGCCTGCTTCTCCATCCCCACCGTGGGTCTGGGCGGCTTTCCAGAAAAGCTGTCCTTCACATGCCTGTAGGTTGTCACCACAAAAGGAAAGAACCCCCACCAGCATTCAACCGCCTCTGCATCTGCTGATGCTTGTTCCTTGTTGACTGAGGCACGTTGGTCGCATGGCCGTGTCCAACCTGAAGGGGGCCGGGAAACGTAGTGTCCTCTGGGGTGTGTTCAGGAAGGGGAGGAGAACAGGAAACAGCATGACCAGCCTCAGCGGTGCTTATGGTGAGGCCATGTTTCATACCGAAATGTAGGAACAAGCTTCTTAGGGACCGAGCCTTCATTCATGGCATCCACCACTCAATGGATTATTCTGATGTGGGTCATTTCCTCTCCCTGGGAGCAGGCAATATACTCCCCTCCTCTATCAGTAACAAAGAGAATATTAAACTCACAGGCATGCGCATGCTTCTAAAACAGTGGCCTCAGAATTTATAGCGTCAAAGAGCTTATCTTGGAGCCAAACAGAGCTGTGTTTGTTACCTACCAGTCATGTGACTTTGGACAACTAAATTAATCTTCTAAGGCTCAGTTTTCTTATCTTTCAAATGGGAATAATAATGATGACTATTTTATCTGGTTGGATGAAAATTGGCATAAATTCAAGTAAAATGCTCATAATAAGTGCTCAAAAGGTGAGTTATTCTTAGCTATCCATGATGGTATTATTATTAACACAAATTATGTTCTACTCACTAACATGCTCACCTTTCAAGCCCCAAAACCAATATGGAACAAGATTTAAAGAATGTTGTGCCAACAACAAAATGTCACGCTTAGCTCCTCACCCAGGAGACCCCCAGCCTCCTCCTTCCTCTTTCCGTATGTGTGCTGGATTGCCTTTTTGTTCCAGGAACAGCTACTCTCTTCTCCCTCCCACCCTGCCCTTCCTCTGCAGGGGGAGCACACCTCCCCACCTTCTTGGCCTGTCCTGCTTTGCCCAGTGGGTGACGGCCCGTCATGTTGGGCTGGCAGTGGAAGAGCAGCCTGGGAGCCCGCCGGCCCGCCGCCTCCCTGGTGTCCCCCAGGAGAGCAGACGCCACACATGCTGCTCCCGCAGCCTCAGTCCCAGAATGAGGGGCACGTGGCGGGGAGCTAACCTGGGCCTCGTCCCACCCACAGCCTGGGCCCGCCCCAGCTGGGAGGCCTGGAGGAGCCGAGGCCACCGCCCTGCCCCACGCTCCAGTGAATAAGAAACACACACTTTGGGGCAGTCAGCCTCGGAGAGGTCAGGGCTGCTTGTTACCATGGGAAAAACTGACTGATACACTCAGACTGTGAGAAGATCTGGAGCCTTTTTCTGGATCATGGACTGATCGTCCAGATTAGCTTTAAACAAGATAGATTTGCTAATACAGAAAGACATCTTCCATCTGCTGTAGCTTCAAACATGGTGTTTGAAAATATTTGCTATTATATGTTTTTTCACAACTTCACATGCATGTATACGTACTTAAATGCATAAAAAGTCACTTGCGAAATTAATTCTAAAAGATGAACAATATTTGCCTCTTAATATTGAAAATTACAGGTGATGCCTCAAAAATCATGTTCTGCATTATTTTTAAATTATAAATCTATTATACAGATGGTAAAAAAAATATTCCAAGCATTATGAAAGGGATATACAATTTAAAAAATCAGTTTTTCTCATAGTCTGACCCCCAGTCTCACTTATCAGAGATCATAATTTCTTGGCATCATTCTAGAAATTTTCCATAGTAGCCATATTTTCAAATGACTCTGATTCACCGTCTAGTCAAGAAGCTGAAGTTTCACCAGAATCTCTGAGTGAAAGAACTTATGGTTTAAAATAATATTGTACCCAGGACTAATCCTTAATGTCCTACACAGAACTAATCTGTTTCTCATTAAAATTAAGGATCAAATGTTAATCCCCACATTTCTAGAAATAAGAAAAGTCTTTGTACTCTTATTTGTTTACTGAGTTGAAAGGTTTATGTTTATCTTTGAGAAAATAAATCTCATTTAATGCAAGAATGCAGGATTATCTATTGTGTCACTAGATCCATTTTGAAATCGTTTGTAAAGAATTTTAAAGAAAAGAAAAAATTTCACAAGGTCTGGTCAGTTCTCCAGCACTTCCAGGCTTACCGTGTGGCTTAAAAATTTTTCCACTTAATGGAATTTGCAGTTAAGAGATGATGCCACGTGAGTGGAAAGAAAAGTAACTTGACATATTAGGCTCTCTGGAAGTTTACTATGTCTTCATCTCTGTGATCCAAATATGTTGCTCGTGGAAGCAACCAAAGGGAAAAAGTCAAATAGAATCAGACACAATCAATATGTGGAACAGTCATGTGAAATTGACAAGCGAGAAGTAGGTTCCCGTGATGACAGGAGTGCGTGTTTTAAGTGGAGCGTATTTCCCGATTTGAAAAGAGTTTCGAGTCATTGAAACTGGCTCATTTGCCCAAGGAACATGACCTGTCTTGGGGTCAGGGGAGCCCCTGGCCCTCAGGAAGGCAGTTTCTCCATCGAGGATGTAGAAGGTAAGACCTGTGGAATCAGGCGTGGGGTCCAGCTCGGGGCAGGTCCTGCTTGGGGTCTGCACTGGCCCACCCAGTGGAGTATGTCTTTGGTGCTTCTCAACAGGCTTTTCAGTCTCCTCTTCTTGGCATTTTTCTAGATGATCCATAATCCCCTGCGGGTCTCCAGGTCCCCAGGAATACCACCCACCAGGTCTGCCTTCTGCTGGAGACTCATGACTGAGGAGCAAAGAGGTGGAAGATGAGGGACTTGCAGTCGGAGCTGTGGCCACCTTGGAAACAGGTGACAGCTTCTTGAAACTTTAAACACACCCCTCTGAGGACGCCCCTGGTGGCCCAGCGGCCAAGACTCCACGCGCCCACGCAGGGTTCCCGGGTTCAAGCCCTGGTCAGGGAATTAAGTCCCACGTGTCACCACTAAAGGTTAGACCTGGCACAGCACCCCCCCCCCAAAAAAACCCACAACGAAATAGCATTTTAAAACAGAAAATAAACACACCCACTCCGTATGACCCAGCCACTCTACCCGAGGTACTTTCTCAGGAGAAATAAAGGCACGTGTCTGCACAAAGGCGTGTGCGTAAATGTTTATCATGCCTCAATTTGTAAAAGCCAAAAGCTGGAAGCTCCCCAGACATCCACCAACAGGTGAATGGGTAAGCCAAGCATGGTATCTCCACACCTCGGAGACAACTCAGGAATACAGAAGGGTGAGCTATGGGCAGTTTGAAAATAATGAAGCTCAGAATCAAAAGAAAAAAATCCATCCTGTCTGATTCTGTGTATGCAAAAGTCTAGAAAATACTGGAAAAGTATATAGCAGCAGGTAACAGGCAGTCGCCTGGGTGGCGGTTACCTGGGGAGAGGGGACCGCAAGGCGGGGATGAACTTCGGGGGGTGCTGGCCATGGGCGCAGTTGTGGATGCGGCGCTGATTTCACGGGTGTGCACAGCACACTTGTGGTCCTCACGTGGGGACGCTGCGGCCCCTGGTGTGACACTGTCTGGAGATGGTTCTGTTGTCACACCTGGGGACAGGTGTCTCGCAGACAGAGGCCTCCAGAGACACTGCTAAACATCCTGTAACGTGTAGGACAGACCCTCCTCCCCCCACAATAAAGAATTTTCCAGTCCCAAATGCCAATCGTGCTGAGGCTGAAACCTTGGCGTGTAGATTTGTCGAAACCCGCCAAGTTGTACAACATTAAGCCGGGGCAGTTTATTGTACATCGTCTTCATCAATAAGGATGGAAGGTAATGAAAGCCCAGTCCAGCCGCTGACTGGCTGTGTGACATTAGGCATTTGACTTCGCCTCTCGGTGCCTGTTTCTGTTCTGAAAATAGGGGGGTTGATGACCTTTATCTCCCAGCTTTGTTTAGCAGGAAATAAGGTCCTGAGACTGAACTGCTCCAAGTCTCGGGCATAGGGAGCTGACTTCTGCCACCAGGGGAGGAACTCAATAAACCCTCCGTGGAAAAGACATTTTCACTGGACTCCAGTCTTACAGAAACCAGCAGACCCAGTAAAAATGACCTAGGGCTCTTCAGGCGATGGTCCCAGGACCATGGGGGCAGAGGAGAAGCTCCGGATGGAGACTGGCCATCCCTTCATCTGTACGTAGCAAGGACCTTGAGATGACCTTGAGGCCTGACTTTCAGTCTGACTCCCAACAGGAAATAATGACTCTGATATGATTTAAGGTAGAGAGAGATTAATTTACGCATTGGCAAAGATGATCGTTCACTGGGCTTCAGCCACAAAAACACTCAAGAAAATTGAAGCAGCTTGAAGGTCTGATCAGAGTCCACCTCTCGAGGGCTGCCCCGGAGTCTGGGCCCTGTGCCTGGCAGGACCAGTTCAGGATTACTCACTGGGCACATTTCTGTAGTTTAGACCCAGTAATCACAGCTTTACCCCCGCTGGGCCCTCCCTTTCCCCGATTCAATTGCACCTTGAGGAAGATAAATAGGAGAGGGCTTAGGAAGCAGGAAGCCAGCGTGTTCAATCAGCTCTTTGTTCGCTGGGGAGGCTGGAGGAGGCTGCCGGTGCAGCCAAACACCACACCTCTGTCCCCACACCGTCCCAGGGCCTTTCAGAATCCAGTGCTGGGGTGGGGGTAGGGCCGCCTTCCGCGCTGTGACAATCCGTGGCACCTTCAGGCCCCCTTCTGTCCCAGAGTGTGCCGAGAGCTGTGTGTCCTCGACCCCAGGCACCTGCTGCTTGTCTCCCGAGGTCAGCATTCCCTACAAGATGCAGCAGCAACTGAGAGCCTCTTCCAGACGGCAGCCAGGGCGGCAGTGGGCCCCGGGGAATTCCAGGATTCCCTCCTCCCGCAGACCTGTGGTCCTCTGGGAACAAGGAGCCCATTTCTGGTCCTTTAGAGTCAAGAGAGAAGCCCGCACTCCTGACCGTGCCCCGGAGCTACCGTGAGGCCCCCGCTGTCTGCAGGATGAATCCTGGACCCCCTGGAACAGAGGCAGGCAGTGGCCTGGCACCAGCTCTGGGCCCCGCTGAGGCTCACGGCCCTCCAGCCTTGCCCTCTGCGCTCCAGGAGAACCACACACAGCCTGGGCGAGCCCATCTTCACTGACGGTGTTTCCTCTGCTGAAAATGCCCTTCCCGCTGACCCTGGGCAATTCCAACCCCATGGGGGACTCAGGACTCTCTTGAAACAGGGGTCCCTCTGGGAAGCCTGCCTTGATGTTCCAAGGCTGGGTGACATCCCTGGGGACCACACACCCCCCATGCCTCCACCTTTTCCAGCAGAGGCCTCTCCCCGTTAGACTGAGTGTCCGCGTCTCGGTCACTTCTGAAGCCTCAGTGCTGCGTTTTATTGTCTGGCTCAGAGATGTCCCCAGTGCTGGGTGCTGAATACACCTGCTCAGTGAGGGTGGAACGAAACTGGCCTTCTTTCCTTCTTTTTGTTTCTCTCGCTCCCCTCTCTTTTAGCGAAGTATGGTTGCTTTGGAAGGTTGTGTTCGTTTCAGGCGTGCAGCAGAGTGATTCAGTTATACACACACGAATACGAAAAAGTGATAGTCGCTCAGCCGTGTCCCAGTCTTTGCAGCCCCGTGGACTGTAGCCCACCAGGCTCCTCTGTCCCTGGGACTCTGCAGGCAAGAATACTGGAGTGGGTTGCCATTCCCTTCTCTGGGGATCTTCCCGGCCCAGGGATCGAACTCAGGTCCCCGGCATTGCAGGCAGATTCTTTGCCATATGAGCCGCTAGGGAAGCCCATATATACATAGCATATATGTTACATATACACAAATATATATATATTCTTTGTCAGATTCTTTTCCGTTATCGGTTACTACAAGTTATTAAGTTCCTTCTGTCCTACAGAAGGTCCTTGTTACTAATATCTGTCTATTTTATATACAGTAGTGTGTATCTGTTCATCTTAAACTCCTCATTTACCCTCCCCCCGAAACTAGCTTTCTTAAGGAATTTCATGACCTCAGAAGCCCCGCAGAAGGAGGAGCAGCTGCAGGCCCGTCAGCCCCGCGGGAGGCGGAGGCCAACGTCTCAGGGCCAGTGTCGCGCGGAACAGGCCCGGCTGGTTGGGTGGGTTGTGTAGGGCAAGAATCAGGAGGAAGGACGTTGTTCTTCATAATCCAGCTTGTTTACTGCAAACAATAGAACAGGGCAGGATTGTTCGGAGATGCAGGACGGGCTCCGTGAGAAAGACTCCACTGGACCAAGAGGTCTGTTCAGGAATGCACGGAGCCTGGGAAACCCAGAGGGAAGCAGGAGCCGGGCCGGAAGGCCCAGGGATGGGGCCTGGCTGCCGTGTGCCTGGGAGGCTTGGCGCTGGCCCAAAAGCCAGCTGGACACTTTTCTTCCCAGCACTGTGGTCCAGTATGTGTGAGGGTCAATTCTATGTGTCTACTCGGTTGGGCCCCGGGGGCCCTGAATATTGGGTCAGACATGAGTGTCTGCCTGGGAGAGTGTTTCTGAGCGAGATTAGCATCTGGATCAGCAGACTGAGGCCAGCACATCACCCTCCCCGAAGTGGGTGGGCCAGGTCCAATCAGGTGAGGGAGGCGCTGACTTGAACAAAAGGCTGAGGAAGGGAGCACGCACTCTCTCTTCCTGACTGTCCTGGAGCTGGGACATTGGTCTTCTCCTGCCTCTGAACTTGGCCTCAGACTGGAAATTCACCACTGGTTCTCTGGGGTCTGCCCTTCTCAGCAGCTACAGTCATGGGAACCAGTTCCTCATAATTCATACCTTCGTGTGTGTATATATAGCCACTCTGCTGGTTCTGTTTCTCTGAGGAGACACTGTGGTCCCTGAAGCTGCTCGTGGTGGGGAGTCAGAAAGTTCTAAAAGCCGGCCCTTCCCCAGACCCCAGCCCTCCCCTCGCCAGCAGCACACAGCCGCCCAGGGGCAGCCCTGAAACCTGGAGACTTTCTCAGGCCAAGCGCAGCCGTGGGGTCCTCCCCGGGCCCTGCCCACAGGGGGACTGGCTGGATCCTATGGTAGCTCCATTTTTAATTTTTGGAAAAACTGCCATACTGTTCTCCGTAGTGGCTGTGAAAGTGAAAGTGTTAGTCACTCAGCTGTGTCCAACTCTTTGTGACCCCATGCACTGCAGCCCGCCAGCTCCTCTGCCATGGGATTCTCCAGGCAAGAACACTGGAATGGGTTGCCATTTTCTTCTCCAGGGGATCTTCCCAAATCAGGGATCGAACCCTGGTCTCCTGCATTGGCAGGTGGATTATTTACCATCTGAGCCACCAGGGAAGCCTGGACCAGTTTCCATCCCCACCAACAGTGCACAAGTTTCTGATTTCTCCACGTGCCAGCCGACACCTGTCACTTCCTGTCCTTCTGACGGTGGCCGTCCTAATGGGTGTGAAGGGCACGTGCTGTTGTTACGAGCCGTCTCCACGTTGCGGTGGGCACACCTGCGCCATGGAGCGAGGTGCCGTGTCCATTTCCGCATCACGATGTTCTAACCTGGCACTGATGGCGATGCCGGGCGGGCCCACGGCCTCCCTTCCGCAGCCGGGGCTGCGCGGGTCCCTGGTGTGAGCCCTGCTGGGGAAGCGGCAGGGAGGGTTTCTCTCACGTGTGCCTCCCCAGCCTGACTGCTGGACCGCAGACCCACAGGGCCCTGGGCATCCTGGCCAGCCCGGTGAGCCTGGGCTCTGCCCCCACGGTGGGTGCTTCAGGAGGGTTCTGCCTCCCCACCACCTCCCCAGCGCTGGGCATTGGCCGCCCTCTAACCCTTACAGATCTGCTGGGTGTGGAGGGCTTTCCCAGTCCACATTCACATTCTCTGAGCACGGGTAGGTTAGATCACCTCGTCCCTGGTACGTGTATCATGCCATCTTCCCTTCTGTGAACCGTTCTCCCGTAGACATCAGCCTTAAAGCACCCTCCCTGCCTTCTGTCACTGAAACGGCAGGAACCCTGGTTACTTGTCACTGAAAGCAGACTTGTGACGGGAGCAGTGTTCCACACGCAGCTGGAGGTCAGGTCCCGCCCGACAGCTGCTTCCCGGATGCTCTGTGCTGTCGCAGCGGCAAGCGGGCGAACTCAGTCCATGGCCTCTGGGATGCCCCCGAGAAAGGGGCCCGGGCGGGGCGGCCCTTGGGCCCCACGTCCTGTCCAGGCAGAGCCGCAGGACTGAGCCTGGCCAGGCTCTGTAAACTCACTCGGTCAGTCCAGCTGCTCCTTCAGCTGTTGACAAGCAAGACGGGGCAGTCACTTGGTAGGCCACCGTCACAGCGGCCAGGCGCATCTGGTCCTCAGAGCCCGGCTCTCAACACTGGGGGATTCGTGCAGGATTTTTAAAGGCTGGATCTGAAAGCAAACAGATAGCGAGATCTGAAAAATGTCCAGTTTAAATTGTCGGCACAGTTATAAAGAAGGGAATAATGCTATTTGTACCAGCCTGGGTGGGCCTGGAGATGATCATGCCAAGTGAAATTCAAGTCAGACACAGAAAGACAATTATCATATGATTCCCTTATTCGTAGAATCTAAAAAAAAAAGATACAGATGAATTTATTTACAAAGCAGAAACAGACTCTAAGATTTAGAGAACAAACTTACAGTTATCAGTGGAGAGGAAAGGGTGAAGCCGGATAGATTAAGAGTGAGGTATTGATATGCACACACAGCTATGAAAAAACTTCCCTGAAAAATAAAAAGTAAGAAATAATACAAATGAATCCCTATGCAAAACAGATTCACAGACAGAGAAAACAAATTTACCAAACGGAGATGAAGGGAGGGGTAAATTAGGAGGAGGGAATTAGCAGATACAAACTAGTGTATGTAAAATAGAAAAGCAATAAGGATTTACTGTAGAGCACATGGAGTCATATTCAGTACCTTGTAATAACCTATCATGGAATTTAATCTGACATAGATAGATAGATAGATAGACAGACAGACAGATAGACAGATAGGGTTTCCCTGACAGCTCAGCTGGTAAAGAATCCACCTGCAATGCAGGACACCTGGGTTTGACCCCTGGCTTGGGAAGACTCCCTGGAGAAGAGAAAGGCAACCCACTCCAGTATTCTGGCCTGAAGAATTCCATGGACTATACAGTCCATGGGGTCACGAAGAGTTGCACACGACTAAGTGACTTTCATTTTTTCATATATAATATATATAATTGGGTCACTTTGCTGTACACCTAAAACAAACACAACATTGAATCAACTATCAACATTTTTTAAAAGAAAAAATATATAAAATAAAATAGATAAGTAAAATAAAATAGATAGCAAAATGTATAGCACAGGGAACTCTGCTCAACACTCTGCAATAACCTAGCTGCAAAAAGAACTTGAAAAGGAATAGATATATGGATATGTATACATGAATCACTGTGCCGCCCATCTGAGACTAACGTAGCCTGGCTAACCAGCTATGGTCCAATATAAAAAAATAAATGAATTGTCGACCCAACGAAGAAAGCCAAAACGAGTGCTCAGTGCCTGGAGAATTCCCCAAGACTTCAGCAGGCGCTGGAACGGAACACGAAAGGCGGAAATTCGGGGCAGCTGCTCCAGGAAACCTGTCCCGGGGCCGCCCCCTCCAGCTGAGCAGGTGACGCCCAGACCAGGCTGGGGCGCACCGTCTGCATCCACTGAGGTCGCTGGTGTGGGACTCCGCAGACCTCCGCACCTCCGCAGACTCCGCAGACCTCTGCACCTCTGCAGACTCCGCAGACCTCCGACGCTGTGTGAAGGTCAGGTCCAGGGCTGTGGCCTCGTCCCTTCAGCACGGAAACCTGTAACTTCCGTCTGGGAGAAGCAGACAGCAGGGCGGGTGGCAACCCTGGAGACGGGAAAGCCCACGGTCCACCGGGGGATGGTGCCCCTCCCCCGAGTCTGCAGCCTTTTCTCCTGTCCGTCTCCATAGTAAGCTTGCCAGCAGATAGATTCTGTGTCCCAAATAGGGCAGGTAATACACTTACACTAATTATTTGTTCCTTATCTGAAATTCAGACTTGACCATGCACTGAGTATTTTAAAAGTCTGTATCTATAAGTCATCCTGTTTTCCTAATTCGTTTTAGGTTCACAGCAAAAATGAGCAGAAAGCACAGAGTTTTCTTATCCTGTATACCCTCTGTCCCCTTAAAAACCACTCACAGCCCCCCCACCATCAACATCCCCCAACCGGATGGTACAGAGCGCCAAAGAATCAATGCTTTTGAAATGTGGTACCAGAGAAGACTCTCGAGAGTCCCTTGGACAGCAAGGAGATCAACCAGTCATTCCTAAAGGAAATCAGTACTGAATATTCACCGGAAGGACTAGTGCTGAAGCTGAAACTTCAATCATTTGGCTACCTGATGTGAAGAGCTGACTCATTGGCAAAGACCCTGATGCTGGGGAAGATTGAAAGCCAAAGGAGAAGGAGGTGGCAGAGGATAAGATGGTTAGATAGCATCACTGACCCAGTGGCTATGAATCTGAACAAACTAATGGAGGACAGAGGACGTGGCATGCTGCAGTTCATGGGGTCACGAAGAGTCGGACATGGCTTAGCGACTGAAGAACAGCAACAACGACGGAACCTGCAGTAACGCGGTGTCAGCCCCAAAGCCCCCTGTTCACCTCAGGGCCCACCTGGTGTTGCACATTCCGTGGGTTTGGACAGATGTGTGATGACACGCATCCACCTGGATTAAGGGGGACCCTCAATTCAGTGACCAGTGTCCTTAGAGAGGAGAGAGGAGAGGGTGATGTGAGGTCAGGCAGAGACGGGAGGGAGGAGGCCACAAGCAGGGGAATGCTGGTCCTCACCAGAATCTGGGGGGAGCCTGGAAAGGACCCCCTCAGAGCCCCCGGAAGGAGGCAGCCCTGTCCACACCTTGCCTTCATGCTTCTGGTCTCCAGGCCATGAGGGAATCCAGTCCTGTCGTTTCAAGCCTCTCACTTTGTGGTCATTTGTCACAGTAGCTATAGTACCTGCAAACAGAAAATGTACAGGTGAAGTGTGGGTGCATGGGGCCCCTCCAGACGAGTCATCCAGGATGGGACAAACCCAAAACCGTTTCTGGAGGGCAGACCAAGGAATAAGAGGTCTGAGCTGTTCATCACAGCAGAGAAACCAGAAAACAAGGAGGGTGAAGTGGCCACACGGTACAGACAAAAATGTGAAAAATGTTGTATTTCACATTTCTGCCTGTTCTGCCACCCAGACGGTGATCAATGAAGATTTTTCTTTTTTCCACCGAAAAAGAACATGTTGCATAAGCTCAAGTTTCCAGGGGCCAGAGAAGGACATAACAACATCATCTCAAGTTCTTTCCGGTCAGCCAAGTTAGTGGCCCCGGCTCTCCAAATGATATCAGCGAAACCCCTGAGACTATGGATGTCTGCTCAACCCGGCGGGAGGGAGGGGGCCGGGCTGTTCTGATGACCGTGGGGCGGGGAGAGGGGTAGGCACAGTTCCCCAAAGGAAAATGAAAGACAGAGGCACCAACAGTGCAAATTCAACGCAGGCAGGAGATGCGAGCAACAGTTTGGAATTTATCTGCACCAGTGATTTTCCCAGAAACTGCTTTTTCTTAAGGAACATGAAGAACATTTCTAAGGCTATGTTAGGTCTCTGCTCTCAACCTTTCAGGGTGACTCCATTTGCCAAGGTGATGACCTCAGCCCACCTCTGTCGGTGAGCGCTGATGGTGGCCCCACGGGAGGGAGGGACCATAGGATGCTTGGAGACACTGGGCAGCTGAAGGCCCCCCAGGCCCTGGATCCGGGGTTTGGGCTGCTGTTCCTTCCACCTGCTGGTCCTCTTGTGTTGTTCCAGCATTCAGAAGACTCCCTCAGTGCTGCCTCTACCATGAGAAATTTGCACAACTGGGAAGTTTCCAGGGCGACCTCGACAGAGGAGCGCAGCGTTGGTCTGGAGACTGTGTGTTAGATGCCAGGAGATGTCAGGATAAATGGTCCACCCCAAAAAGCACCCACCCCAAAGAGCTCTCCTCTCCCCGTGGATCCTGAAACCCCCTCCTCCAGGGAGCCCGGCAGGATAAATCGCTTCCTCCGTGGCTTTGCCTAAACACACACCTGTGACACGTAGCATGCTGCGAGGGGTCCAATGCTGTGCATTCACTGGGAGGACTGATGCTGAAGCTCCGATACTTTGGTCGCCTGATGCAAAGAGCTGACTCATTGGAAAAGCCCTTGATGCTGGGAAAGAATGAAGGCAAAAGGAGAAAAGGGTGGCAGAGGATGAGATGGTTGGATGGCATCACCAACTCTATGAATATGAGTTTGAGGAAGCTCCGGGAGTTGGTGATGGACAGGGAGGCCTGGCGTGCTGCGGTCCGTGGGGTCGCAGAGTCAGACACGACTTAGAGGCTGAACAACAACAACAACTGTCCAATCAGGAGACAGAGATCTAGGAGTCGTTTCAGCAGAATTTGCTCAAGAAGTAGGTGGCAGGATGCTGCCTGGGGGTCAGGTTCTTTAGATCCGGTTGATGGGGCCCGTGAGGACGCTGAGGCTGCTCCAACAGGGGAAGGTGGAAACGGGGAACAGCTGCCCCTACAATTTCAGACTCCGACCTCCGAGGAGGAATCACTGGCTGACCCAGTGGGTATCACAGAGAGGAGTACAGGGTCACTGGTTCTGCCAAAGCCCGGAAGTCAGCAGGCCGTACCAACTGCGTCATGGGGAGGACCTGCCATAGACAGAGGGCATAAGTGTTGCTGGGAGATGCACCCAGAGGCAGAAAGCACTTGCAGTCCTGCAGCCTCCCTCGGGCAGCCCCTAGCGGCACAGCCTCCCGGGAGTGATGGCGTGGTTGGCGCAGCCCCAGCCCTGGATTCACAAGGCTCTGGGAACCCTCTGGTTTATAACTGGCTCAGTCCCCCTCTTTGCCTATTCAGACTCTGCACACTTCCGTAACATCCCTACTGAAAGAAAAAAACAAACTGTTTCTGCTTACAAAGCTTCATGCAACTGATACCCTTCATGCACATAAAGATTTTCTCATTCTCTCCCCAAAATAAGGAACTGCCAGAGCCCGCCCGTCATTGTGTCCTGGGAGGGGGGTCACACCACCCCTCTGGGCTACACCATGTATTTCTCAAACCCAGCCATGGTTGATCCTAGTTCCCTACGGCCACTGGAACACATGGCCACAGAGTCAGGTGGCTTCAAGCCGCACGGATTTATGTCCTGCAGTTCTGGAACTAGGAAGTCTGACAAGGGTCTCACTGGGCTCCGAGCAGGAGGACTGTGTTCCTCCTGGGGACGCCAGGGGAAAATTTATTTCCTCGTCTCTTACAGCTTCTAGAAGCAGCCAGCCCCATTTCTTCCTCCGCCTTTAAAATCAGAAATGTTGCATCTTTCTCACCTTTCTTTCTCTGGAACCCCAGAATCCTGTCCAGAGCTTCATGCAGCCAGATGTTCAGTAAACGCAAGGCAACGGGCCCCTGTGAACACAGCTGTGCCCAGGCGTGCTGCTCCCAGGAGGCTGGTCGTGAGCGTTCAGAGACCCAGCGCTGTGTCTACACCCCGGGAGGGCCGTCCCGTTGGAATCAAGCAGGACAAGGTCTATGTGCCCGAAGCCAGCATATCGAAGACTGAGGCATGCTTTCCTATTGGACTGTTGTCACTGATAAGGCAGTCAGAACATTCATACTGCTTTTGTTCAGCAGTGATCAAGAATTCATACCCTTGTATGAACTAGTTCATAAGTTCTCTATCAAAAAGCAGAATGGGGGACTTCCTTGGTGGTCCAGGGATTTAGAATCCACCTGCCTATGCAGGGAACTCGGGTTTGATCCCTGGCCGGGGAACTAAGATCCCACATGATGAGGGGCGACTGACGATACAACTGCTGGGCCCACACACTGCAACCAGAGAGCAGGCCCCGGGCAGCCGCGGAGACCCTGTGGCCGCACCTGAGAGCTGAGGCGGCCAAAATAGTGAGTAAATAAGTAAATACCTTTGTTAAAAAGTAGAATGGAACTGGATGCAAAATAAACAAGGGCCTGCCGTGCAGCACGGGGAACTATAGCCAATATCTTGTAATAACTTATAATGGAGAAGAATCTGAGAAAGAACACACATGTTCGCATAATGGAATGATTTTGCTAACACAACATTGTAAATCAGCCATACTTCACTTTTAAAAAAGAACAAGAAAAGCAGAAAAGGCAGGAGGGAGAACATTAAAGCACAAAGCCTGCTGAAGAGGTCGGATGCCACCCCCAAGTCCTCCCCCTTGGTACGTGGGGATGTGACCTCATTTGAAAACCAAATCTTTGCAGATGTAATAAAGCTCAGGATGTCAAGATGAGATGGTCCTGGATTTGGGGGGGGGGGGGGGCGGGCAGATCCAATGATGGGTGTCCTTATGGGAACTGGGGATGACGTGGAGATACAGAGGGAGCCGAGGTGGGGATGGCGGCAGAGACGGGAGCCATGGGTCTGCACGTCCAGGAATGCCGAGGGTTGCTGGCCAGCCCCGGAAGCTGGACGAGGCAGGGGCGGGTGCAAGACCTCCGGGAGCCCGGCCTGCTCCCAGCAGTTCCAGACTTGTGCTCACAGCTGGGAGGGAACCGATTCCTGGTGTTTCTGAGCTGCTGGGTTTGTACTGATTCGTTAAACTAGACACAGAAAAGGAATACCCGAGCCTCGGGGACAGGAGACCAGATGAAGCGGCACAGGGAGGGGTCATCCCGGGGCTTTCGGGCAGCGCAGGGGCTGTGGGGGGAGCCTCAGGGCTGTAGGGGAGAGGGACCGCGTCCCCAGGAAACAGCCGGCCCTCACGGGTGTGTCCAGGGCAGTCCTCCTTGCTGGGGGCCGGCTCGGGCCAGTCAGGAGAGCTAAGACGGCCCTGGCCCAGGAGGGAAGGGCCCCGGCCACCACAGCCCTCGCCCGGGATGAGAGACCCTGTTCCTCGGAGTGGAGCCAGACTTCCCTACCTCCTAGAAGGAGGATTCTCCAGCAAGCCCAGCAGATGGAGGGGCCATGGCTTCAGAGTCTACCAAACCAGTCACTTAGGGGACAGTGGAGAAAACAGGATGGTTCTCCCACCAGCGTGGACCCCAGAATAAAGGCCCCCACAGCCTCAAATGCAGGACATCAGCGCTGAAAACCACCCAGAATGTCTTCGCTCCATGAAGAAATAAGGAGGGATCAGGAAACTGCAAGGAAATGAAAGGGATGCCAGTTGGGGGTAGGGCGTAGCGGTGAGGGACAGAAGAGCTATCCTGGAAACACACACGTCTCAGGCCCTTGAGAAGCACAATGACGGCGCGAGCTTAGCGGGTTGTCCAGGCCCCCCCAGGGGAGAACGGAAGTCTGCCAAGTTCACGGGGGCTGCTGCTCTGCACGTGTGGGTTGGGTGGTAAATGCATTTTTAAAATGTGGCAGCCTTTTCAACAAAACTTTGAGGGTCAGAGGTTGACACAGCATGTATGAAATCTGGAACGGGGTGAGCATGAAGCCAACAGGGCCTTCGGATGGTCGGTTCAGCACCCAGGGTCATGGTGTAAGAGGGGGCGTTGAATGGCGCCCCTCTTGTGTGTCTGCACCTCCCCCACGGGCCGCAGGGTCTTGAACCCCTCGTCAGAACCTTGTTCTAGGAATCTGTTCCTGAGCAAGAAGCCACCCCAGAAAGTAGAGTCTGAAAACCACAGCGTCCTCTCTCTCTCACTTCCGAGCGTCACCGGGGTGACCGGGCTCACCGGGGGCTCCTTCATGTGTTGTTGCCAGCCAGTGGCTGCCCTGGGTTTTCTCGGAGGCGTCCTTGCTCATGTGGCTGGTGTGTGAGGCCAACCCACATCTTCTCCACGGGTCCCAGGCTTCCTCGCAGCCTGGCAGCTGGGTCCCAAGCGGAGATGAGAGCCGGCAGAAGCTGGACTGCCTCTCAGGACCCAGCCTCTGGCCCCAGAAGTCACGTAGCCTCTCATCTGTTACATTCTGCTCATTAGCCACGAGGTGCTCAGACGACCGTTATTCAGGGCATGAAATTCGGTCCCAAGTCTTGATGGAGGGGCATTGAAGGATTCGCAGGCATGTTTTGAGCTGTCAGCCTTTCCTTCTGGATTTCTGGGAGGAGGTGAGGTGGGTCAGCTCCGGCCTTTCGAGATCGCAGAGGGAACCCTGAAAGCAGCCTCCAGGAAGGGGAGAGCCCGCAAGTCAGTGTGATGCCGCCCTGTGACCTGGCCTCTGAGCCTCAGTCTTCCCATCTGCAGGGTGGGTGGAGCTGGGGAGCATGAGTCCTCGGTTCAAACCCCACTCTCTGCCCCCAAACCCACACGTGTGCCTGCACACCACCGGAATCTTCACTGAGACTCCGCATCCCTTGAGGTTTAAACATACATACCTGAGAGTTTCATTCATACTTAGACTTTTCTTTAACCAAATCAAGCTCTCAGTTACCTGCTCTGCGGGCAGGCCAGCCAGAGCTATCTTTCCTCCTGGAGCTTGCAGCTGTCCTGGGGCCTCCTGCATGCTTGGGGCTGGGCGCTGAGCGGCAGAGGCAAGCCCGGCCCTCCCCCTCCGAGATCAGGGTTACTTACGTAACCAGGCAGGAATGGCCTGGGCAGCCTGCACGTGGTTGTAGCGGAGGGCGGGCGCTCCCCTGCCCACCCCAGCCAGCAATGACCGGAGGATGCCGGGAACCGGAGCAGGAGCAGCGGGAGCCTGCCGATGGTCGTCCTGGCGGGGAACCAGGGGGGCCTTAGACCCCCACACCGTTCACTCTGCGTAATAAGCAGTTTGCTGAAATCAGCCCTCTTCCCCCTTGACACTGGCCCGTTGCCTGGCAAGTGAGTAACGTTTGATAATTATTGATTAATTTCTAAACGAGCATTATTGGAGGACCAAATTACTCCCTGCTTATGCCATGTGTCGGTCTGTGAGCCTACAGCAACTCCAGGTGACCTTCTGCTACAAAGTCAATTGGAGGAGACCCTCAAACACCCACCAGGAGGGTGGTTGAGATCCAGCCTTTGTGAATATGCTCCGCGCCCCTGACCAAGTCAGATACCTTGATGCCCCCAGGATGGAGGCCTGACAAGCTTATTTGGAATAAGAATAGGCTGACTGGTGGGATCACCAAGAAGGTAGAAGTTGGGTTAAGGAAAGCTATCCATTCAGGTTCTGCTCTGGGGGGCTAGTCCATTAGGGTGAGTCCACAGCGTCAGGCCACATGGACACTTGGTGCCAGGGAGTCCTAGAAGTCCTTCCTGATCTTAGGCCCAAGCGGGGAGGGTTGTCAGAGAGATAACATGCTGGACTGCTGGGCAGGAGACCTGGGTGTAGCCCTTGGTGTGACCTTTACTGAGTATCTTAATCTCGCCATTCTTTTCATGTTCCAGAATCAGTGATGGACAGCTTCCTGGTCACAGGGCACTGCTCTTCCCTCTGTGGACCCAGCGGTGATCCAGAGAAGTATGTCTCTGCCCCTGTTAACTCAGAGTCTCTGGGGAGACGGAGGTTAAACACACAAGTGGATATATAACTCATTAACGTTGTGGTAGATTTTCCAAGGTATCCCAAAGGTTTTAAGAAAGCATTGTTGTTGTTTAGTCCCTAAGTTGTGTCCGACTCTTTGAAAACCCATGGACTGCAGCATGCCAGGCTCCTCTGTCCTCCGCTATCTCCCGGAGCTTGCTCAGATTCAGGTCCCCTGAGTCGGTGATGCCATCCAACCATCTCATCCTCTGTCATCCGCTTCTCCTCCTACCTTCAATCTTTCCCAGCATCAGGGTCTTTTCCAATGAGTCAGCTCTTTGCATCAAGTGGCCAGAGTCTTGGAGCTTCAGCTTTAGCATCAGCCCTTCCGATGAATGTGCAGCATTGATCTCCTTTAGGATGAACTGGTTGGATCTTCTTGCTGTTCAAGGGACTCTCAAGAGTCTTCTCCAGCACCACAGTTGGAAAGCATCAATCCTTCAGCTGCACTTACAGGTCTCCAGATGTAACACAATTACATTTCCCTCTCACTGAGTCTTGCTCATCACCCGTGCCTCACCGCGGGTCCACCTCCCGCTCTCCTGGGCTGTCACAGATGCGATACAAGAGGAGACAACACGGAATGGTGGGCAGGCACACGCATGCTCCACTCTGTCATTGGACTTCAGTTACCGTTTAAACATACGTTCAAAGATAAACTCTTGAGAATTTCAAGTCAGCAATGACCAAGGCGGGGCCCTTCTAAGACGTGCCGGCTCTGAGCCCTGGATATAAGAACAAATGCCAGGGTGCCGTCGTGTGCCCAGGGAGGGACGTCACAGTCTCAGGATCATGTTGAGAAGAGGTGAAGAATGGAGCCGGGAGAAACACAGGAAAGAAGACGTGGAGACTCAGTGACTGCCCCCCGTGCTCGGCTGGCTCTTAGGTTCCAGCCGCCTGAGCCACTTGCCTCGAGTCACTTTGAGCTGAGTCTCCTTCTCCTTGGTCCCCAGGGGTCAATTTCGCATCCGTGGGGTGGAGACGCCGCGTTTCCGCCCTGCCTGAAAACGCAAGGTTGCTGGATGCTGTGAAAGGCCGCCAAGTGCAAGGCTGGCAAGAACCGTGCATGCAGAGTTTAGGGTTTGTCTCCATCAGATCATCGCCGAACGTGACCTAGCAGAGCAGAGAAGGCGCTTCACAAACAGCCTTTTTCATTCTGCGGCAATCTGTTCATTCCAGTGGCGGCTGGTTTTGAAAGGCGCTTGAGAACACCTGGTGATCTGGGACCTGAGATCCTGGATGAAAACGCTCACGAATGTTTCTGAATTCTTGCTATCCTCGGGCAGTTTCCCTGAAGCACTTGAAACCAAAAGGCAAAGACTGTCTTACAAGTGTTCTGAGGCTGTCATAACAACTTCCCGCACACTGGGGGCTTAAACCATCACAAATTCGTCCTGCCTCAGTTTTAGAGACCAGACGTCTGGAGTTGGGGAGTCCCGGGGCCATGGTTCCTTTGGAGACTCCTCGGGAGGGTCATTCCCGCATCTTCCAGCCTCTGGGGGCTGCAGGTATCCTGGGCTCATGGCTGCAGCCTTCCAGCCTCTGTCTCCGTCTTCACACGGCCTCCTCCCCGCCGCGGGTCTGCATCTTCTTTCCTGTCTCTTGTTAGGGTGCTGCTCATTGCTTTTAGGGCCCACTCAGGTGGTGCAGTGGTAAAGAATCCGCCTGCCAGTGCAAGAGACACCAAAGATGGTTAGATCCCTGGGTCAGGAAGAGGAAATGGCAACTCACTCCAGTATTCCTGCCTGGGAAAGCCCACGGACAGAGGAGACTGGTGGGCTGTAGTCCGTGGGGTTGCAAAAGAACTGGACTGAGTGACTAGGCACACACTCATTCGAGCGATGCAGAACAATCGCATCTCAAGACCTTTGATTTAATCACATCTGCAAAGACCCTTTCCCCATACACGGTCACATTGGCAGGTTCAAGGGTGAGTTGTTACTATTGTTCAGTTCCTAAGTTGTGTCCGATTCTTTGCAATTCCATGGACTGCAGCACGCCAGGCTCCCCTGTCCTTCTCTATCTCCCTGAGTTTGCTCAAACTTATGTCCGTCGAGTCAGTGATGCCATCCAACCATCTCATCCTCTGTCGTCCCCTTCTCCTCCTGCCTTCAGTCTTTCCCAATATCAGGGTCTTTTCCAATGAGTCAGTTAGTGCTTCACATCAGGTGGCCAAAGTAATGGAGATTCAGCTTCAGCATCTGTCCTTTCAATGAACATTCAGGGTTGATTTCCTTTAAGATGGACTGTTTTGATCTCCTTGCTGTCCAAAGGGCTCATAAGGGTCTTCTCCAATGCCACAGTTGGAAAGCATCAAGGAAATGGATATTTGGTGAGGAAGGGGTTACCATTCAACTCGCCAAATCAGCAGCTCACTGAGGGATGCTCCTCGGAGGACTCGCCTCCACTCTGCAGACCCTCTCCGGCCAGAGAAGCTGGTCTCGGCCACGCCCGGGCCGGGAGAGGCACCTCAAGCAATGCCAGAAACAGCTGCTCTGAGTCCCAGGCTGGGTGTTGCTGGGAGAATTGTTGTCTAGTCTGACCAGCGTTTCCCTTTTTAAATACTGTTCATCCTCAAGCCTTTAGAGATGGCTGCTAGGTGGGGGTTAAACTGTAAAGTGGCTTCTCAAGCTCCCTGCCTGGCCTTTGGGGCCGGGTCATTCTCTGGGGTGAAGGCCGTCCTGCACGCTGTGATGTTCAGCAGCATCCCTGACCTTGACCCACTGCACCCGAGTGACACCTCCCATCGCGAACAATCAAAGATGTCTCTAGACAATTGTCATTGTCCCATGGGGGTGCAGAATTGCCCCCAGTGGCGGGCTCCAGGCTGCAGAAGGCGTGGTAGAAACAGTCTGCCAGCCTGGAGTCTGGAGAAGGAGCATGAACTGACCCGCCGTGGGACCTTGTGCTTGGTCTGGAAGGTTCTGGTCTCCGGCTTTCCTTATGGGAACATAAACACTCAATGATATTTTGATAGAACCAGGCTCTCTGAGTAAAAAGACCATCAAGGGAGTTCCCTGGTTGGCTAGTGGTTAGGACTCAGCACCCTCACTGCCATGGCCTCGGTTCATCCCTGGTTGTGAAAATGAGATTCTGCAAGCCGAGCTGGGCAGCAAAAGGAAAAAAAAAGGGACAGTCAGGAAGAAAACAGGTGCTCAGCAAGGGGCATTTCAGACTTTGATTTTATTTCGTGAAGTGCACCATCTTCATTGCAGCCTGCACCCAGCCCAGGGCCAGGCGCCCAGGAGCTGCTCGCTGGGACACGTCTGCCTGGGCTCGTGGTCCTCAGGCGGGTCCCCGTCTTCTGGACACCAGGCCCCCTCATTCCCTGACGTCCCTTTCTACATGGGGGATGTGAAAGGGAATGGGGAGAAGGCTGAGACGCACCCTCCGAGGGGTCTGGAGGCTCCTTCTCATCCCCAGGCTGCCTGCGAGCCCTCCTAAACATGCCTTGGTTTGAGCTTTGAGAAGATGCTTCTGGAATGTGGACGGCTGGCCTGGAGCCACACTGCTCAGTGTGAATTACCAGAGTTCCCCTGGGAACTGGCCTCTACCCAGCCGTACCCCGGACGGGCAGAAGCCCTCTGACCCCGGCATCCGGATGCCACTGGCCTTGAACCACTGCCCACTCCAGAAACTGTGGGTCTGTGCTGCCATTTGGGCACTCGTAGCTGGGTCAACAAAGGAGCAAAAATTGTAGCGAATTTAAGGATTCTTTTTTAAAAAATCTACCACACTGATGTAAGACGGACATTTTCTTCCTTTAAAAAAAACTCTCTAGAACACATGGCCGGAGATCTACCCACTAACAGAGCTTCACATGCAGGATACGGCATCGTTGACATATGTTGTAGAGCAGACGCCCAGGGCTTATTTATCTTGTTTAACTGAAACTATACGCCTCCGAGACATCTCCCCGTTGCCCCTCCGCTCCACCCCAGTGACACTAATGTGCCCTCTATCACTGAGTTTGATTATTTTAGAGAGCTCGTAGAAGTAGTATAATAAGGATTTTGTCCTTCTAAAACCGGTTTATTTCACTTAGCAGAATGTTCTCAAGCTTCATCTGCATTGTGGTCCACAGCAGGGTTTTCTTCATTTTCATGACTGAGGAATACTCTGCTGCGTGTATAAGCCACATCTTCTTATCCATTCGTTAGCTGATGCCCACTTGGGTAGCTTCTCTGTCTTGGCCACTGTGAATAATGCTGCAGTAAACATGGACGTACATAGATCTCTCCAAGATCCTGATTTTAATACTTTTGGGCAGTATACCCAGAAGTGAGATCGCTGGGTCATATGGCAATCTTATTTTTAGGGAACTTTATGGAAGCTCCATATTTTCCACAGCCCTCGCACCATTTTCCATTTCCACCAACGTGCAGACGGTTGCAGTTTCTCCATATTTTCACTAACACTCCCCTTTCTTCTGATAATAGCTATCTTAGAGGTAATAAGTCTTTGTAGTTTTGATTCCATTTCCCTGATAATTAGTGAAGCTGAGTGTCTTTTTGCATGTTTGTTGGCCATTTGTACATCTTTGGAGAAATGTCTTTTTAAGTATTTAAGTTTTGGACTGGTTTATTAATTTTTTGTTTGCTTTTAATTAATTTATTTTAATTGGAGGCTAATTACTTTACAATATTGTGGTGGGTTTTGCCACAGATCGACATGAATCAGCCATGGGTGTACATGCGTCCCCCCATCCTGAACCCCCCTCTCGCCGCCCTCCCCACCCCGTCCCTCTGGATTGCTCCAGAGCAGCAGCTTTGGGTGCCCTGCTTCATGCATTGACCTTGCATTGGTCATCTATTTTACATACGGTAATACACATGTTTCAGTGCTAGTCTCTTCAATTGTCCCACCCTCGCTTTCCCACACATAGTCCAAAAGTCTGTTCTTTACATCTGTGTCTTTTCTGCTGTTTTGCATATAGGGTTGTTATTACTGTCTTTCTAAATTCCATTTATATGCATTAATACACTGTATTGGTGTTTCTCTTTCTGACTTACTTTGCTCTGTATGATAGGCTGGAGTTTCATCCATCTCATTAGAACTGACTCAAATGCATTGTTTTATATAGCTGAGTAATATTCCATTGTGTGTATGTACCACAACTTCTTTATTAAATTGGTTTATTTATTGTTTGTTTTTTGCTATTTAGTTGTAGGAATTCCTTACAAATTGGGGGTATTAACTTCCTCTCAGCTACATGGCTTGCAAATACTTTCTCCCATTCTATAGGCTGAATTTCTACTCTGTTGGTAGTTCCTTTTTTTTATATAGAAGATCATTTTTTCCATCTTTCTAGATCTGTCCTTCACTCAGCAATATGCTTGTAAGATTCCTCTGTGTCTTTTTGTGGCTCTATGGATTATTCATTTTTATTGCCAGATAGTGTTCTTCTGTATTGATGTATGTCAGTTCATTTATCCATTCCTCTATTAATACCTTGGCTTCTTCCAGCTTTTGGTGATAATGAGTAGAGCTGTAAACTTTCAAATGCAGATTTTTGTGTGGACATAAGTTTTTGAATCCGTTGGAGAAATACCCAAGAGTATACTTTCTGGATCACATGGGCTTCCGAGGCAGCACTAGTGGTAAAGAACCTGCCTGTCAGTGCAGGAGACATAAGAGATGCAGATTCAGTCCCTGGATTGGAAAGATCCCCTGGAGAAGGGAATGGAAACTCATTCCAGTATTCTTACCTGGGAAACCCCATGGATGGAGAAGCCCGGCGGGCCACAATCCATAGGGTCGCACAGCGTCAGGCACGAGTGAGCACACACACACGTACTCTTACATATTCTGTCCTTTTCACATTTCTTTTTCTCTCTGAGTTTCAGTTTGGAAGGTTCTCTTGCCCTTTCTCCAAGTTCAGTTTCCTCTGCTGCCTTACAGCTCGTGATGAGCCCATTGGAGACATTCTTCATTTTTGTTACCGTGGGTTTTGTTTCCAGTGTTTCCTTTTGATTGGCTCTTAGAGTTTCCGTCTCTCTGCTGACATTATCCATCTGTTTTCTGCTGACATTACCCATGTACTATCTACCTTTTATCAGAGCCTTCGTGTATTAGTCACAATTGTTTTAAATCCCGCATCAGAAAATTCTAACATCTGTGCCATATCTGAGACTTGCTCTGATGGTTGCTCTGTCTTTTCAGGCTGTGTTTTTTTCTTGCTTCTTGGCATAGAAGGGAACAGCAACCCACTCCAGCATTCTGGCCTGGAGAGTCCCATGGACTGTATATCCATGGTGTTACAAAGAGTCGGACACAACTGAACAGCTTTTCACTTCACTGGCTGATGCTACAACTCGACGTCTTCTTTGCCAGCCCACACCAGCCTGAGACCTTCTTCCTACATTCTGGGAGGTCCAACCAAGATCTTGACCCAACACAGGACTGACAGGGTTGATATTTCCATCTGGTAAACCTGAAAACAAACAAATTAAAAAGCTCCTGCCCCTTCTACTTTGAGGAGAGTGTTTGACATCCCTTCTTCTGTCTCCAACAAATTCCAAGGGAATCAGAGTCAGCACACAAAAGTCCTCTTTCATCAAAACTGAATCAAAGTTCAAGTAAGTAACTTCTTCCAGTTTCACAGGGAGTGATGAGCTGGGCCCCAGAATCCTGGATCCTCACCTCTGAGCAAGGGAGGAGGTATAGCTTCGTCCAGCTCTGGGCTGGGAGGGAGCCTGGGGTCCCTTTTCAAGGGAGGAAACCACTAGGTCTCCAACGCTCTGAAATCACAGCATGCCTGCGGCTGCTTCCCCAGCCCTGGAACGGGCACTGCAGGAAAGCGTCTTTCTGCTAAATTCCCAAAGCCTGCTTCTAGGAGGGTAAATGTTCAGTGAACATTAATATTCCAAAAATGCACCTCAACATCTGTTAAGAAGGATGCAATAAATGCTAATGATAATAGTGTTAATTATAAGCCTGAGTGCTCAGTACGAGCTGGCAGGGCTTTAACCCTTGACGCACATGACCCGGGTCTCTGAGCCCCTCTCTGCACCGGAGCTCTGGGCTCCACAAGGGCAGAGGGGTGCATGCTTTTGTTCACTGCTGCTTCCCCAGCCCTGCGCTCTCTTCTTCTGTAAGAAATGATCACAAGGCAAAATACATGAGGAGAGCTGAGAAACCCCCAGGACGCCTGAGCCTCGGTGTTGTGAATGGTTATGCTGGGGAACAGTAACAGAATCCAGGGTCGGGGAGCTGGGGTCCACTGTGTCTGCACCTGCCTTCTCAGAAAGCACCAAAGTCCCCCACGTGCAGGGGGTCCCCTCCCCTCTCAGCCTCAGTGACCCTGTGCTTATAAGGTGGCTTAAAGGAGATCATTATCCGAAGCCTCTTGTTTTAGCTCAGCTGCCGTAACAAAGTGTCACAGACTTGCGGGCTTAAGCAACAGACATTTATTGCTTTCAATCCTGAGGCTGGAACTCAGGGATCAAGGGTCAGCTGGCTTAGTGTCTGATGGGAGTTGTCTTCCCAGCTTGTAGACCACTGCCTTCTCACCTCAGCCTCACACGGCCTTTCCTTTGAGCTCGCACCGGCAGAGAGAGACAAAGACAGCGAGCCAGAGAGTGTGCAATAGACACTCGCCCATCGGGTCAGGGCCCCGCCCTTACGGCCTCAGTTAGCCTTATCACCTCCCCAACTCCAAAGAGCCACTCAGGGGTTAGGGCTTCACCATATGAATTTGGGGACACAAATATCCCCCCTCTAACACATGGCAAGCGGGACTTCCGGGTGGTCCAGGGGTTAAGACTCTGCCTTCCAATGCAGGGGACCCAGGTTCCATCTCCAGTTGGGGAACTAAGATCCCACATGCCTCAGGGCAGCCAAGCCCATCGCCACGACCAGAGAGAAGCCCCACCTGCTGCAACAAAGACCTGATGCAACCAAAAATTAAAAAACCAAAAACAACAACAACAAAAACACGTAACATGCAGTGTGTGCCCAGAGGCTCTTGTGCACTGATTACAGGCAGCTGGTGGGTGGAGCCAGGTTGGGGGCGGACAGGGGTCTCGTCCAGGCCGAGGTCAAAGTGCAGGGTGACTTGGGGAGAAAAGGGTTTGCAATGAGAACCTTCCTCTCTCCGGCTGATCTGGGGAAAGCCACTCACCCCTCTGCCCCAGTTTCCCCATCTTCAGAGCGGACCCGTTGTCTCCTGGATACTGAAGTCTCTAGAGCCAGGCTGTGCCCGAAGCACGCGTCAACAGCAGCCCCGTCGCAGGCCATCCGAGGACCAGGATTGGCCGGCTGAGGGTAGGCTGCACAGGGCCTGCTGACTCTCCCTCTGGTCCAGTGGGGCCACCAGGGGGTGACCAGGCCATCTTTCGCCCCTTTATGTCAACAGTTTCTAGCGAGCCTTTGGCCACATGGAAGGTAATTTCTCCCCTTCTCATCCAGACTGAGCGCTGGGCCAGTTACAAACAGCCTGGAAGGAATTACAAGTCTAACATGCAAACTCACCCTGGCGACAGGGCTGGAAGCAGCACGCTGACCTCACGGTTACCCAGCTTCTATCCGGTTGTCACGGGAGCCAGACCACACAGACTGGACATGTCTGATGCCGTTGACGGCTGTTGAGTTAGGCTCTGGGGCCATCGATTGGGACCGTGTGCGTCTGCTGGGTGTAATTAGCTGCTCTGCTGAGCTTGCCGGGTGCTCCTCGGCTGGCAGGGTGACCACTGGGGCGGCTTCGGGTTCTACCTCGCTCCCAGCTCCCGGCCCCAGCCCCCCGCCCGTGGGTCCCACACAGAGGCCCCCATGCAGGTCCTGGGTCCCCAGCTCAGCGCCTCCCGACAGCAGAACCACTCGAGAGAGGGCCCCCGGCCAGGGGTCCGAGAATGGACCATGAGTTTCGATTCTTCTGTCGGGGGTTTTCAAGGACTTCTGACTTCCATGGCTGGATAAGCTTCCATCAGACACTGTCCAGGTATATCAAGGAGCAAACACACACCCCATTGTTTTGACCTGGGTCTCGGTCTCTTTGCAGCAGACCCGGGTCTAAGCCCAGAAGCATGAGGAGATCACGTGTCTTCACTTCCTTTAAATCAACCCCAACCTGCCTGGCCTCCCGGTGCTGGTGGGCAAGCAAGCCCTGCCGGGCTGAGTCCCCTCCTTCCCCTCCTCCCCCCATCACCATCTCCCGGGCCACATGGTGGCTTGGGGCTGTGGCCCCCCAGAAGCAGGTCTTCAGGGGCTCAGGGGAGAGCACTAGGAAGACCCTAATGGGGAGACTGCCCTTTCCCCATCCCCTGTGGGGGCACCTGGCCTGACCTCATTATCTCCAAAACAGCTCCCTGTGGACACCCCGCAGTTTCTCATTCCTGCCCTGAGCTTGGGGGTGCAAAGGGGTCTGGGCTGGCCTGGGCGGAGGGGAGGGCAGACAGACATGGAAGACAAAGCCAACAGTCTGCCGGGCAGCGCGCACACCGCACAGGAGGGTGTGCGAACCCCCGCCCCTCTCTGGGCGGCCAGCATCTGCCATCCTTCCGTGGCTGACGGCATGTGACGCGCCGGGACACGGTCACCACGCCTCCTCGACTCTGCCTTGCACTTTGTGGCTCAGTCGTGTCTGACTTTGCGACCTCACGGTCGGTAAGCTCGCCACGCTTCTCTGTCAATGGGATTCTGCAGGCAAGAAAACTGGAGTGGATAGCCATTCCCTTCTCCAGGGGATCTTCTCAACCCAGGGATCAAACCCTCTGGAAGCACTCAATGCAGTACTGTTGTCTGCAGGCCCTGCGCTGGACAGCTGCTCTCTAGGACTCATTCATTCATCCTGCAGAACTGAATCTTCACGCCCTTTGTAAAGCTCCTCCCAGTTTCCCCTCTCCTATCATCTCTTGGGTGTAGGATCAATCTCTCGGTGCTCAAGGTGAGGAAACAGAGGCCTGAAGACGCCTGGAGTCCTGCTGCTGCCATATCAGCAAGCAAAGGGTGTTGAAGCCATCAAGCCATCACCCGCCTGGCCGCAAGGTGAGCCCTAAGGGAACTCAGGATGAGAAAGCAGAGGAAACTGGCCCCAGAGACAAACTGCTTATCAAAGAACCATTTAAGCAAGCCCAGACTCTAGCATCTTCCATTCAGAGAAAAGCACTGAACTCCTCAACTTGAGGTCGCTCTTGTCCAGTTGCTAAGTCGTGTCCCACTCTTGGCAACCTCATGGACTGCAGCAGACCAGGCTTCCCTGTCCTTCACCATCTACTGAAGTTTGCTCATTTCATGCCCACTGAGTTGGTGATGCCATCCTACCATCTCATCCTCTGTCGTCCCCTTCTCCTCCTGCCTTCAATCTTTCCCAGCATCAGGGTCTTTTCCTATGAGTCAGCTCTTTGCATCAAGTGGCCAAAGTATTGGAGCTTCAGCTTCAGCATCACTCCTTCCAATGATTTTTCAGGGTTGACTTCCTCTAGGATTGACTGGTTTGATCTCCTTGCTGTCCAAGGGACTCTCAAGAGTCTTCTCTAGCACCATAGTTCAAAAGCATCAGTTCTTCGGTGCTCAGCCTTCTTTATGGTCCAACTCTCACTAACAGTCATCTTTTGATGTTCTGACTACCTGGTCTTTCTTGCAAAGAGCCCTATATATCCTGGTTTCCCCCACAACTCATCAGAGGAGCCCCTCAGAATTATTTGAGTGCTGTGTCTGGGGCTTAAGTCCTCAGATCTGTCCATCAAATAGAATAAACTCTCCATGTTTAGGCTGCGCTTTTTTTTTCAGGGAGTACTGGGGAGTGGGCATGGAAGTTAGTGGAAAATAACAAGTGCGCCAGGACCAGCAAGGAAAGGTGGGTCAGGCTTCACGCTGGAGCTCGGGTGTGGGAAGGGGGACTGAGGGGGAGTGGGGAGTAGAATCTCTGGGAAGAAGCAGAGAGGGGCTGTGGCAGGTGGGCCCGGGGTCAGGGACACGCTTCAGGCCTGCCTGCCGTTCCGCGCTGACCTGGTTCCCCGCCTGCAGAAGGACCGGCCGGCTCTCCCGCCGACCCTGTCCTGGGCCCCACTGGGAAGCACTCTTGTGCAAAGGGTGGTAGGTGAGGCTCCAGGACTGTCCTGGGTGCCTGGCAGTGGGCGGCAGGACCACAGCGGGGAGGGGGGCAGATCCTAGTTCCCTCCTCTGCTGACTGAGGCTCCACCAGAGGCCCTGGGGATGGGGGCAGGGAAAGCTGCCTCTTTCCAGCCCACACCCTGGAGGACTGGGCAATGCCCAATGCGGTCCCGATCCTGGCTTCCCCATCCAGCCATGATGCCAGACATCCCCTATCCTGCCCCTTGCCCCCCACCCTGGATACCCGCTGAAGCCGAGGGGAGAGGAGGGCCCTCTTCTCCACCGGCTTCTTGCCCTGCAGGGCTCTGAGCAGGGGTCAGGCCTGATGGGACCCTGGTCACTGGTCATTTCCGCCATGGCAGTGGCTGCAGCAGCAAATGGGACCACCTAGTGCTTTTCTAGGCTCTTAGCCTGCATTAAAGGCATTAAGAGCATCCTGCCTTGATCCTGAAGATGGATCCACGAAATTACCGTGAAATGAGATGGAAAAAGACAGGCCGGCAGTTCCCTTTTCTCTAATCTCCTTATTTGAGCTCAGTTTGATGTCCAAACAGATCCCGACGCCGACACTGCATTTTGCCAAAGAGATTTCGAAGGGTGAGGTAAGAGATTATGCAGTTTCACATTCGGAAGTGTGTGCATACATTTGCATATTATATGCATCTATTATAACAGATCGTAAGTTGCATAATCAATCCAAAACAATCGCTTTTATCCTACCGCATTTGTATTGTTTCTTGCAAGTGACATGAATCCCACTCTCTGGGAGCTCGACAATGGGATCGCACTGATGACTAGACTCAGAGTTGCCAGTGAAGCTCCCCTAGGAGGAAATACTTTGGGATCCAAAGCAGGCAGAGGTCCAAACACTGACAGCAGGTTTTCCTTTTAGTCTAGTCTGCACTGCACCCCTCCTGGGCTGGAGTTAAAAGCCCATGGGTAGTCTTAGCACCATGAGGGATTCTGGGTTGATTAGCCTCTTTTGCCTGGGGACCCTAATCTATAAAATGGACATACTTTCAGGACGTCCTTAGTGGTGCAGTGGCTAAGACGCCCAGTTCTCAATGCAGGGAGAGAGGGCGAGTTTGATCCCTGGTCAGGGAACTAGATCCCACATGTAGCAACTAAGAGTTTGCAAGCTGCAGTTAAAGATCATTCATGCTGCAACTAAGGTCTGGTGCAGCCAAATAAATAAATAAATAAAAATAATATGTTTTTTAAAAAGGACAGCTTCAACCTTTGCTTCTTCTCTGTCTCTTGGGTTGCTAGAAAAATTCCCAGAGTCATCAGCTAAGTTTTAGTTGCAGAAAACAAATACCACTCTTGATTTAGGTTTTAAGACAAATGATCCTGGACTGGCTGGAGTCACAGTCCCGGGCGGGGCCTCCAGGTGAGCCCGGCCAGAAGAGCCCAGTCAGGACGCTGCCCTTGAAGTGCTGATTTCTAGAACATCCCCCGGGACTGGGATGAGGGGGTCGGCTGCTGCCACCTGCGCAACCACCCCTCAACAGTCATGAAACCAGCGGCCAGGCCACAGCACCCACAGCTCCACGGCTGCATCCATGAGCAGAAACACAGGCCGTTCACAGCTCACACATGGCTATAACGGGAGACAGGGTCCTCCCCTGTGTAATTTGCATTCAGCAAAATTTTCATTCAGAACCCCAGCTGCATGTGATCTCGGGTGGCCTCAACCTGCAGCAACATGAAGCAAGGTTTTGGTTCCCCGGCCAGAGAATGAAGTCAGGCCATGACAGTAAGAGTGCTAAATCCCAGCCAGTAGACCCCCAGGGACAGTGGTCAGCGAAAAGGCCCTGGCCCATCATCTTTGCAGAAAATGAATTTCTACAAAGAGGCAAAAAGTAGTGAAGCAAGTAAAGTCTTTGTGCTCAGTTGCTCAGTCATGTCTGACTCTGCAACCCCATGGACTGCAGCCCACCAGGCTCCTCTGTCCATGGGATTCTTCAGGCAAGAATACTAGAGTGGGTAGTCATTTCCTTCTCCAGGGGATCTTCCCAACCCAAGGATCAAACACAGCTCTCCCGCATTGCAGGGGAATTCTTTACCCTCCGAACCACCAGGGAAGCCCAGGAAGGTCTTTACTAGGAGGAAAAGAGGATGTGTGGAGGCACAGGCGCGGTCTCAGTGACAGAGGCACGCCCTCATGGTGGTTTGGATCACTAATTTGGGGCGTTTCTTCCGGATCTCCTCTGGCCAGTCATCTGCTTTACCTGCTCTACTCCGTATTTGGTTCATCTCAGGGTCCCCCCCTGTGTGCATGCACGCAGCTCTCAGCTAAGGTGGACTCTAGAGAAGAGGCCTATGGGGAGTTGACATCACTCCCTTTTTGACCTTCAAGGAGCCTTTCTGCGCAGGTAGTCGGCAAGGGCTCCTGGACCTAAAGAATGAGGAATATGTGGTCTTTTGTCTCTTATCTGAGCAGGCTCAGGTCTTCTCTCTTCACTCCTGCTATTTTGGAGCATCTGTCTGCAGGGGAGAAACTCGAGTTGCTCAACCTGGAGCCCGTCTACCTCCTGCCTCACAAGGGAGAAGAACCCGGGAAATGCAGTTTGCAGTTTCCCAGCTTCTGCAATATAGGCAGGCTCCCCAGAAGGCAGATGGAACGGCTGTAGTCAGACCTGGGCTCCACCTTAACCGTTCTGCAAGTGACAAGTTCTCCAAACCTCAGTTCCCTCCCTGCAACTGTGGGGTTAGAAACTTCTATACAGAGGCCACTGGGAGAAATAGAGGAGACGGTTTTTTGGGAACCAGGACCAGTGGCCACACACAGCGAGTGTTCAGTAAACTTGAGCTGAGCTGGACAGCCGACCATGAGGACTAGGTCAGTGTGGTGCTGGATGGATGGTTGGTGTGAGAAATGAAGTATTTCCTGCCATATCAGTACACAAGGATGTCAGAGTTATCACGAATTCCAGCCTTCCAGGGCATTCAGCCATCAAGTTGCAGCCACTCCCTACAGTGAGTACTGAGGAACTCTGGGTGTGAAAGACACATGATACTGGTCCCAGATAGCTGAGATGCATTTGAAAGGCATGATTTCAGTGAACCCAGACACTTGCATCTTCCCATACAGATTGTACATGCATGCTAAGTTGCTTCAGTCATGTCTGACTCTGTGCGACCCTGTGGACTGTGGCCCACCAGGCTCCTCTGTCCATGGGGATTCTCGAGGCAAGAATACTAGAGTGGGTTGCCATGCCCTCCTTCAGGAGATCTTCCCGACCCAGGGTTCGAATTCATGTCTGTTATATCTCCTGCATTGGCAGTTGGGTTCTTTAGTGTCACCTGGGAAGCCCTCCCATACATAGAAAAGCACTCAGTTCCTTAACTTGGGATGTCTGGTTTCCTGTGAAAGTGAAAGTCACTCAGTTGTGTCCAATTCTTTGCGACCCTATGGGCTATATAGTCCATGGAATTCTCCAGGCTAGGATACTGGAGTGGGTAGCCTTTCCCTTCTCCAGGAGATCTTCCCAACCCAGAGATTGAACCCAGGTCTCCTGCACTGCAGGCAGATTATTTACCAGCTGAATCATCAGTTCAGTTCAGTTCAGTTCAGTCGCTCAGTCATGTCCGGCTCTTTGCGACCCCATGAACCGCAGCACACCAGGCCTCCCTGTCCATCACCAACTCCTGGAGTTTACCCAAACTCATGTCCATTGAGTCGGTGATGCCATCCAGCCATCTCATCCTCTGTCGTCTCCTTCTCCTCCTACCCACAATCCCTCCTAGCATCAGAGTCTGTTCCAATGAGCCAACTCTTCTCATCATGTGGCCAAAGTATTGGAGTTTCAGCTTTAGCATCAGTCCTTCCAGTGGACACCCAGGACTGATCTCCTTTAGGATGGACTGGTTGGATCTCCTTGCAGTCCAAGGGACTCTCAAGAGTCTTCTCCAACACCACAGTTCAAAAGCATCAATTCTTAGGTGCTCAGCTTTCTTCACAGTCCAACTCTCACATCCATACATGACCACTGGAAAAACCATAGCCTTGACTAGATGGACCTTTGTTGGCAAAGTAATCTCTCTGCTTTTTAACATGCTATCTAGGTTGCTCATACCTTTCCTTCCAAGGAGTAAGCGTCTTTTAATTTCATGGCTTCAATCACCACTTGCAGTGATTTTGGAGCCCAAAAAAACAAAGTCTGACACTGTGTCCATAAGGGAAGCCTAAGAATACTGGAGTGGGTAGCCTATCCCTTCTCCAGAGGATCTTCCCGACCCAGGTATCAAACTGGGGTCTCCTGCATTGCAGGTGGACTCTTTACCAACTGAGTTATCAGGGAAGCCCCTGGTTTCCTGTAATTAACAATAACCTCTTGATGTTCAAACTACCTGCCCTTTGTGGCAAAACTTCTATGTAAGCTGGCTCCTCCTTCATCATCTCCTTGGAGCAGTTCTCTCAGGATCACTTGAGACGCTGCCTCCCGGGCTTACGTCCTAAAAATTTCTGCCAAATAAAACACAGCTCTCAACTTTTAGGTTGTGACTATTTTTTGACTGCAGGAATCAGGATCCTGGGGTTTGGACCTTTCGAGTTGTCCCCGAACAAGCTTCTCCTCTGCTTCCATCCTCATCTCTGACACAGCCTTTGGCTCCCAGGGCTAAACGCACCCCCACAGGACGCCCTTAGCCCCAGGCTGGTGCCAAGAGCTCAGCGTGGACTCCAGGAGCACCCCACCTATCTCCACTGAGCCGGCCTGACAAAGGAGGACGGGCACTGCCCGCCCCGGCTATGCCAGCACGCTGAGCCGCCCCCAGACACTAATTATCTCCTGCTGGCCGCTGGTCCCTGTGCTGGGCCCATCAGCCAGCCTCCCCAGGGGTCCTGCCCGCCCCCATCTCACCTTCACTGTCCCAGAGGAACGATGTGTGGACAGGTCTCAGGGAGGGTCGGCCATCGAGCTCCTGCCTGGGGGTTGGAAGCTCTGCATTCTCTGGAAGCTTCTCAGAGAGTCCCCACATGAAAGTGACTCTGAGAAGCCGCCTGCAGGTCCAGCAGACGCACGAATCCCCGCACCCAGCCCCCAGCACCCCCGGCAGCAGGAGCACCTCCCCCCCCCAAGCTGGGAACTCTCCCTTCTCCGGACCCCTCCCTCTGTGGCTGAACCCTCGTGAAGCAGGACGTCTCTGTGGTCACCCCGGGGACTATAACTGCAGACGCGCGGAGGGCGAGAGGCACAGACCCAGGGGCTGCTCAGTGAGTGACCGGCCACTTCGGCACTGGAGCTGCTCCACGTGGAGAGGCCCTGCTGGCTCCGAGCAGGGACAGGGCCGAGCGGGATCCCACGATGGGTGCCCACTACTCAAGGTGGACAAGTGTCAGAGATGGTGCTCCAGGGAAAGACCAGACCCCCAGCGCAGGAGGTCACCAGCCTTCAAAAGATAACGTGCCCACAGCGGTCCCCCCCAGGAAGAGCTCTGTCTGAGGAAACTGTTGCTACAAAGGAATGAACGTCCAACCAATAGCTTAGCCCTCTGGGGTCTTCAGGACAGGACCACCCCTCTTCCATGACCGGGCACCACTTCCCATACAACGCAGCTTCCCGCTCCCCTGAAGCGACCCTTCTCCTGGCTCAAGGGTCCCTGTCTTTCCTTGCCGCTTTTCCTGGATCTATTCTGTTTCTTTTTAAAGAATTAATTCAACATAACCAAGTGGGTTAACCCAAGAATTTGAGAGATGATTAACACATATCAATACAGCGCCACATATTAACAGCTTAAACAATAAAACCACGAGGCCATCTTGAGAGATGATGAAAAGCACTTGCAAAATATGATAGCCACACTCGAGAAATCAGTAAATGAGGTTAAAAGTAAACATACTTGTTTCCATGAAGAGCAGCTATTACTTTCAGTAGAAAACTATACACTTGTAGTTGAAAAATTAAAAATCCTACGTGGAAAAAGAAGAAAAGCCACAAAAGATAATATTAAAGAGAGATATTTAATGACATTATTTGCAGAGTTATGCTTCCAATATCTAAGTCATCAAACTTTTAGGTAGGGGGAAAATCTCAACTTAGCAACTAGGGAAAAAAGTAAAACATTGCATTAGAATTAAACAAAGTTCAGCGTAATGGCTTTATTTAAGATCAAAATTAGAAAATGTTTAGTTTGTCTCTATTCCTGGGTCTATTACTAACATGCCGCCTCCCATCCAGAGTTTGGTGCTGGGAAGTGAGTGCTGTATTTCACAGAGTCTGGGACTATAAGCCTGCAGCCCAGCTGCCCTTCACCTCCCTTGTTGTCGACGTAATACTCCTGTTCATGCATTCCAGGTTGGGCATGGCTCATGCTGCAGCCAATGGGGTCACAAAGAGTTGGACACGACTGAGCGACTGAACTGAGCTGAGCTGAACATGGGTGATTAGCGGCCCAGAGCTTGCACAGAAGCTGAGGACGTGGCCGCCGCGGTGGGGCGGGTGCGGGGTCACTCTCGGCCGGGGCTGGCTTCTCCGGGGTGAGCCCGCAGCGCCCGCCTTCAGCCCCTCTGGCTGCTCTGAGATGTCCACCCTGGTCAGCTGGCTCTCCCCCGTGGCTGTGGCAGAGCTCAGGCTGAGCAGGGGCTGCTGGCCAGGGTGGGAAGGAGGGCTGGGTGGGGTGGGGGGGTTGTGTCTGGGATTCCGGCTGCCCTCCGAGAGCCAGCGCGGTGAGCTGGGGGGTGGGTCATCTGCTGAACACAGACCCTGGGAGGAGACAGTCTACAGACGTTAAGAGCAGCCACTGCAAAACCTCCCTATTCCAGACCCTAAACAGAACCCAGAATTTGGAGTCAAGCTTGCAGCCGAGAAGACATGAGCCAGAGGTCAGACGTCTTTCTCCTTCATCTCAGTTGATGTTTCTGGGAGAGAAAACAAGGAAATACTGGATATACAAATGGCAAAAATAACCCCGAGCAACGCGCACACGGTGAATCACACCACCTGCGGCCGCCTTCCCCGTGCTCCTCAGAGCTCCCCATCTGGGGGGACCCTCTGTCATCCTCACTGGACAGTTTTGAGGAGGGGGGCTGTTACTGGTAATCACGTGGGCAGCAGGTATAAAGTGGGGAAAGTGAAAGTGAAAGTCGCTCAGTCGTGGCAGACTCTGCAGCCCGTGGACTGTACAGTCCATGGAGCTCCCCAGGCCAGAATACTGCAGTGGGCAGCCTTTCCCTTCTCCAGGGGATCTTCCCAACCCGGGGTCGAACCCAGGTTTCCTGCACTGCAGGCAGATTCTTTACCAGCTGAGCCACAAGGGAAGCCCAAGAATACTGGAATGGGTAGCCTATCCCTTCTCCAGGGGATCTTCCCGACCCCTCTCCTGCATCACAGGCAGAGTCTTCACCAGCTGAGCTACCAGGGAAGCCCATCAAGCAGGGATGGTGTTGGCAAACCAGGGCCTGTGGCCGCTGTGCTGTTGGTGCAGTCTGCAAGGATGATAAACACGGACAGGAGGGCTGGGAAACCAGGACGGTGCCGCCGTCCGAGATCGGCGATGTGCGGGCCAGTTCGTTCATCCCACAGGCAGCTGAGCGCTGGCTGTGTGGCCTGGGGGCAGTCACAGAGCAAGACAACCTGGGGCTCGACTGCCCTCCCCGCAGCCAGCTTTGCAGAGACGCAGCAGGTGGAATGGAGAGGACAGGGCTTCGGACGGGGGCCGCCAGGTTCAGGTCAGCTCCCAGCCCACAGCGCCCCAGCCGAGCGGGGAAGGTTTTCTCCTCTCCTGCTCTCCTGGGTCTTGGTGGGGAGGACAGGCCCCACCAAGGACACTCCAAGGACAGAGCTAGTGGCAAAAGCTGAGCTCTGCTAAAGCACAGAGATGAAGCACGCACTCCTGAGGTCACGGAAGACTTCCCTGTCTGCACATGCGCAGGAAAGCTTCTTGGGGGTCGAAAACGGAGGGAGTCCCACGCCATAATAAGGGTGGACATGCACCCATAGGCCTCTGTGGAGGGATCCATCTTAGAAAAAAGCTGTGCATGCATCTTGGGGAGGGTCTAAGACCAGTCAGGTGTGGAGAAAGAAAAAGTTAACTGGCCATACGTAGGAAAAGACCCAGAAGGACTGTCCTATAGAAGGTGATGTAAATCACCTCTTTACTGTGCTCCTTACTCAGGACGCCTGCGCTCCTCTTTTGGTGCGTTTCTCTGCCATGCCTCTGACATAAATAAATAAAACTGTTTCTCTCTGTGTTCTCCCAAATATTGTACTTCATCTCTAATAATAAACTTGGTATCTGTTTTGCAGTTTTTTGCCTCCTTGAAACATTCTTGGTTTCAGATGGAGTAAGACTCGGAACTTTGCTTCTAGCCTCTAGCCAGAAGCAAAGTGGACTGGAGGCTAGGTTCAATCCCTGGACAGGGAAATAAGATCTTGATTCAAAACTACTGTCCCTCAGAGAACACTATGAATGAAGCTCAAAGCACCAGACCTTGCCTTTACCAGTCTTCCTGGGCTCTGGATGTGGGAAGGTGTTCTGATCCAGCCAGTCAAATGTTCTCCCTCTGATCTACTTGGCCAATCAGTTGCATCTGCTCAGAATCATGTGGCCAATCAGACGGGACTGTCCTACAGTTCTTAGCCAATCTGATAGACTTCCCCTGAACTTTCCAGCCAATCAGATGTGCCTGCTCTGAATTACTTGGCCAGTCAGACAGGACTGTTCCCATCTGGGTCAGTCTGCCGGAGTCCTGGCTGGGACATCTGGCCCTCAGGGAGGGTCTTGACCTCAGTCCCCTCCCCTGACCTGATCTGAAGCCCTGTCTGCACACCTTTGGAGCAGCGTTTTCTCTTCCTCCTGTCAGCGTTGTGTGCTGTGCCTCATTTTCTAATTCATTTCTGTTTTGCATATACTGGTCAGAATCCATTTTCCCCTTTTGTCGTTGATCAGTTGCTAAGTCGTGTCTGACTCTGTGACCTCACAAACTACAGCATGCCAGGCTTCCCTGTCCTCCACTATCCACCCAGGTTTGATCAAACTCCTGTCCATCGAGTCAGTGATGCCATCCAGTCATCGCATCCTCTGTCACTCCCTTCTCCTGACCTCAATCTTTCCCAGCATCAGGGTCTTTTCCAATGAGTTGACTCTTCACATCAGGTGGCCAAAGTATTGGAGCTTCAGCTTCAGCATCAGTCCTTCCAATGAATATTCTGGGTTGATTTCCTTTAGAATTGACTGATTTGATCTCCTTGATGACCAGGGACTCTCAAGAGTCTTCTCCAGCACCCCAGTTTGAAAGCATCAATTCTTCAGTGCTCGGCCTTATTTATGGTCCAACTCTCACACCCACACATGACTACTGGAAAAACCATAGCTTTGACTGGATGGACCTTTGTTGGTAAATGATGTCTCTGCTTTTTAATACACTGTCTAGTTTTGTCATTGCTTACAACCAAAGCACCTTGACTTACAACCAAAGCACCTTGACTAATACGCTGTGTGAGCTTGGATAGGTCTTGCCAATCTCCAAGCCTTAAGCGGTCTTTCTCAAAGTGGGATGAGAACCCCGGCAGATTTGGTTAAGACGTGTGCTGTATGTGTGTCCCTGGGCCACCTGCGTGGTCTGGAGGACCTGTGAGAGCAGTGTGGACAGACGTGTAGCTGCAGAAGCTAACTTGCTAAATAATAGCTTGTTAGCCTACTTATTAATCTCCTTTCTGTCAAGAGGTTAACATTTTCTGAAGCAAAAAATGTCTATCAGAAACAATATGTCAAACCACCTAAGAGGATTTGGCTGCCTGACACTATGGCCACCTGATGCAAAGAGTCGACTCGTTGGAAAAGACCCTGATGCTGGGAAAGATTGGAGGCAGGAGGAGAAGGGGACGGCAGAGGATGAGATGGTTGGACGGCATCACCGACCCAGTGGGCATGAGTCTGAAAGCTCAGGGAGGTGGTGGAGGACAGGGAAGCCCAGCCTGCTGCAGTCCCCGGGGTCCTGGGGTGCTGGCATCCTGGCACGCTACAGTCCATTTAAGAGCCCTTGTGATGAGCTTTGCTTCCCAGGTAGGTTTGCCAGCTAAAATACAGGACCGCTGGTACATTGGGCTCTCAGACAAACAACCATTTTAATTTTATTATTGTTATTACTTCTGCCCACCCCTCATAGCTTGCAGGATCTTAGATCTCTGACCAGGGATTGAACCTAGAGCCCGGCAGTAAAAGCACCAAGTCCTAACCACTGGGTTGCCAGGAAATCCCCAGACAACCACTTTTCACAGCATAAATATGTCCCATGCAGTATTCAGGACTCACTTCTACTACAAGTGTACTGGTGGCTTGTCTGAGATGCCAGGGTACCCGGCTGCCCTGCGCTTTTTTTGGCCGCCTGTGCCTTGGCTTCCTCGGGAGCTCATCTCCCGCACCCTCACTGAGACTGCACTTTGCAGGGGCCCTTCTGACCATCACTGGCTGTTACCCAACGCATCCCTGAAAGCCTGTTGCATTCCCTCCGAGCGTATTAGGTCAGGCCATTTTGACAATGACGAGGAACATGTGCGCACCCACGGCCATGTTCCAGAATCAATGGTGTCTCAATAATGAAACCGCCAGCGCTCTCATGCTCCTCACCACAGGGAGTCCAGTAGGCTCATTACAGCTCATTCTCGAATCCCAAAGAGCCTGTTTCTCAGCGGGTGCCTGGGATCCTTCCCCCTCCAGCCCAGCCCCGTCCCTCACAGCCCCGCTCAGCCCAGGGCCATTATGCACTCCCCTCTGTCCACTGCGGCCAGAGAGAAGAACACGTTTGCTCAACAAGTCTCAACCTCCTAGTCTCCCTCCCCCAGACAGACACGGATGCTTCTCATGAAAGCTTACTGCATAACCCAGGGAGAGAGGCCATTTCCTCGACTGGGCTGCCTGGAAAAGACTCTCCCTCCCAAAGTGGCACGTGGAGGGTAGAAGCTGGTGGGGGCCACGTGGGGACCGCCAGCCACCAGAGAACAAAGCCGCAGGTGCCTGGGTCGGGGCTCCCCTGCTGTGGGCTCTGTTCGGTGGCTCAGACAGGATTCCTAACTGTGACTGTGGGCCTCGGGGACCGCATTTCGGGAGGCTGGTCGGCATCTCTGGGGAAGCATCGCCCCTGCTTCGTTGCTCCTGCAAAGCGGATGCAGCCGTCTTGAAAGGGAGTGGGCTGTCCTGGAGTGAGACTGAGGTTAATCCACGGTAATCGCTCGCGGGGCTCTGTGATGCTGGTTCTGAGAATAAGTCACAAAACACGTAGATGGTCACGCCCCCCAAAGTCCTCACTGCCGCCGATTTTAAAGCTGCCAAACGAGTTCCCGACGTGAGCCTGGCCAGACGGGTCCGTTCAGGCCTTGGATCTGCTGTTCGTTCATCAGTCCTCTTAAGAAACATGTCTTGGGCCCTAACACGTGTCAAGACTCCTGTGCTGGGCGCAGGGCAGCTCCAGCAGTGAGGAGGGGACGGAGGGGGACCACGGGGTGCAGGTGGTCGTCAGATGAGGAATTCCAGGCCACGTGTGATGGAAGTGATCAGACGCAGCCGGGCTGTGTGTGGAGTAGCCCTAAGAGGCAGACGCAGGGCCACACGGCTGCCATGGAGGGGTGCCCACGGGTCCCACCTCGCGCCCCGTTCTGGCCTCCCGCCCCACCCGTGTCTTCACCCTCCCGGGGTCCAGGCCTTTGCCCCCTGTCTGTGCTGTTTCCCATCCCGGGGTTGGGGCTGAAAAGTCCAGTTTACACCAGAGCTCCCGGCAGACATCGACACACAGTTGGAAGGTGCCCTCCTCTGCATCCTCCTAATCTGGGCCCCTCGGGGGGATTGGGACTTCAAGAAGGACCTAGGAGGCCCTGGGTGGTTGGCTTTGAGACATGAACTTCAGGAACTGCCATGAGCGCACAGGTGCTGTCGGACACAGCCCAGGGAGAGGGAGCCAGGGCTGCTGGGGGCTTCCCGCACGGCGCCCCTTGGCCTGGGGGGCACGCGGAGGGGCTGCCATGCTCCCCTCTGCCAGCCCCAGAAGGGTACATGCCGGCTCAGCCCCGGTCTGTATCCTGGCCGGTGGGGAGGGGACGCCCTGGCCCCTGCTTCTGCAGGCGTGGTCTGCAGAACAGCCGTATGGGCGTCACCTGGGCGCTTGCTCCAAGGCCGAATGTGGGACCCACCCTCCGGACAGGACTCAGTGCTGGGCCAGGGTGGGATTCAAATCGGGACCACAGAGGGGAACCCCCTGGGGGTCCAGTGATTAGGACTCCATGCTCTCCCGCTGCTGAGGACCTGGGGTCAGTCCCTGAGAAGTGAGAACTAAAGGGAACTAAGATCCCATAGGCCATGTGGTGCGGCCAAAAACAAACCAAAAAGCTTTAAAAAATGGACTGCAGAGGGAACGGTGTCATTCTGTTCATCGGACACACATATTAGGTGGGCTAGCACGCTAATGGGCGTGGGAGGGGGTTGAGGAAGAAAAGACTGATACGGTGAATGAGTGTGGTGATGAGCAAAACTCGGTCCCCACCTGGGAGGTCTTGTGGGTTAATTGCTTTGTAACCAGGAATCCCACGATTTTTCCAGGACCAGGTTGAGCTTCCCTCTTCTGCTCAGGCTCGGCCCCCTGCTCCTCCCCCATCCGTCAGTCTGCATCTCAAAGTGTGGTCCACAGCCTGCAGCACCACGCACTCATCACTCACTCGGGAGCTTATTAGGGAAGAAGGCTCCCAGACCCATGAGTCAGAATCTCCGGGTGCTGGATCAGAGATCTGGTTTATAAGCCCGGGCTTAATGAGGAAGGGATCCGTTCTCCCCAGGTAATGAGAAGTGCCTGGCAGGCCTCCCAGGGGTGGTGTGCGACCAGGATGCTTTCTAGCGGGCTGCTCAGATCTTGCGTGCAGAGTCTGTCTTCATGCTGGTGGCCGTGCATGTTTAGGATAACTGTCCCCTTCACGAGGCCCAGGCAGGAGGAGAGGAGAAGGGACGGGCTGGGTCCGCCCCCTGTAGCCCCTCTCCCAGAAGCTCCCCCAGAACATCACTAGCATCTTGTTCATGTGGCTCTAACAGGAGGGATGGGAGCGCGGAAACACAGCCTTCTAGCTGGGCTGCAGGCCACTCCCACCCCACTGGGCTTCTGCTGCAAACAGCAGGCTAAGAATGCACCCTGGGCACCCCCAGAGTCTGCCTGTGCACACCCACGCGTGCCGGGTCCTCTCCCCTCGACTTGCAGGGCTGCGGTCCCGTCTTCCCTGTGGGGACTGGGAGGCATGGAACAAGTCCGACCAATGAACCGTGCGTAGAAGTAGGTCAAGCATTTGGAGTGTGGGCCTGGGACTCTCCAGGGCTCTTTCCATCTGCACGGCAGCTGGCCGGGTTTGAGGACACAGCTGCTCCCTGAGCCCGGGGCCCCGAGTGACCACAACTAACGGTCTCTCCGCTTGCTGTTCCTGATCCCTGCTGACGCATGATAGACACGCTACCCGAGCGAGGAAACCGTCTGGCGCTGTTTAAACCACTGGGACTGAGGGGATGCTTGTTAGTTCAGCATAACCTCGCTCACCCTGACCGATGTAATTCCTCTCAATACCTATCAACAGTCCCGTAAGATGACTCAATGTTTTTAGACAAACAGTTTCTTACATATACTTAGGCCACTCCACTCTCAGACTCATCCATCTTTCAGACTCCAGCTGCTTCTCCCTGGGAAGCCCGTCCTGACCTCCTCAGGACGAACGGGCCCCGTGCCTCCCCTCTTCTTTGCCGGGTACCCCACGAGAGCAGCGGCTCCTTGGCTCTCAGCTGTCCGCACACCCTGACCTCTCACTGCACTGCTTCTCAGGGGTTGGGATTAGGGTTTACTCACCTCTCGATCTCAGCTCCAGAATGGTGCCTGGCACACGGGAGACCCTCGAAAGACGTGTTAAATCGAAGTGAAACAGGACACATGCAGACAGACAAGTATGCGGGAGACCCGTGGGAGACTTGCTTGTCTGCGTGACTTTGCTCATACGCCTTCCATTGCTTGCAGTGTTTATTTCATCTTCTGAGTCCCCACCTCTGCCCATTATGTGCATACCCACCCATAAGGGAGCTGCCTTATAGGGAAGGTCATCAATCACCCAATAACTATTTATTGAGAAGCTACTACGTACCAAGTATGTTTCTAGATTCTGGGTCTGCAGCTATGAGCAAAACAGATAAAAGTATTTATATTCTAAAGGACAGACAAGATGGCAAGAAAAAGCACATTAAGATGTCAAATTATGTGAGATGCGCCAAATGCCCTGAAGAAAGGTTAATTGGGGAAAGGACTGGTAGGTGGTAGGTGATGCTGTTTTCAGAGGAAGGTGAAGAAAACCCTGGGAGTAGGTGACATCTGAACTGACATCTGAAGAAAGTGAGAAATTCACCAGGCAGATAATGCAGGGAAGGATATGTCCAGAGGAACAGTTTCTTTAGACAAAGAGTTTAGGCCAGTGGCAAGGCTGAGGTGTGAAGAGCAGAGAGTAATGCGGAGACTGAGGCAGGGAGGCTGGGGAGGGGAGCCACAGAGACCCCTCTGGCTGAGAGTCAGAGGGGAGCTGGGGTGGGGGGTGACAGACGTCGGAGACCAGGGAGAGGCCATGTGGCCAGTGTGATGGGGCCTGTGAGGTGGCCATGCGTGGCCACGTGGGGGACAGTGTTTGCTAGCATGCAGCCCGCGGGAGAGGGCGGGGCTCGGGGTGAAATCTGAGGACCTCTAACGTCTCTGGACGCTAAGCCCGTGGCTGGGCAGCATCACTGGGCGGGGGCAGGGCGGCCGATAGACAAGAGCAGAGACCCGAGGGCAACAGTAGGGCCACAGGTAAAACTGGGAAGAAGAGGAGGGGTCCCCAGAGAAGGAGAAGGAAGAGCCAGGAAGGTAGGAGCAGAGAATAAACAAAACGCAGAATCGCAACACTCATGTGAGCATAAAATGAACCCCCAAGGGTTTCTCTGACTTGCTAATTAACAAGGACATCAGTCAGATGTTACAGCCAGGAGAATTTAAAGAGCATTATAGAGGACGTAAGGATTCCACAAACAAACTTACATATATTCCTGGCAGTTCTGCCTACAGGGCGAAAACCAATTTCATTCCGGCAGCGACAATTAATTTGCATTTCAGTGCCTGGGAATCATTTTCATTATTCCGTTTTCCACAACAGTTTGGTGCAACTTGTAAAATGGCTCAAGGAAAAATAGAGGGAAAAAAATGGACAGGTGCAGTAGACAGGACACTCAGGAAATTTCTAGGGAGTTTTAGGGATTGTTTCTTGCCCATTTAAAGTCTTTACCTATTTTTCCTGACACAGGAGACCATGGCGTCTTAGAAGACAGTCAGAAGAGCTAAATGTTTCCAGAAGGGATGATCCGCACATCAAGTGCTGGAGGGAAGGTGAGTTGAGAGTTGGCTCCTGGATTTGCCCAGATGCAGTGGTTGGTGACGTGACAAGGATGGTTTTGGTACCTTGACGGGAAGGGCAGCTGCGGTGGGGGCGGGTGGCGTTCAGGAGACGGTGGGAGGTGGGGCAGAGGAGCCAGCCAGACTAGACCCCTCTAGAGAGGTGATCACAGATGCCTCTGACCTGGCGCAGAGAAGGGCTGGGAGAAATAGCTCTTCTGGGGGTGGTCCTTATCACCACCATCCCTGGGGTCTTGCTGCTTCCTTGGGAAAACAGATCCAAGCGGCCATAGACCACCTGTCCCAGGAGAAAGAGACCAGCACCAAGGCAAAAGCCCCAAGGGCAGAGGGGAGCTAGCTCCAGAGGATGCAGACAGCGTGACCTCCCCAGCGTGAACATCCTCCCAGAGGATGCAGGTAGCAGAAGCCCCCTCCAGACTGGGGCACGTCCAGAAGGACGCCCCTGTCCTGTAGGCTCCGGACCAGGGTGCCACCTCGCCCAGCCCCTGCCGCCACCCCCAGCTCCGGGTCCCCTTCCTGCTCTGTCCCCTCCTCCCCTGCCCGCCCCTCCCTCCAACTGTTGAGTCACTGCAGCCGTGAACACACGCTCCGGGGCTCACAGCTATTAGGAGGCTCGGCAGGAGGTGCGCCCTGCCGTCTCGGGGCCCAGAGTCTGCTCTTTCGGCTGCGGTGTCCTTGCGCTCCCACCTTCTGCAGAGAGAGAAATGTGTTAGAAAACACGGCCGTGCGTCCCCCCAGGTGAAACATGGTGTTTGGAAACGTGTGATTTTTGTCTGTGCATTTGCCTCTGAGAATTTGCTATCATATCGAGGATTATGTTAGAGACAGAGAGAAAAAAAAGAGGGCAAGAGAAACTGTGAGGAAGAGAGAGTGGAAAGGCAGCCGGCCACCGGGGAAGGCATGGCAGGCTGGGCCGCCGGCAGGGGCTTCTCTGGAGGCCTGTGATCTCCGAGCTCCTGCTTTGCAGAGTCACAGCCCAAACCTCGGGAGCTGGGTTCTCTTCTCACTTCACAGAGGAGCCTGGGGCCCCCAGGGGTTTGCTAAGATCCTGAGTTGGGAATCGCTTGTGTCTGAGTGGCTGCAAAATGCCGGCTCTGGTCCCATCATCACCTCCCAGGAGAGCTGTGAGTCAGTGATGCTGCCTTTGAACCCGGAGCAGGGTTGGGCTTTCTGGAAAAGTGAAACTGGCGGCAGGTGGGAAATAACGGTGTTGAAGAATGAGCAGCATGGGCCAAGGGCTAATGAAAGTGGAAGTGTCAGTACTCAGCCGTGTCCGACTCTCTGCGACCCCACGGACTGTAGCCCGCCAGGCTCCTCTGTCCATGGGGCTCTCCAGGCAAGAGTACTGGAGTGGGTTGCCATTCCCTTCTCCAGGGGATTCTCCTGACCCAGGGATCAGACCCGAGCCTCCTGCATTGGCAGGCAGATTCTTTAGCATCTGAGATACCAGGGAAGCCTTGGCCAAGGGCTGTGTTCCCTGTAAATGTCTTCAGTGGGGATTCCATGTCATTACCTGTGTTTGCCCAAGGACAGGGGGCACGGGTCCGTGTCTGGCCCCAAATCCTCCTGGGGTTCAGAGTCCCCAGCCTCTGCCACGGTGAGTCCCAGCAGGGCTCGCCCCCACCCCAGACATCCACGGTCTCCCCTCCCGTGAACAGGGAGACGGACGTTGTCCTGGGGAGCCCGCCTGCTCTCAGGAAGATGATCAAATGCATCCCCTCGCCTGCTATGACGGTGCCCACCAGCCCCCGGCAGCAGGCATGGGATGCGGGCAGAGGTCACAGGGGCTGGACCCTGGCTTCTTAGCTAAGAAGGCAACATGCAGACAAAATCGTGAGCCCAGATCTCCAGCGACTCCTGGGTCTCAGGGGCACCTGCCCCCCCAGGGCAGCAAGGTTTCCTTCCTGGTTTTGGAAAGTTTAAAGGCAAAAATGAGGATTTAAAATGCCACGATCCACTTTAGATGAGAAGATCTGGGCTTCCAGAGATGCCCTTGCCAGCTTCTAAGCTCCGTGTCACACTCTATTACCCTTCCTCGCACCCCCTCCTAGAAGGCAGGGCTGGTTCTTTTCCATTCCTCCTTTTCATCTTTCTGTAAGTAGGACATGCATGCATGTGTGTGAGAGAGAGTGTATGTGTGTATGCAGATGTACATTTAAGAGGACACATGTGTCAAATATTCTTGGAGGAGGGCAAGGCAACCCACTCCAGCATTTGTGCCTGGAGAATGCCACGGATGAAGAGCCTAGCAGGCTATGGTCCGTAGTGTTCCAGAGTCAGACATGACCAGAGCGACTTAGCACACACAGCAAGTCAAACATCGCTGAAGGGTTTATAAACAACTGTCCCCACCACCCCCCAACTTCTCAAAGACACTGGCTTTCAACTCTCAGTTAAGCCTCTAAGTATTGAACACTCTCATCATCTATACACTTAAAGAAATATTCCTTTCATCACAGTCTCTCGACTCAACAGCTTTAGGCAGTACTACGGAATGCTGAGGCATTTACCTCTAAGTTATCATTTCCTCTCCCAGTCCCTCAAAGTAGCTGCAGCCTAAATTTTGGGCCAATCACTATTCTGCATTTTCGTTATTGCAACTAGGTAATTGTCATTTGCTTCTGAGTCAAGCATAACTGATTTTTCTTTTTTCTCATGCAACTTTTTGTTTTTGCTGGAGTTAATACCTGCCTTTTTTTACCCCTAACTTGTTTTTTTTTTTTTTTTTTTTGAATCATGTCTACTCGTGGCTAAGTCTTCCCAGACTCCAGCAGCCTCTCTATAATTTTCCCCTGACACCAAGCCCATCAGGTTGCCTTTAGTTCTATTTTTCCTACACCCTTTCTTCTGGGGTCCCTCCAACCATTTGATGTACTCTGGATCTTTGCTCTCGAGGCCTGGGATCTCGGACTGTGGACGGGCAGGGATGCGGGCCTGGTGGGGAGAGGGGTCCCCGTTCGGTCTGCAGACACTGGCGGCGGTGCTTTCAGCGTCTCACTGCGCCCCTGCCCTGCAGGTTTGTTTAAGGCGTGTGCTGCTGGGTTCTCTCCTTCTGCACCACGTCTTAATCCGTAGGCCAGGCTCAGCTCCGGCACGAGTGAGCACCTCTTTGAGTAACTCCAGGGAATGGCATGCGTCCTATGGCTGCTGCCCAACTTGCCTTCTGCCACGTCTCCTCCCTCGCTGGGCCCCCGCCTGACGGCCCCTCCACCCCGTCCCCGCCAGCGAAACCCCCAGCCCGCTCTCTGCCGAGGGCAGCCTCTGCCGCTGCCTCTCTTCCCCTTCACGACCGGCTTTCTTTTAAGCTGCTACCTCCCTTTCTTCCCACCACGGCACACGGCTCGCTGTACCTGCCACAGTCTTTCCGTCCCCTGGAATGTGAGCTGCCGACAGCCCAGGGGGCCTCCATCACCAAGCTTTGCCCAAAGCCCCTGCTCGATAAATATTTCATAAACACTGATTGGCATCCTCCTAGCATCATGGTGAGGGGTCTCCAGGGCCGATCTCCACGCAGATGGTGCTCTCAGAAATCAGGAAAAAAGGATGTCTCTTATTCTCAAAGACTGTGGCAAACATCTTTCATTCAGTATTAACTCTGTGTATGTTTCGGCTCAGCCAAAAGTAAGTCTCCCAGGAATTGTCTGAGAGGAGAAAAGACAATCACTCGAGCACCCTCAATTCTAGAGCTTATAAACTCTTTCTCCCCTCTTCCTTCTCCTTCCTCTTCCTCCTCCTCCTTCTTCTTTAATATTTGTTGCTTATCTTTAAAGAGATGCTCGGCTGGGTTTGGGGCAGCATTGACCAGGCACTAGTAGAAACATTTGACCTCAGTCGTTTCTACCAGAACTTCCCCCAAACAGCTTCCTGCTATGCTTCAAAGGCTGTCGCGTCAAACCAGGGCATGAGGCTCCCGGGACGGGTGAATGGCGGCCTCACCGTGGAAGGGTGAATGGGGCCACCCTTCATGCCTTTGCCAGGTTATTCTGCCCCCAAATTGCTGGCAACTTTTGTTCTGTCTTTAAAGATAATTTAGCCAATTTTTTTCCCTCAACGATTTCAAGGTACTTGAGAAAAAGATTCCATTGTGCCAGTATCACAGGATTGGGACTTATTGTCTTCGCTTATTACCAACTCGCTAGATGAAACTCTCAGGCTGTGGAATTAAGGCCTTTCTATTTTTGATGCCCCATTTCTCAAAATAGGTGGTGCGTGAGCCTACTTGCTGGCCCAGATCGTCCACCTGGGCCCTTAGGTTTGAGGGGCTTCCTGCCTCGACTTTCAACCCAAGCCTCTGTCCAAATCCATGAAGGAGCCCAGGACACCTCCCGAATTCACCAGACCCTCAGGACCAAACTCGAGGTAGAGGTTCATCCCAGGACCGTAGGAGAAACACCTGGGTTGGCTTTTTTGAGTCATCTGTTGAGTGACACAGAAAATGTGACACAGAAAATTTATCGGCAGGCTCAGAAAACTATAAAGTGCTTTTCCCCTAGTGTTGACTGTCTAATGAAGCATCTACCCCACCTGGAACACTTTGCTTCCCTGGCTTTGGGCTCCCCGTCACCTCCCCCAGGAGGGTGTGGCTGACTTGGGGATCTGAGAGTGGCTCACGGCAGACGTGATGAAAGGGCACTTGGATGGCCACTTGGGAACATGATAAAGGCCTCCCAAATTTTGGCTGAGAGCTCAGATCAAATGGCTCTAAACTCCCTCCAGTTCTGGCGTGCTCATTCACTTGAACCATGTCCAACTCTTTGTGACCCCACAGACTGCAGCCTGCCAGGCTCCTCTGTCCATGGTGTTCTCCAGGCAAGAAGACTGGAGTAAGTTGCCAGGCCCCTCTTCAGAGGCTCTTCCGGCCCCAGTGATAGAACCCTCGTCTCTTACGTCTCCTGCGTTGGCTGGCGGGTTCTTTACCACTGGCCCACCTGGGAAGCCCAGTCCTGGAGGCCTCAGCTTTGCTGGAGGCTGAAAGCATTAAGGACAAGGTTTGCTCCAGCTCAGGCACCCCCCAGTCCATGCCCCGGCCACTGCCCCTGCCGTGGGCTGCTCTTCCTGGCCTCCCAGTCTGTCCCTCAGTGACCGAGACCCAAGGACGGGGAGTGGAATCAGTGACATTCACCAGTGACTGACCGTCCCTCCAGAACCAGGCCCTGGGCAGCAGGCTTATTATCTAAGGCAGAAATAGATGGATGAGAGGCCCAAGCGGGGCCCTGAGCCAGCCCCTGGCTTGGGAGGGAGAGAGTGGTCCCCCCGCTGCAGGCTTGGAAGAAATCCCTGGTGTCTGTGTTCTTGGTATCTGTGGAGAGACAGGAAGTCCTCTGAAATATTAGGTAGAGAGAGGAACCAGTATTTTTACAGGCTCAACCAAAAGTCAAGGGGATATTGGCCAGCCCTGTCTCCCCTTGCTCCCTGGCAAGGGGGTCGGGGGTCCATGTTTCCTTTACAGAAGACAGCACATTTGCAGTTATTTATTTGTTTGTTGCTGCTGTTCATTCACTAAATCACGTCCGACTCTGTGAGACCCCATGGACTGCAGCACGCCAGTATTTCCTGTCCTTCACTCTCTCCTGCAGTTTGCCCCAATTCACATCCATTGAGTCGGTGATACTATCTAACCACCTCATCCTCTGCCGCCCCCTTCTCCTTTGGCCTTCCATCTTTTCCAGCATCAGGGTCTTTCCCAGTGAGTCGGCTCTTTATTTACCTGGTGATTTATTTTTATCTGTGTCACTCACTGGGAAGCTCCCTGTGAACAAGGACTGTGATGGCGGTGATTTCTTGGTGCCTGAGAAATGTTCTCAATGTGTATTTGTTGAGTAGATGCATGATTAGAATTTTAAAAATTAGAAGGCTTATGAGAAAATGAAGTTCACCTCCGGACGCTTCTCTCAAATACCAGCCGCTGCATTGCAGCACCGCTTCTCTGAGGCCCGCTGTGTTTTCTGGAAGGCGCGTCACTCACCTCTTTGTCAAGGAGACTGCGGGAGAGTTTGTGTGGACGGAGGGATGGAGACAGGAGTGCTGAGTCCCAGCTCCGTCCTAGCGATCAGGGCTGTCTCTTTACTTCTCTGATTTCCCTTATCATTTCTCCTTTGATCCATGGGTTATTGAGAAATGAGCTGCTTGACTTACAAACACTAGAGTTTTCCCACTCGCCTCCCAGTGGTTAAGTTCTAATTTAATCCCATCGTGGCCCCAGAAGGTCACCTGGATGTTCCAGGACAACTGAGGTCTATTTGGAAGAAATGAAACTCATCATTTACTGCACAGTATACACAAAAGTTGGTCTTCCCAGAATCTACCTGCCAATGCAGGAGACACGGGTTTGATCCCTGGTCCAGGAAGATCCCACATGCTGGGGGGTAGCCAAGCCCGTGTGCTCTGGAGCTGGGAGCTGCAGCTACTGAGCCTGTGCTCTGGAGCCGGGCTCTGCAGCAGGAGAAGCCCCCGCGCTGAGAAGCCCGCCCACCACAACCAGAGAGCAGCCCTGTCCACTGCAGTTAAAGAAAAGCCTTCGCAGCAGCGGAGGCCCAGTGCAATCAAAAAATAAAAATAAATAAGCAAATAAATAAAGTCACTTAAAAATAAAAATTAAAACAACACCTTAAAAAAAGAAAATTAAAGGAATGCCACAAGCGTCAAGAAGTATTCTCAAAATACATATCTCACCGTAGACTTGTATCCAGCCTTTGTAAAGAACTACTGTGTGTGAGCCAAGTCGCTTCAGTTGTATCTGACTCTTTGTGACTGCATGGACTGTATCCCGCCAGGCTCCTCTGTCCATGGGATTCTCCAGCAAGAATACTGGAGTGGGTTGCCATGCCCTCCCCCAGGGGATCTTCCCTACCCAGGGATTGAGCCCATGTCTCTTACGTCCCCTGCACTGACAGGTGGGTTCTTAACCACTAGCACCAGCTGGGAAGCCCCCCAAAAGCTCAATGAAAAGACAAACAACCTGAATAAAAATGGACAAAATACATGAACAGACTCTTCACTGGCCATCCAACACTCCCCAGATGTTCGTTTCAGTTGCCCACTGGTTTTCTTGGTCAGAAAAGAAAACTCTGCCCTCCTCCTCTGTCCACACAGTTGGACAGATGTCATTTCCCTTCTGGTCCCTAAAAGAGGCCATCAGAGCATCACATTCCTCTAACAGAGTCTGCTTGGAGACAGGCACTTGACTCAATCAGAGCCAGGGTCAGGCAAGTCCAGGACTTGGAAGCTTGTGAGAGTCTTCCATCCTCATGGACCTGAGCTGCGAAGGTAAGAGTCCAGAGTTGCTCTGTTGGTGGCCAGCATGCCAAGCCCCAGGGAGAGCCAGCCTGAGAGAGGATCTGACAAGGAAGAAGCAGAGATGCTGCTTGAGTTCCTGGATCCAGCCTAACCTGAAGCCCAATGTGGTAGTTTGCCAATATGGCCACACATCTTTCCCATCTCTGTGGCTTTAGAGTCTTCCCAATAAGTCAAGTCCCTTCGTCCACCCACTTGAATCTGGCTGGGCCACATGACCTGCCTGGGTCAACGCAACAGCGGAAAATGTGACCCTAGCAGAGACCGGGAAGGTGCTTGTATGTAGGGCTGCTCTTGGGATAGCCTGCGAGGCAGTGAGAGACACATGGCCCAGTCACCCCCATCATCTTGCTGGCCTTCAGCTCCAACTGACTGCCAGAGCCAATGTGGCTTCCACGTGACTCAGGACATTCTGAACCACCAGTCCCCAGTCTGATGGCCTCAGCTCAGGGCACACCGTTCAGTGGATGTACAGCCTCATGAGCAATAACACAATGGTGTTGTTAGGTTTGGGGATGTTTTGCTATACAACAAATCTGCCTGAACTTAACTAATACCCAAAACTGATGCCTGGACCTTTCACTTATGCAAGACAAAACATAATCTCTTTTCTTTTACTTTGGTTTGGTTCAGCTGGGATTACATCTCTTTTCAAGAACAAACCCAAAGCTCTCTCTGCGCCTCCATGTCACCTTGGCAACGGCTGAAGGGTCTCAAGCAAGCATTTATCTCAAAATTCTTTTGAACCTACATATACGTGAATCTCTCTATGTATTTGGATCTATAAACATGCTTAGACTAAGCCAACGTGGTACTAGTGGTAAAGAACTTGCCTGCCAACGCAGGGGTTGTAAGAAAGGTGGGTTTGATCCCTGGGTTGGAAAGACCCTCTGGAGGAGGGCATGGCAGCTTATTCCAGCATTCTTGCCTGGAGAAGCCTATGGACAGAGGAGCCTGCTCCTCCTCTGTCCACGGGATTGCAAAGAGTCAGACACAACTGAGCAACTGAACAACAATGACGAGTTTTACTCAAGACGGGGATGCCTGTGGACAGAGTAAGCGAAAGAGACAATTCCGACTCTTTGATGCCACTTGTAACCACGCCTGCCATCTGCCACCCTCCTGTGGTTTTAGGTCGACTTTCCCTCAAAGCCACCTGCTTCTCGACTCCTTTGAGAAGTTTCTCCCCTTGGCTGGGGACATGTGCAGACTCAGAGGTGACACGTGCACCTTTCACCTGTGTCCTCTGAGAGTGACCCGTTTCCTTTTCAGTTCTAGGACAAGCCGGGCTCACTAATTAATCATGGTGACCTCACTCAGCACTTCACCCTCCTCCACCTTGAAACAGAGGAAGCCCCGTCAGGATGGGCCTGCAAGGCTAGGAGTCTCCCAGGGCTGTGATGGCTGGCCTGGGTGGGGTCCACCTTCTGTGGGAGACTCCAGACCCAACTGATCCAGTCCTTTCTGTTCTCCTCTCAGAGGCAGAGCCTAAGGCTTGGGATGGGATGACTCATGGGAGTCACTTCTAGAATCCACTGATTTAAGGATCCGAATGAGGGACCAACTCAGGAGAGCCAGACTGTCCCCACACCGTCCAGGGTTTGGAGACCCGCAGTCGTCCACATTTTCACCTCCTGAAGATCTGCTTTTCCCATCCCAGTGAAGGGGCAACCTTGCTCCCTCCCCAGGGGATAACCTGAAGTCACGCACGGGAAGTGTTGGGCCGAGAACCTCCCCGATACGGTACGATCGGCAATTGGGAGATAACGGGATTGTTGCTGTGTTCTCACTGTGGCCACCAGCATCAGACCTTATTGTCATCATCACTGTTCTTAAAACTGGTCTTCGGACATCAATGAAGACCGCAGCAGAGCAGTAATAACCAACATCTCTTAATTTGCCAAATTGCACTAGTGGTAAAGAACTTGCCTGCCAATACAGGAGACTCAGCAGACCCGGGTTCGATCCCTGTGTGGGGAAGATCCCTGGAGGAGGGCATGGCAACCCACTCCAGTATTCTTGCCCAGAGAATCCCATGGACAGAGGCGCCTGGAGGCCTACAGTCCGTGCGTTCTCAAAGTCGGACACAATTGAAGCAACTTAGTAACAGGAGCAGTACAATTTGCAGAGCATTTGTTTCCTTTGGTTTCTGACAACACACTGGAGAAGCTCAGCAGGCGCTGGGAGCACTAAGGTTCAGAGAGGTTGAGCCGCTCGCCCGGAGTCACACAGCCAGCCCACAGCAGAGCCAGGGTCTGAGGACGGGGTGCAGTCCGGAGGGGAGGGTCCGTCCATGGCCTTGGTCAGCATGGACTTGGGGCCGGGCTGCGGCCGCAGAGGCTTCCTGGCAGGAGGCTTCCTGCTTAGCTCTTACTGTGAGCTCCCAGTCTGGGCTTGAGAAAGGGCGTCATTTGGTTTAGTTCAGTTCAGTCTCTCAGTCATGTCTGACTCTTTGTGACCCCATGAATCGCAGCACGCCAGGTCTCCCCGTCCATCACCAACTCCCAGAGTCCACCCAAACCCACATCCATCGAGTTGGATGAGATCCATCCATCTCATCCTCTGTCGTCCCCTTCTCCTCCTGCCCTCAATCTTTCCCAGCATCAGGGTCTTTTCAAACGAGTCAGCTCTTCGCATCAGGTGGCCAAAGTATTGGAGTTTCAGCTTCAACATCAGTCCTTCCAAAGAACACCCAGGACTGATTTCCTTTAGGATGGACTGGTTGGGCCTCCTTGCAGTCCAAGGGACTCTCAAGACTCTTCTCCAACACCACAGTTCAAACGCATCAATTCTTCGGCGCTAAGCTTTCTTTATAGTTCAACTCTCACATCCACACATGACCACTGGAAAAACCATAGCCTTGACTAGATGGACCTTTTTTGGCAAAGTAATCTCTCTGCTTTTTAATATGCTATCTCGGTTGGTCATAACTTTCCTTCCAAAGAGTAAGCGTCTTGTAATTTCATGGCTGCGATCACCATCTGCAGTGATTTTGGAGCCCAGAAAAATAAAGTCAGCCACTGTTCCCACTGTTTCCCCATCTATTTTTCATGAAGTGATGGGACCAGATGCCGTGATCTTAGTTTTTTGAATGTTGAGTTTTAAGCCAGCCTTTTCACTCTCCTCTTTCTCTTTCATCAAGAGGCTCTTTAGTTCTTCTTCACTTTCTGCCATAAGGGTGGTGTCATCTGCATATCTGAGGTTATTGATATTTCTCCTGGCAATCTTGATTCCAGCTTGTGCTTCATCCAGCCCAGCATTTCTCATGATGTACTCTGCATATAAGTTAAATAAGCAGGGTGACAATGTACAGCCTTGACGTACTCCTTTTCCTATTTGGAACCAGTCTGTTGTTCCATGTCCAGTTCTAACTGTTGCTTCCTGACCTGCATACTGGTTTCTCAAGAGGCAGGTCAGGTGGTCTGGTATTGCCATCTCTTTCAGAAAGGGCGTCATTAGTGAAAATAATTACTCTGTGTTCATTTCTACCATGGGCCTCATCATCACATCCATACAGAGAAGCCTCGCACCAGGGGAAAGGCAATAAGAACATCCCAAATCTGCAAAAAAGGCAGGAGGAGGGGCCCTGGGGTGGGCATGGGAGGGGCAGCCCGCACTGAGGGGGCTGGGTGAGCTTCTTCATGGTGCATGCCTGCAGCCTGCCTGCTCACCTGTCAATCTATCTGCTTGTCTGCCTTTCTGTCTATAATCTATCAATATTTTCTATCTATTTTTCTATCTTCCTATTTTTCTATATAATCCACTCATCCACCCACCCACCTATCCATCTGTCCACCCATCCATTCATCTATCCATCCATCCAGTCCTCCATCCATTCAATCTCTCTCGCTCTCAAGCTAGCTAATCCATCTATTCTCCCAATCTAGCCCTCCATCAGAGGCATATCTACGTTGGTTTGGAGGAAAGGGTCAGAGAGCAGAGAGTGAGGCCACCTGTGCAGGGGACAGAGAGCCCGGTGCTGACCTCTGGACCCTTGGAGGACGCCGACTTGGATGAAGAAGAGGTAAAGTCCTGTGATGCTGTTCCGCAGGAGTTGTGAGGTCAGAACCCAGCTGTGTGTTGCGTGCAGGGCTCCTTTAGGGGAATCCAAGCTGAACCTGGAGCTCGGAGAGTGGAAACCCGATTCGAGGGCAGCTCAGGCTCCCCTGCTGCTCACAGGCTCTCCTCGTCCCCAGACCGGCTGGGTGAGCTCGCAGAGACCCCCCGTCTGCCATGAGTTCTACACTTGTTCACACCCAGCACCTGCCCCTGCGTCACCACCTGAGCCAACAGCCGCGAAGGTGCTCCCTAAGCTGTTCGGGGCGTGAGGGGCCCTGCTCGAGACACCCAGGGCCTCGGTCAGGGGCTGGGGGCCCACACAGCCCCTCCGCCGGGCTTTGCCTGTAGCCGGTTGAGCGGGAGGAGACTGCAGGGGTGGGTGTGCGCGCCCCTTCCGGTGATGGAACCCTGGTCGTTTAAGACGAAGCTCAGTCCACGGCCCGCAGGTCCCCTCAGAGCGCCCGCGGAGGCCGTCAACCATCTGGAAAGTCCTTCCGCTCTCTCCAGTGGGGGTGAGCCTGCTCCCCAGTCAGCGGAGCAGCTGGACGCCCGCCCAGCTCCCGGAGCCCCACGGACCCCCGACCCGGACTGGCTGCTCAGAAGCACCCGGCGCCGTCTGGCTCTGAGCTGCCTGTGGCCACTGGACCATGAGAAGGGGCTGGGGCATCTGTGCCCACGTCCTTAGTGCCTGAGCGATGCTGGGCCAGGCGCACATTCCGTCCGTGACTCTCACTCCCAACAGCTCTGCAGGGCCTTCCCGCGGTTCCCCGGTCACCAGTGAGGCCGCGGGTCCGGCAGCTCGGGCCAGGCCCTGCCGTGCCGCCCAGCAGCGGGGCTGAGCGCGGCGTCCGAGCCGCCAGCTCTCTCTGTCCACTCGACAGGCCGCCCGCCTCTCCTGGGCCCCTGCTTCCTCTTTTGTTCCTGGAGATTCTGCTGGCTCAGCCCTTCGATTCTGGGAGGCGCAGAGCCCTTAGCGGGGCGCCCTGCCAGGCATCTCACAGGCTGGATTGTGAGTCTGCAGGGGCCTGACATTGTCCCCAACCTGCGGACGGGAGAACTGAGCCCCAGAGGAGCTGGGATGCCAGACACGCAGCTGCTGGTGGATCAAATGCAGGACGGCTGGGTTCAGCGCCTGTGACGATAGGATTTCTCACCTCCTGGCAGCCTTCAGTTCTTTGTGGACTGCACCTGACGGCTCGACACGGTGGACGGGCAGGATCTGCACTCCAGGTGAGCAGGCTGGGACCAGGGGCCCTCTGCTGCACTGCTCGCCCCTGGACAAGCGTCTCCTCAAGCAACAGAGTACACAGAAACTCTGCTCAGTCTCTCCGGCGCATCCGACTCTTGGCGGCACCGTGGACTGCAGCCCGCCAGGCTCCTCTGTCCCTGGGATTTCCCAGGCAGGAATGCTGGAGTGGATCGTCACTCCCTTCTCCAGGGGATCTTCTCAACCCAGGGATCAAAGTTGCATCTCCTGCATTGACAGGTGGATTCTTTGCCATCTGAGCCATCAGGGAAGCCCAATTATGTGCATCTGGGGTGAATTTTGGACAAGATGCAAAGAGACCAAAAGTTCAACTGCTGAGAGCAAATGCAGGGCGCTATGCAAGCCCCCCGCAGTCAGCACCAGCCAAGGGTGGGCAGGCCCCTCAGCCACCCTTCTGGCCAGCTTCCCGGACACACCCCTACCCTCATCCCATACCAGGAAGCAGCTCATCCCCCTTCGGGGAGGGATCAAGCAGACCTGTTTCTGTTCTCGCACGCCCCTGCTGCAACAGGAGCCCCAGTAAAGCCTTGCCCGAGTTTCTTGTCTGGCCTTTAGTCAGTCTCCACTGATTGCGGGGGCCAAGGTGCCCGGTGGGTAGCACAGGCACTGGTGTGGCCCGGGCCTTGCACGTGGACGCCCTCAGTGCTTCCCTGGTCGCCTTCCTGCCAGGGACGAGCCCTCCCGTGGCTCCTGCCCACCACCCTCACCAACTAGCCCCCGGAGGCCAGGACAGGTCCCCTGGGGCGCTGTCGGGGCGGGGCCAGGTGCAGCAGGAAGACGCCTTGATGGGGCGGTGGGGGTCACCCTCCCTCCCCAGGGTCGCTGTCCTCGGAATTTCCTGCCAGAGAATGAACTGGGCCAAGCTTGTTCAGTGAAATAAGCAGCCCCCTCTCCATGTTTCGGGGAAGATTCCAGGAGCAGCGCTGGTCCACGTGCTTGATGAGCTTCCTGTGGTCTCGAGATGCTTGCCAGCTTCACCACCCAGGATGGGCATCCGCGCAGGCTCATATGGCCTTGGCCTCTGGATGCTGACTGCCCCCCGATCCATCCTCCTGCCAGGAAAGTGGTTCTGAAAGGGAAGCCTGGCCAGGCTCGCTCTCTGTAATGGATGGGGGTCCTAGCAGGAGACGTAACAGCCCCAGAAATGGCCCCAGCGCTCCGACCTTGGCAGGTAGGACCAGCGGCTGGGGATGGGTGCTGTCGCCCCGCCAGGCAGTGTCGGGAGGGGCCCGGGCCTCAGAGGCAGGAGGGGGCTCTGCGCGGCTTCGCTCCTGGTCCCCTCACTCCCCTCGGGGCTCCAGCTCACGGGCGGCAGCGTCTCTCCAGCTCTGAAGGAGACCTTGCCTGTCGCCTGATGGGCGCTAGGAGAGTCTGCCAAGTGAAAGGCGCCCGCCCCACCAGGGTGACCGGGACTACCGCTCCCCGAGTCCCCAGGCTCCCCACACCCTCCTCAGCCAGGCCACACCCTCGCCATGATGGGGCAGCTGCGGACCCCCAGGAAAGCGGGTCCTCACAGGGCCTCCCCGGGGTGACCGGCGCTCACAGGGGTGGGCGAGGCCAGAGAGCTGCCCCCCACCTCCCACTCCCGGGTCTGATTTGAGATGTTTGTCAGGGACGTACTCACGGAGTTCACTCCTCCCGTCCCTGGTGGCTCAGACCGTAAAGCGTCTGCCTGCAATGCGGGAGACGTGGGTTCAATCCCTGGATCAGGAAGATCCTCTGGAGGAGGAAACGGCACCCCACTCCAGTACTCTTGCCTGGAAAATCCCATGGACGGAGGAGCCTGGTAGGCTGCAGTCCGTGGGGTCCCAAAGAGTCGGACACGACCGAGCGACTCCACTCACTGAATGCACGCACACACGGACACACGCACCCACGCGCGCCCTCCTGCTCCTGGCCAGGGCCTGGTCGAAGGTGATTGCCCACCCGCCTTCAGCGGCTCGGCCGAGAGCTGCTGGACGGCCCGGCCTGCAGCCTGGTGTCAGGGCGACACCTGCTGGTCAGTTCTGAAACGCAGGGCCGGTCCTGAATGGCGTCCCAGGCCCTGTGTGTGTGCTAAGTCGCTTCAGTCGTGTCCAGACCTGTGTGACCACGTAGACCATGGCCCGCCAGGCTCCTCTTTCTGTAGGATTCTCCAGGTGAGCACTGGAGTGCGTTACCATTTCTTTCTCCAGGGGATCTTCCCAACCCAGGGATCGAACCCACATCTCTTGAGTCTCCTGCGTTGGCAGGCGGGTTCTTTCCCACTGAGCGACCTGGGAAGCCCAGCCTGGCCCTGACTTGGGCAGAGACCCGGGTGCTAACTCCCAGCCCGGCCGCTGCCCAGGAGTCCCGAGTCTGGGCTGGGGCGGCCGGGAATCTGCATTTCCACAAGCCCGAGGGTCCTGCTGGTGCTGCTGGACCTCGCTGAGCTGGGCAGAAACTTAGTCAGTGACGGACAGTGAGCCAGCCGGGAGCGAGTCAGCACCCCGAGCCGATGCACAGGCCAGGAGAGAGGCAGGCTGCGTGCGTGGCGGGGGGAGATGCCAGGGGACGTGGTTCGGTCCCCAGCACAGGCACGGCTCCCCTCACAGCGACTCAGGGTGGCCGGCCTTCTCTCCGTGACCTGCTGTTGGGAGCTGGTCTTTGACCTGGTCTTGGTCCCCCAGGGAGGAAGTGGAATTTGGAATTGCGCCTCCCTCCTTCCCACACACAGACACGCGACCTTGCTCCATGCGGGGAGGGCGGGGTTTCCGTCTTGTAGGGAGCGGTGGGGGGGGGGTGCCGGGGAGGACCGTGAGCTGGGGGCCTGCAGTGAATTCTCTTGAAATCTGCTGCATTTATAAATCTGTCTCTCAGGGAGATGGCTGAGCCCTGGTTCTAATCAGCCCCTCCTCAAGGGAAAATGTTTCTGAGTGGCCTCTGTCTTTGGAAAAATACTCAAATTCTAGGCTTCCCTGGTGGCTCAGATGGTAAAGAATCCACCTGTCAATGCAGGAGATGCAAGTTTGATCCCTGGGTTGTGAAGATCCCCTGGAGGAGGGCATGGCAACCTACTCCAGTATCCTTGCCTGGAAAATTCCATGGACGAGGAGCCTAGTGGGCTACAGTCCATGGGGTCACAAAGAACTGGACACAACCGAAATGACTTGGCACACGCACAAATGCCCCAGTGACTTGGGCTGGCCTCCCTGGACTCCTCACTGTCTGTGGTCAGCAGGTGGTCAGGCAGTTCACCTCCGTATTTGACAGTCGGCTGCTGACTGGCTGGTGGTCAGCTGGAGTCAGGGGGTCACTAGGCCTTGCGTCTCCCATCATCTCTGGTGCGTCCACTGGTTACCAGGTGGCGGCTGCAGCATTTCTAAGGGCAAGCCCGATGCTCGTGTGCTTCTCAAGCCCCTGCCTGCATCCTCTCTGCTGTTGCCTGCCGCTCATTGGCCCACGTTAGTCACATGACCAATATATAAGGGATATATACACAGACTCCTCCCTTGATGGGAGAGGAAGGATCTCTAACCGGTTTGCAATCTGCCATGACCGGCGCTCATAAGACGTGGTGTGTCTGTTGCCTTGTCCTCGGGGCTCTCTCGCCAGCTGGTGCATGTTTGTTGTGACCATAAGGGCAAGGGGTCACTTTCTGGGGCTTCTCCTCCTTATACGGTGGTGGGGGTCCCCCTGGAATTATGCAAATGCATCTGAAGTACTGATGCTTTCGAACTGTGATGCTGGAGAAGGCTCTTAAGAGTTCCTTGGCCTGCAAAGGAATCAAATCAGTCAATCCTAAAGGAAATCAACCCCCAATACTTGTTGGAAGGACTGAAGCTGAAGCTGAAGCTCCAATACTTTAGCAACCTGAGCTGAAGAACTGACTCATTAGAAAAGACCCTAATACTGGGAAAGATTGAAGGCAGGAGGAGAAGAGGATGACAGAGGATGGCGTCACCGACATAATACCCATGAGTATGAGCAAACTCCAAGAGATAGTGAAGGGCAGGGAAGCCTGGCGTGCTGCAGTCCCTGGGGTCACAAAGAGTCGGACACAACTTAGCTGAAAAACAACAATAATCCATTTCCCAGCTCCAAGCAAAGGGTCTGGGGAAATGCACCTTACACATGCATGCTCAGTCACACAGTTCTGTTCAAGTCTTATGTGACCCCATGGACTGTAGCCCACCAGGCTCCTCTGTCCATGGGATTTCCAGGCAAGAATACTGGAGTGGGTTGCCACGCCCTCCTCCAGGGGGTTTTCCCGACCCAGGAATCAAACCCGTGTCTCTTATGTCTTACTCGGTGAATGTTTATTAAACAAGCCATTGAATTTGTTGAATGGAATTGAAAGTGAAAATGGCTGCAGGTGAGCAATGCATTAATTAGACCCAGGATCTGAAACTCCAGATGGGTAGCATGCAAATTAGTAGTGCTTTTCAGAACATTTCTTTAGATGCCAAGTTCACAGTGATTTGACTCCCCACCAATGTTCTGGGACACCTGCTGTGACCAGGGGCACGTCCTGTGGACCACCAACGGGGGATGTTCCCAGCCTCCCTTGGGTCATAGCCCCACTGCGAAGCTGAGGGAAACAGTGGGCCTTCTCCCCAGAGAGCGCACTCCCGTGGTGTATGTACTGGGGCTCTTGCAGAGAATGAGATTCCCTCCTGCTAATTTTAGTCGGAAGGAGATCGTCATGGGGTGTTAACAGGGCACTGGGGTCATAGGAGCTCCTGAGAAAGCAGATACTCAGCTGTGGCCTCAGGAACGACTCTGAAAACATAGCTGGGCCAGCCAAGGGGCTCCCTGCTCACGGGGAGCCATCTGCTTAACTGGGAATCTGCTGCGACATCTTTTGGCTTTAGAGTCAGGCCACCACTGCTGCCATCAGAAAACTTCCAGAAACCGCCTGGGTTGGGAAGCCGCCAATCTGTGCTCACCTGCAAGAACATCCAGCAGTGGTGGTAGAGCCTTTGCCCTACATGCGCTTTCAGTTGGATGGAAATGTATCCATGGGTCACTTCCAAGTCACAGCTGGACCACTCACTGCAAGGGATTGTGGGAAATGCACCAGGAAGATGCTAGGGAAGCCTAGGATGGAGGGTGGTCTTTAGGACCTTGCTCCGCACTCTGCATCTCTCTCTCTATTTCCCAGACAACATCAGCTCCCCATCCACTTACTGTAGGAGACAAACCCCAGGTCAGTAACTTGAAGGTGCAACAGTTCCAATAGTTCTTACGAGTTCAGAATCAGAGCGAAATCTTTCCTTAGGGCAAAGCGAGCAGTACAGCGAGGCTATGATCATTGGGTCTGGATTTCTGAACTTGTCCATGCCTTAAAGAGAGCAGAGTCAGGGTTATCATTTTGTGTTTGTTTTTGGAGAAATGAGCTTATGCATCTTTCCATAGAGTGCCCCTCCTGGACGCCCACCCTCCTGCTCACAACCTTCCTAAAGAAGGTGACATAAAATGTCGATGAGGGCAGATATAAGATTTTCTCTAAGTTTACTCAGGAAGAGAGAGGCTGGGGATGGGAGGAGAGGGGAGAGATGCAACCACTAGCTTGTTCTTTATATGTGTGTGTTTCTGTTTTGTTATGTACATTCGTTTTATTTTCTGGATTCCACATATAAGTGACGACATACAGTATTTGTCTTTCCTGACTTATGTCACTAAGCACAATATTCTCTAGGTCCAACCATGTTGTTGCAAATGGCAGTATTTCATTCTTTTTTACAACTAAGTAGCCTTCCATTGTATATACATACACCACATCTTCTTTATCCATTCTTCTTTTGACGGACACTTAGGTTGCTTCCATGTTTTGGCTATTGTAAACAATTCTGCTATGAACATTGACGTTCACATATCTGTTCAAATTAGTGTTTTCGTTTTCTTCAGATAAATACCCAGGAGTGGAATTGCTAGATCATATAGCAGTTCTATTTTTAGTTTTTTGAGGAATCTTCATACTATTTTCCACAGTGGCTGCACCAATTTACATTCCTATCAGCAGTGTACAGGGTTCCCTTATTTCCACTTCACTCCAACATTTGCTATTTTTGGTCTTTTTGATATTCAAAAATAAACTCAAAGAGAATTAAAGACCTAGTGTAAGACCTGAAGGGCTTGCTAGGTGGAGCTAGTGGTAAAGAACCTGCCTGCCAGTGCAGGTAGAGATAAGAGATGCAGGTTCAATCCCTGGGTCTGGAAGATCCCCTGGAGAAGGAAATGGCAACCTAGTCCAGTATTCCTGCCTGGAGAATCCCATGGACAGAGGAGCCTGGCAGGCTACAGTCCATGGGGTCACGAAGAGTCGGACACAACTGAAGCAGCTTAGCGTGCACGCACACGTAAGACCCGAAACCACAAAACTCCTAGAAAACATAGGTAGGACAGTCTTTGACATAAATTGTAACAATATCTTTTTGGTCCCATATCCTAAGGCAAAAGATATGAAAGCAAAAATAACACAAATGGGACCTAATTAAAGTTAAAAGCGTTTGCACAGCAAATAAAACCTTCAGCAAATGAAAAGCCAGCCCATGGAATGGGAGACAATGGAAATGATATGACAGATAAGGGGTTAATATCCAAAATATACAAACAGTTCATACCACTCAATATTTTTAAAAATTCAGTTAAAAAATGGGCAAAATATCTGAATAATTGGAGATCTAAATTTTCCCAAAGAAGACATAGTGATGGCCAACAGGTACTTGAAAAACTGCTCAACACCAGAGAGGAGTTTGTATCGGAGAATGCCAATGGAAACCATGAGATATCACCTCACACCCACCAGAACAGCCGTCACCAGAAAGACCTCCAGGTGACTGGGATGCACTTTCGGTCTGAGGACCCCTGGTTTATGCCAATGTCTTATGCTTGGAGAGAGCGTGACCATTTGTACATGCCATTTCTTACTCATTCTTGTAGCATCTCTGCTCATAGAGGCAGAGATGCGGTTGTTGTTCAGTCACTAGACTGTGTCCTACTCTTTGCGACCCCATGGACTGCAGCACACCAGGCATCCCTGTCCTTCACCATCTCCCGGAGCTTGCTCAAACTCATGTTCATTGAGTCAGTGATGCCACCCACCCAACCATCTCATCCTCTGTCAACCCCTTCTTCTCCTGCCCTCAATCTTTCTTAGCATCAGGGTCTTTTCCAATGAGTCAGCTCTTTGAATCAGGTGGTCAGTTTATTGGAGCTTTGGTTTCAGCAACAGTCTTTCCAATGAACATTCAGAGTTGATTTAATTTAGAATTGCCTGGTTTGATCTTCTTGCTATCCAAGGGACTCTCAAGAGTCTTCTCCAGCCCCACAGTTTGAAAGCATCAACTCCTTGGTGCTCAGCCTTCGTTATGGTCCAACTCTCACATCCATACATGACCACTGAGAAAGCCATAGGTTTGACTAGACAGACCTTTGTTGGAAAGGTGACGTCTCTGGTTTCTGACATGCTGTCTAGGTTTGTCATAGCATACTGTTCATAGGCTTCTCGAGGCAAAAGCACTGGAGTGGTCTGCCATTCCCTTCTCCAGTGTGAGATGAGGCAGACATAGAGATAAGGACAGAAATATAGAAGAGCAGACGGTCAGAAAGGGTGATGCTGGGTCAAGGGAAGTTCAGAATGATCATGTGACCTGCCTGAGGTCAAACTCGAGACTTTCCAAGTGTGTTCAACTACTCACAGCTTAGCTTTTATTTTTAAATTATGCATGTTCCCCTGACATTATGGCTTTTTCTCAAGAGACACCTAGTCACAGATTTCAGCATCTTCTATAAATCAGTGAGCTTCGGTGCTAGAAAATCTAACATGCACCCCGACTTTGTCCAGAGTTAGAAGACATCTGGAAGATCATCTGGGTCTGTTCTTTATGGAGATACAGAAACAGCGCTTTGCTCACTAAAACGTTGGTGATGAAGAATACCAGGATGTTAAGCCAGTCTTCTCATCAGCAAGTTTTTAGTTTGATGCGGTGTCATGATTTGCAATAAAAAAGCACCAAGTTTTAACAATGACTTTAACAGAAATAAAACATAAGAATAAGATCACAGTATTGTCTTTATTTCAAAGCAGCATAAAGGTTTCTCTGGAAGCATTTAGGTACCACATTCCCAAGTCAAGCTCCTCGTCTTCCAACGTCTGAGCAAACTTGAGTATTATATAATTCCTTAGCATGCTACCAGCTCTATGAAACCTTCTTTGAACTCCAGAACTTTTTCTGGACTTCTCTTTAAAACATCTCTTTAAATCTGGTTTACAGTAACTCTTGGTGAATATATAATAATAGCGATAATAAAACAAGCGCTCAATGTGAGGCATGTGGGATCTTGGGAATCTTAGCTCTCTGACTAGGGATCAAACCCATGCCCCCTGTATTGAGGGGCAAAGTCTTAACCACAGGACTGCCAAGTAATTCTTCAAAAAATGTGTTTTATTCATACATAGAATGTTCTTTGGCAATAAAATATAACAAACTATTAATAAATGCTACATGATAAGCAAACTTTTAAATATTATGCTCAGTGAAAGAATTCATTCATAAAAGACTACATATTATATGGTTCAATTTGTGTGAAATATCCAGAATAGGTACATAAATATAGACAGAACACAGATTGGTGACTACCTGGGGCAGAAAGAAGTGAGGACTGACGGCTTAATGAGCCCAGGATTTTCTCTCGGGGTGATGAAAATGTTTTGGAACTAAATAGGAGTGGTAATTGTACATTTTGAATGTACCAAATGCTACTGAATGGTATACTTTTAAAACTGTCAAATTTTTATATGAATTTCACTTTGGTTAAAAAAAATAAAGATTGAGAAAAGACCAAAAAAAAAAAAAAGTGCTCAAAAAATTTACTGAGCACTTTTTACACACAAGGCAGTTTTCTAAACCCCTTATATGGGTCAGTTCTTTGAATCCACTGCAATTCTTTTTTCTTCTCCTCTTTTCAGCAGAAGAAACTGTGCTATAAAGTTAGGTAACTTGCGTAAGGTCATACAGATTGTCTGAACCAGACTTCAAATCCTAGTGTTTCACTGCAAACTTGTACCCTTATGAGGTGTGACCTCAGTATTTAACAAATCAGTGAGGGAGGGATGGATGGATAGATGGGTGGGTGGATGAAGTGAAGGAGGAGGGATGGATGGATTGGTAAATGGATGGATGGATGGTTGAAGGAGTGGATGGATGGACAGATAAAGGAGAGGAGGGAGGGAGCAATGGATGAATGGGGGTGGATGGATGAAGGGCTGACTGGCTGGCCAGCTGGATGAAAATAAAGAACAAGAAGTGGTCCCCTTGGATCACCTCTAGCCTGGACTCGTCACTCCCGAGCATCCAGCACAAAGTGCACAGATAAAGGCTGGGCTGGGCCAGGGGTGGCACCCAGAGTGAACTGGGAGGGGGTCACTTGAAATGACCTCAAGTCAGGAAGTCCTGGGAGTGACGGGATGGCCCCAGCTGAACCGTCTTCCCTCACTGCTGTTGTCCAGACTGAGCATAAACAGCCCCCTAATCTGAGCTCCAAAGAGCTGCCCGTGGCATGCAACACCTTGGGCTCGGATTGGGAATCCAACCAAAGGCAGAGGCCAAACTCTCCAGGTGCAGGGGAGTCACCTGGGGGCTGAATTTACAGTTATTTACCCCAACCTCTCAATTGGCTTTTAACAAAGCCATTTTCAGCATCCAATTAAGTCGTAATGGACTTTTAGGATCACTAATTGCTGTGTATTTAATAGGAGAAACTCACTCTCGAGTAGTTAGTGTAAATCACTTGCTGAATGCTGATAACCACACTCCCCAGGCAAGCCGGATATCTGTGTATGAAGCCATAAGTTCCCCTAGGCTCACCCTCCCTGAATGGACTTTTCACCTCTCCAGTCAGACACACCCTCCGTTCACAACCACAGGTTGGGTTTCACATCTGTCCCATGGAACACAACATGGACATCTCTCTGGGCATCCCTCCAGCATCGCCCCCCACCCACCTGCACTGGAAGCCTCTCTTGGCTGTTTGGGGAGTTTGGAGAGCAAAGTCAATGCTTTTCTCTATCCTGAGCACTCAGCTTAACACCTGCTATAATCACTGGCTGTATGATGATGAGGAGAGAGGGAGGAAAGACTGGGGAGGTGAGGATGCTCCCGTATCCACAGCCTGCGCTTGTTCTGGCGGCCGAGGCGTGGGGGCTGGAGAGAGAGCTGCCGGAGGCCTTCTGCTGCAGTCTGGCATTGCTGGAGAGTCCGCCTGGGCTCACAGCCCTGGTGGTGACGATGTCAAGACTGAGAGCCCTCCCAGCGGGCACCGAGGCCCTTTCCCCAGGAAAATAAAACCTCACCAAGCCTGCTAGCTGTGTGACACCCCCTCTCTCAGATGGAAGAAGAGAGACTTTAGGGGACCTCCTGCCTTCAACCCTCCCCCCGCTCCTGGTAGAAAGGGGCTTTAGGGTGAATGAGGAAACGAGAGAGTGAGTGGATAATACACCCCAGGAGGAGGTATGTACCAAAGCCAGGTGTTTGCAAAGATTGTTGCTGTTCAGTCGCTCAGTCACGTCTGACTCTTTGTGACCCCATGGACTGCAGCACACCAGGCTTTCCTGTCCTTCACCCTCTCCCGGAGCTTGCTCAAACTCAGGTCCATTGAGTTGGTGACGGTTGGTGATGTCCAACCATCTCATCCTCTGTCGTCACCTTCTTCTCTTTGGAAAAGATTATCCAAGTCTAAATCCCAGGGCAAAATTCCATCCCAAATACACTGACAAGGAAAAGAATTTTATTTTTATATATTTATCCACAGCACCTAAGGTTGGTTCCCAGGCCTCTTCTGTTTTAAAGAATCATGTTTAACTGCAGACTAGATTAAATAAAATTAAGATACACTGGCTGCCCAAACAATGACTCTGTGATGGATTTCAGGCTTGGTTGGTTCAAGCTGTGCTGAGAGGCGTCAGAATCTCTTTCTGTTTTCCTTTCTTTCTCTTCTCTCTTTCTGTTTCTCTCTCTCTCTCTTCCTCTTCCACCCTTTCCTTCTCCTCTCCCCACCCCAGGATCTTCTGCCATGGCCTAGTTCTCATGCAGGCTCTCCATCGTGGTAGCTTGTAGTCAGCATCTGTAGACTTCTACCTAAGAGGGTAGCTCCCTCACAATGGGAGCTGCTATCCGACAGCTAAAGTCCTGGAATTGAGTCTCACTGACCTGGCCTGGTGACATTCCACTAGGACTGGTCAGCCAGGCTCTGGTCATATGCCCACACTTGCAGGAGAGGGTAGGTGTAAACTTCATCCAAACCACCCCCAAAGGAAGACGCAGAGGGAGAAAGGGCTGGACCATAAAGGTATCAGTGCTGTCCCAACACGCTGTGCTCCGTACCCTGGGGGCCTTCACCAGCCAGGACCAACCCTAGGGCGCTGGGCAGCGGCTCTCCGAGAAGCACTGAGACTCGGGCGTGGCTGGGGCCGTGGTCGTGTGCTGCTGGCTGCTGTGAAGGGGGCGGCTCTGGACACCCCAAGAGGGAGCCTGCATCTTTGGTATTTTCTCTTCTGAACGACCCTTGGATCATCTCGTCAAATTCCATTCAGATCTCACTGGGATTTGATTGGGGTTTCACTGGCTCTCTGGGTGGACTGGGGAGAACTGGCGTTTTATATGTTGTTTCTCACTCTCAAGCACGTCATTTCCTCCCTGTATCGGCATCTTCTTTAGGAAGTCGATAGAAACTTACGGTTTTCTTAATGGAAGGCTCGTATATGTCTTGTTAGTTTACTTTTCTTCTCTGGGTATTTTATAGCATTTGTTTCCCTTTGTCAATTTTATTTTCTAATTGGTTATTATAAATTGCGTTATGCACACTTTGATTGGCTCCCAAGAGAAAAAGATTCAGTTGAGACTTAATTATAACAAAAAGGGGTGTGTGATTTATTATGTCATTAAACTAAGAAATGAGGGCTGGCTGGCTTCAGGCACCAAAGGATGAAACCCGTCCCCTACTTGTGCCCTCCACATATGTATCGTTTAGGCGAACACCAGCTGCTTCAACAGATGATCCTTGGTCTTGCAGCTTAACCCAACACAAGATGAGTCAGTTGATTGAGCATCTAAGAGTCCCACTGCCTCTTCTCCAAGCAGGGATTCCAGGACCCAGCCTCCATCACCCCAGGGCTCTCAAGGTCAGCTGAAGGTCGGCTCCAATCTAGGCAGGAGGGAGGGAGGAGGGTGTGTGGGTGGCGCTTGTGGGTCTACACAGAAGTGGTGAGCATCAAAGGATGAGTGAAAAAACAAAATGCGGTCCAGTCATACAGTGGGATGTCATTCAGCTACGAAAAGGCATGAATTTACTGACACGGGCTCCAACACGGATGCGCCTTGAAAATACAGCACGTGAAAGAAGCCACATACAAAAGGCCATGTATTGTGCACCTCCATTTTTATGAGATGATTAAAGGCGTTTCCACGGGGACAGAGAGTAGGTGAGAGGTTGCCAGGGGCTGGGGGAGAGGAGGATGCAAAGGGGCTGCTAACAGATGCAGGGGGAACGTGGGCCTCTAGGTGGGAACTACTTCTGGATGCTCGTGCTGACTTTCTTTCCTTAGTTCTCTGCTCTTGATCTCCACTGGCCCTACTTGGGGTTCTTTACAGATTTAAACCCATCCCTGTCAAATGACCTTGCTCAAGTTCGTGAGCCTCTCTCTCAACTTCGGCTCCTGCACCACGAAATCAGCTCGAATAAGCCAATCTCACAGACTTATTTCTTACATAGCAAAGTCTGTAATATCTCTCTTCAGCAATGACCACCAGCTTTCGCATATTCTTTCTTTAAATACAGATATTTCAGTTTATTGTATACATACTATGTACCCAGTTTTAAAGGAATAAAAACCCTACACTCTGGAACATAAGACAGTAAACAGAACAAAGACTGGCATATTACTATACAAATGTGATTAACAAGCATAAATAAGAAGCATGTGATTTTTGGCTTTCCAGGTGGCGCTAGTGGTAAAGAACCCGCCTGCCAACACAGGAGACTTAAAAGACGCACGTTTGATGCCTCCCTGGAGGAAGACACAGCAACCCACCCCAGTATTCTTGCCTGAGGATCACAAGGACAGAGGAGCCGGGGGTTACAGTCCGGGGGGTTGCAAAGAGCTGGATGTGACAAAGCAACACAGCACGTACGAACGCATGTGGTTTTTAGCCACGTTCATATTATGCAGTTTTAAACTAATATTTCACAGTGATTAAATCCTTACTTGAAACTGTAGAGTTGGTAAAGGATGTATGCTATTTTAAGTACTAATTCGGAGACATACAAAACAATTTTACTGGTATTTGTGTGGAATAGATGAGGAATAAATACGTGAAGGACATGCTCTGATGAACCTAACTGTGCTTTCAGGAACCAGAGCATCCATGCTGTTCCTCCCGTGTTGGAGGTCAAGTGCATGTCGGGGTGGCCCTCCCCAGCCCCCACGGTGGTTTGGGGCCACGTGACTTGCTCTGGACAATTAACTGTGGATAGATGTGCAGTGTGTACCTTTACTGCCAGTGAAAGGTCCTCCAGGCCACCCACATGTGCACTCACAGGGCGAGACAGTGTTCCAGATGGTGTCGGCCCTGTCAGCCTGGTTCTGGGGTGAGGGTGAAGCAGCAGAGAGTCCCTGGGACCTTCAGTGGACGTGCAACCTGGGTGAGAAAGCCTCTTGTTCCCGGCGCTGAGTCTTGGGGAATGTTTGTTTCTGCAGCACAGCTTAGCCACGCTGACTGATACACAGTTGTCCGAGGTCCCCTCCACTCATGACTCTGCTCTGATGCAGAGAGATCCCTGTGAGCATTTCCCCAAATGCTGTAAGCCTTGCTCAGAGAGCCTGTCTGTTCTTTGTTGACCCTTTTAATCGAAGTCTGGGGTAGGAAGGGCCATGCTCACGTTGGAGTTTGTTGTGAGCTCTGATCAGTTCAGTCAAGCTGAGGTTCAGCCTGGAGCTGGTGAGACAGGTGACGTAGTCCAGACAGCCATGAATCAGAGGGTCCTCCTCCCGACGACCGAGGAGCCCATCTCGCTGTATTCCTCTCTGGTGACCCACATGTCCTTGAAGGTGGAGAGTGAGCACAGGATGGAGCCGCCTACCCAGGCACCATACACGGAATACGGACAGGTGGACACCTGCATGGGGGTGGAGGAGGCAGAGAGGGGGAGTGGAGGAGGGGAGGGAGGAGGGTGAGGCAGGAGGGAGGGTCAGAGGGGAGAGAGGGAGAGAAACCTGGATCAAAATACTAACAAACTGGGGGAACAAAATGCCAGCCCCTGAGCGAACTTCACAGGCAGTCATTCCCCCACTGCCCAGCAAGTACAGTCTATTCCAACCTTTAAAGATGCTTCGTGGCCCTCATCCCACTGCTTGTAGCTTAAAGTTATAGGATAAAAGGAATAAGAACACAAAAGACTCACAGTTGACTCTTGGATTCACTCTAAAATACATGACACTTGATACGTATATTAAGACCATGCAAAAGGCATACACCATTTTGCAGAAAAAAATATAAATAAGCAAAAAAAAAAAAAAAATCAATAATCAGACCAACTGGAGAAGATCTCGTCTACCACTTGGGGCATCACATCAAGAGTTTTTCTGGCTTTTGCTCTGTTCTTACTTTTAGACCGACATTAGCCATGTGTGTGGCAGATAGCAGTGTTTCTTATCCAAGTCAGGTCACCCCTGGATTGAGCAGGTCAACGCCTCCACACCCACCTGCCGGGCGGCATCACTGAGGCGCTGAAGGATAGTTTACTTGCTCAAGGTCAGATGGTGTCATCCTCACCTGTTCACTGACTTTCCTTAAGGCTCTCAGATACGTCATAGCTCAACATGTTTCTTCTCCTAATCAGCGAGGTGAACAGGGCAAGGGGATTTAGAAGGAGGATTTCAAACGCCCAAGGTCCAGTCGGAAGTGGGAGTGAGGGAAGGTGAGTTTCCAGATTCAGTCATGGGGAAGCTTGCTGACTCTATTGCCGTAGAACCATGCTTGGCTTGGAAACCATCTGCTACTATTGGTTAAGACAGGAAAAACGGCTAAAATTTTAAGGGAAAAAAAAACCAAGGAAAAGAATCAGAAAGGGCATGGGAGGCATATTCAGGGTCAGCATCAGGCAGGGAAAAGAGCTGGTCGCAGGTGCTGGGACCCTATGTTCTGACTCTTTTCCATCAATAAGCTGCCACCCTAGATGAGTTACAGACCCCATCTATGTCCTGTCTAAACAAACAAACAAAACCAGGCAAAGGTGTACACAAAATGAGATCTGTTCATTCCAAAGAGAGCAAAGCCCCCATCAGAAAAAAAATGGCCAGGAGGTTGGAATAAGTGATTACAAAAATATGTTAAAGCAAAAGAAGATAAACAAGAAGGCATATAGCACAGGGAACTGTATTCAGTATCCTGAGATAAGCCATAATGGGATAGAACATTAAAAAATGAATACACGTGTATCACTGAGTCGCTTTGGTGTGTAGCAGGAATGAACGCGACAATGAGAAGCATCTGTTCTTCAATTTAAAAAAAGAAAGAGAAAAACTATAGACAGCTGGGAAACCTGCCAAAGACTCACCTTCATCAGTCATTAAAGAAACAAAATTAAAGCAGCTATTTTTCATCTACCCATTTGGAAAAGAGTTTTAAAATGATGGACCCCATTGGAAGGACTGATGTTGAGGCTGAAACTCCAATACTTTGGCCACCTGATGCTAAGAGCCGACTCATTTGAAAGGATCCTGATGCTGGGAAAGATTGAGGGCATGAGGAGAAGGGGGCGACAGCGGATGAGATGGTTGGATGACATCACCGACTCAATGGACATGAGTTTGAGTAAACTCCGGGACCTGGTGATGGACAGGGAGGCCTGGCGTGCTGCAGTCCATGGGGTCGCAAAGAGTCGGACTCAACTGAGTGACTGAACTGAACTGAACTGATGCTGAAGGAACAGCATGAATGAGACACTGTCTCCCCGGCATTGATAGGACCGGAGGCTGGTTATTCTCAGGGGCACCTTGGCCGTAGGTTCCAAAAGCCTTAACAATGCATATATTTCTGGCTCAGGAAATTCCCATCTGGAAATGGATTCTAAGGGCGGGAGGGAAATTCTCCTAAAGAAATAAGAGGAAATCATGGCACAAGAACTTTATTATAGCAAGATCTAGGTTGTCAGGAGAAGCTATTGTCCCATGGAAACCAGCTGTTCTCCGAAGGGAGAGGAGTCTGTTTTAGGGAGAGCATTCTGTTCTTTAGGGGACAATACAATGAGCCCTGTGGATGACTAAAGGTGAACTCACATTCCCTTCTCTTCCAGAGATGTCTAGATGGGAGAGAACTTGGGCAGAGCCAGAGCTAAGTTTTAATAAAGTTATAGGAAAAGGGAGATGCCTTCAAGCTTCATATGGAGAAGTTTTTGGGCTGGGGGGCTGGGGAGTAACTTGAGGGCTCAGAAGTAGGGATGGGAGAGTTTGGTTCAAACCTCAGTCCAGCCACAGGCTGGCGGGCAAAGCCAATGCAAGACAGTGTGAAGGGTGCTCTTTGCAGTGGTGGTCAAGAAACACAGAGAGCCTGTATCATGCTTCCATTTGTCTTCCATTCTGGCTAAGCTTGCCTTCTTTCTGGTTTAGGGGCTTCCCTAGGGGCTCAGATGGTAAAGCTCTGCCTGCAATGTGGGAGACCGGGGCTTGATCCTTGGGTCGGGGAGATCCCCTGGAGAAGGGACTGGAAACCCACTCTAGTATTCTTGCCTGGAGAATCCCATGGACAGAGGAGCCTGGCAGACTACAGCCCATGGGGTGGCAAAGAGTTGGACATGACTGAGTTACTAACACCTTCACTGCCTGGTTTAATGCAAGGATTTTACAGGTAAGAACTCGGAGGGTCAAGAGGAGGAGCAGCGGAAAAGCATTCCTGAGGAGAGCGCAGGACTTCAGAGTGAGAAGCCATGAGGGATAAGAGCTTTCTAATAATTATGTAAATGTCTCATCTCATGTGAGATGCTGGAAGGAGGCTGCAGCCTTGGGAGGTGAGGAAGCAGGTCAGTAACAATTTTCCAACATTACCTATATTTATGGAGCATCATAGGAAACTGTATAGAGAAGACGGCAGCCTTAGGAAGCGCAAAGGCGGGGGCACTGTTCTTTAATATAAATGTGTGCCCTGGTGGATCCTATTTTATGATGAGGGTTGCAAGCTTAGGAAGGAAGGGATGGGATTAATTTTCTAGTATTACATGGATTTGTATAATAATAATGGAGGTTTATAATGCATATACAAGATGGCTGCTGACTTTGGAAGGGAGGCCTGTATTGATTATATAATACCTGATACATTTATCTTTCCATGAAATTCCTGAGTCTTCCCTGTTGCCCCAGTGGTTCTGGAGGAGGAGGCATAGAGACCACCCAGAGCAAGGAGCACTGTCGTGCTTGGGGGGCAACCCCCGGTCCTCGGTCTCTGAGGGGAAAAGACGGCCTCTACTTAACCAAGAGCAAGTGGGTGGTCCCATCCCTCCAACCCCAGCCACCCAGCCTGGGCTCGCGGTGAGCTGGTTCCTTACAGTTAGAGGGAGAGACAGGAAGATGCTTCTTCATGGTGCACCTTGGGACTGAAATTCCAAACCCAGTGTATCAGTTCAGTTCAGTTCAGTCGCTCAGTCGTGTCCGATTCTTTGCGACCCCATGGACTGCAGTACACCAGGCTTCCCTGTTCATCACCAACTCCTGAAGTCTACCCAAACTCATATCCATCAAGTCAGTGATGCCATCCAACCATCTCATCCTCTGTCCTCCCCTTCTCCTCCCACCTTCAATCTTTCCCAGCACCAGGGTCTTTTCAGATGAGTCAGTTCTTCACATCAGGTGGCCAAAGTATTGTAGCTTCAGCGTCAGCATCAGTCCTTCCAATGAACACCCAGGACTGATGATCTCCTTTAGGATGGACTGGTTGGATCTCCTTGCTGTCCAAGGGACTCTCAAGAGTCTTCTCCAACACCACAGTTCAAAAGCATCAGTTCTTCTGCACTCAGCTTTCTTTATAGTCCAACTCTCACATCCATACATGACTACTGGAAAGATCATAGCTTTGACTAGATGAACCTTTGTTGGCAAAGTAATGTCTCTGCTTTCTAACATGTTGTCTAGTTTGGTCATAGCTTTTCTTTCAATGAGTGTATTTTAATTTCATGGCTGCAGTCACTGTCTGCAGTGATTTTGAAGCCACCCAAAATAAAGTCTGTCACTATTTCCATTTGTCATGAAGTGATGGGACCAGATGCCATGATCTTAGTTTTCTGAATGTTGAGTTTTAAGCCAGCTTTTTCACTCCTCTTTCACTTTCATCAAGAGGCTCTTTAGTTCTTCGCTTTCTGCCATAAGGGTGGTGTCACCTGCATATCTGAGATTATTGATATTTCTCCGTGCAATCTTGATTCCAGCTTGAGCTTTACCTAGCCCAGCATTTCTCATGATGTACTCTGCATATAAGTTAAATAAGCAGGGTGACAATATACAACCTTGAAGTACTCCTTTCATGATTTGGAATCAGTCTGTTGTTCCATGTCCAATTCTAACTGTTGCTTCCTGACCTGCATACACATTTCTCTGGAGGCAGGTCAGGTGGTCTGGTATTCCCATCTCTTGAAGAACTATGGATGGAGGTTCATGACATTGTACAGGAGGCAGTGATCAATTCCATCCCCAAGAAAAAGAAATACAAAAAGGCAAAATGGTTGACTGAGTAATCCTGACAAATAGCTGAGGAAAGAAGGGAGGCTAAAGGCAAAGGAAAAATAAAATAAAATAAAGGCAAATTAGAAAAGGAAAGATCTACCCATTTGAATGCAGAGTTCCAAACAATGGCAAGGAGAGATCAGAAAGTCATCCTCAGTGATCAGTGCAAAGAAATAAAGGAAAACAACAGAATGGGAAAGACTAGAGATCTCTTCAAGAAAATTAGAGATACCGAGGGAACATTTCATGCAAAGATGGGCTCAATAAAGGACAGAAATGGTATGGACCTAACAGAAGCAGAAAAAACCCCAGTGCATAAACCTTGCTTATAGAGCTACTTTTATAAACAGGGGGGGAAAAAGAAAATGTTTGAAAAATGGAGTAAAAAAGATGCCCATGTGAAAAGACTGCATGCTCTGTGATTCCAACCACACGAGCTTCCAATGACTTGATTCCAGCTACATGGTGTTCTGGAAAAGGCAGATCTATGGAGACATTAAAATCATCCGTCGTTGCTCGGGGACGGGGGAGGTGGGGAGCAGTGGGCAGCGCCCAGGGTGCTATTAACGTGAATTATCCTGTGACAGCCCCCGTGGATGTGGAATTACTTCCTCTGCAGGACAGGGTATCTGCGGGCACATGCCTTTCTACATTCCTCAAAGCCCATCACACGCACGCCACCAGGGGTGAAGCTTAATGGCAACTACAGACTTCAGCTGACAACGATCGGTTCCTCGGTTGTAACCAGCGCACCAGAGGAAAACCACGGCTGGCTCACAGGGGTGACTGTGTGCACAGGGAGGGATATGCGGGAACTCGCTTTTTCCTCGGTTTTTCTGTAAACCTAAGACTGCTCTAAAGAATTTGAGAGTAAACAAGTGAATTTGAAAGTAAACAAGAAAAGTTTACATGGTGCTGAGGGCAGGAACCCCCTGGCAGGGGTGGAGGGTCAGGCAGGGGAGGGGCCCTGGCTTCCTAAAGCCCGAGCTGCATGGAAGCCGGCCTGCCTTTTGCAGACGTGGATCCGGGAAGTGTGGATGGGGTGGAGGACATGGCGGGGGGAGCCTCTCTCTGCACCGTCAGCTTCCTCTCCCCGCAGATAGTCCCCGGCAGAAGTCATACAGGCAGGTAGCTCTCCCGTCTTAAAACCACCACTACCACAACCGCAAAACTCCTTCTGATCTCACGTCTCAGCTGTCACCCGGCTTTTCTGTGCTTCTTGCAGCAAAAGTCCTTCCAGTCCCCTCCAGACATCGGCTATCTGGGCCCTCCAGGTGGTTTGTCTCACCCGGCAGAAGATGCTGAATCCCAGGCCCCCAGGAACCGGTCTTCAGCCTTGCCCCACTTGCCAAAGTTGCGGGATTTCTAGGCCAGCTTGCTGCTCCCAGCAGGGCTGCCCTCTCTCCTCCTTTCCTGCCTGCGCCCTGGAGCTCCAGTTCCCGGGACACCCCTGTTCCTCCAGCCTCTCCCGATGGGCCGAGAGGCTGCATGTGGCACTCGGCCCTGTACCCCGTCTGCACCCCCGCCCCGGTCTCTAGGCGGCCCGCCTCTGATGACCTCTCCAGTGCGGAGCTGGAGCCCAACCTCCTCCCACCTCTGAGCTCTGTCCCTCCTGAATTCTGCTCCCCGACAGACAGGAGACATCCCCAAGGGGACGCGTCCAAATTGCCACTTCAGACTTCCCCTGGCCACCCCTCTGGTGCCCTCGACCATCTCTGCCACAGCGTCTCTGTCTCCCCAGGTGTTCAGGCTAGAACTTCAGGACATGCCCGGGGTTCCTCTGTCTCACCGCTACTTCACATCTCCCCGAAAATCTTACTGCCTCTGCCTTGAGTGTGAGCTCAAAATGTGGCCACCTCCCCACATCCTCTGTGCTGCCGACTCTGAGCCACCAGCATCCCTCACCTGGACCCCAGCATCACCTCCCAGCTGCACCCACACAGTCCACCCCCCACAGCAGCCCGACCCCCACTCCAGAGCCTGGCCTGATGTCACTGCTCTGCCCAAACCTCCTCCCGCTGGTTCCCAGTCTCCTTCACAGTAACATCTCGCATGGCTTCTCTGACACTGTTCACCCCGCTCCCTCTCTCAGCCCAGCCAACCTTCCTCAGCACTTCCTTAAGAAATCTGCCTCCGGGCCGCTGTGTGGGCTGTTCCCTGTGCCTGAATGCTCTTCCCCACACATCCACCTGCTCCCCTCTCCTCCTTCAAGTATTCACCGAACACCGCCTTTCCAGGAGTGCCCTGCCCTGACCTCTCCCCCCTTCTCCTTCCTGTCTGTCTCCCCGACCCCGAGGCTCATAGCGCTTCCCAGCATGTCACCCTCCGTACATATGATCTGAATTGCTTACTCCTTATCACCCTCCCCCCAACACACACTGGAATGTAAGCTCCCAGAGTTTTGTTGCTTTCTGTTAACTGAGGCTTCTGCAAGCACCTGGCACCTCGGAGGCATTCTAGGAACATGGAATAAATCGCCGAGCCCCAGAGGGTGGGTGGAGGGGCCCTACCTTCACATTAATCTTCGGGGAGACCAGGGCGGACGCTTCTTTCTGCAGCCGGGACCTCAGGCCAGAACAGGTGCCCGTACCTCCCGACAGGATGATGTGGCCAAAAAGGATCTTCCAGAGGGCAGGGTTGCAGGAGCTGATGCATTCGAATGCCTTTATGTGGATGCCAAAGTCGTTCCGCTCTGTCAGGATGGACAGAACAAGGAGGAAACTTAGGGAACCAGAGGCCTAGTGGCTGCACCCCTGGGCTCCTCCCTTCCCCGGCAGGGACTAGGGAGGCGGCGGCCCCCGAGTCTCAGGCAGCTCAAGTGCAGTGGACAAACAGCGCCGCTGACCGCGAGGCCCTTACAAGTCCAAGACAGTAAAGTACGTGAACTGCCCAGCGCAGGCGTGGGGTCCGCGGCTCACAACTGAAGAAATAAATGTTAATTCTCCTCGCTCATCCGGAAGACCTTGCATCCAAATGTCACCGACAGCTATTAATTTTTAATTTTAAAAAATTCTTTAGATTAATTTTTATTGGGTATAGTTTCTTTACAATGCTGTTTGTCAGTCTCTACTGTTCAGCAAAGTGACTCAGCTATGTGCACACATGTATCTCCTCTTTTCTGGATTTCCTTTCCATTTAGGTCACCAAAGAGCCCTGAGGAGGGTTCTCTGAGCGGTACGGTATTCCCATTAGCGGTCCACTTTACACACGGGATCAAGAGTGTACAAATGTCAGCCCGTCTCCCAGCTCAGCCCGCCCCCTTGGTGTCCGTGTGTTTGTTCTCTTCGTCTGTGAGTTATTAGTTTTTAACGTGTTGGCATCAGTTTCCTTATGATAGGACTCTGTAGCCACAGGGTCTTTGCTCAGGTGGCCTTGGAAAATTATCCTGGTCCTTCCTTTCCTGACTCATCCCTCGCCTGTGTGGCCTCAGAGGCGATGAGAACAGACCCAAAGGACGTGTACACCGTGCTCCCGTCTCTCAGAGATTGTGAGGTCCTGGGAGGGATGGCTGGTGCCTGTCACTGTGTCCCCAGCTGTGACGGTACCGGCCGTGTGACCCTAGGATAAGGACTGGAAAGTCTAACTCGCAGGAGCCGTGGAGACGTGTGGTCCTGCAGCTACCGTCAAAGTCACAGCTGTGCCCGCAAAGCTGCCGTCCACCTAGACCCGGAAGAGAGCTTTCATGCTGTGGGTGAGACTTCAGCCAACGGCTTCTTCATTTACCCTTAAAATCTGGAGGTGTGCGCCATGTTCTAAACCTTCACCCCCTACACAGCCTGTTGGAGAACTCAGAACCTGGCTCACCTGTACTAGATAAAAACGGTGGGTCCTTATTAGGTACTCATTCTGGGGAAGTTTGCTTCTCTTTTATTCCCCTTTGTCCCTTATTAATGTAACCAATTATCTCTAAGCTTTGATTTCAGGCAAGAGCTGGCTTTCCCTGACTACTTTGCAGACTTCATTTTCCCAATCAAAGGGAATTTTATACCTCATCATTTTTTTTCCTGTTCTCCCATGTCTGCCAGAGAGCTTTGTCAGCTCAATCTTCATTTAAAATCTCTGGATCAGCCAGATTTTTAGTTTCCTTCAAACTCCATGGGTTTTGCTTCTTTACTTTGTCTGAACATCTATTTTGTAAGTAGGTAGAATATAAATAGTACATAATGAAAAAGACTTGCTGTCCAGGGTAGTATCTCATCACATTTGATGAGTGATCTAACACTTTCCAGTAGGTTTCTTCATCTGTAAGATGAAATAATGTGAGATCTGGGGAAGGCTGAAAGGACACAACACACATACAAATGGTCAGCAAGATATGGGTATGTTGATGTTAGTTGCTGTTTAGTCGCTAAGTCACGTCCAACTCTTTTGTGACCCCCCATGGACTGTAGCCCACTAGGCTTCCCTGTTCATGGGATTCTCTAGGCAAGAATACCAGAGCGGGTTGCCATTTCCTTCTCCAGGGGATCGTCCCGACACCGGGATCGAACCCTCATCTCCTGTGTTGGCAGGTGGATTCTTTACCTGCTGACGCACCAAGGAAGTCCTGGAGACTTTTTCTTAAATAGTGGTAAACCGTGTTTGGGTGCTTAATAAGTGACGGTTGGTATCAGGGGACCTTTTGAAATGAGGTGTCAGCTTGGTATTATTTGCTGCTCAGAGTAGAATGCCCTCCTGAACCCATCTCCTTCTGCCTTGCGACACGCTCATCTGCCTGTGTGTAGTTCGTCTCTGATCCCCTCCACCGACTCACCTATGAGGTCTGGCTGGAAAAGCGCTTCAGGGCAGAAAAATCTCTCCCTCCCAAGGTCTATCTCCTGGCCGTCAGGCAGCTGACACTTTTGTGGGTAGGAGGGAGAGTTGGCTTCTGCCTTCTCTTTTTCAAAGTCCAAAGCCACAAAACAATTTTTCTCTTTCAGGTCCCGCACACACTCCCGATCAGCTGTGGAAGAGATGAAAAGGGTCTGACTGTGAGTCAGGTTCACAAAAGGATTTTTTTTCTCCAGGCGCCCCCTTCTAAAGCTTCAGCTCCTTGCAGGTGGGGGGACCAGACAGAGGTATTGCAGCTGCAATTTCTATTGTCATCTCATATTCTAGTACCGGACCTCACCTAGCTCAGTGTGAAGATTTTGCCTGCAATGCAGGAGACTCAGGTTCGATCCCTGGGTTGGGAAGATTCTCTGGAGAAGGGAACAGCTAACCACTGAAGTATTCCTGCCTGGGAAACCCCATGGACAGAGGAGCCTTGTGGGCTACAGTCCATGCGGTTGCAAGGAACTGGACACAACGTAGGGACTAAAGAGCACTCTAGGGCCTGCTGGCCTGCAGCACGCGTCGGGGCCAGGTCTGTGCTTGAGAAGGGTGGACTAGGGATGCTCTGAACCAAAACGCAAATGTTTGAGAAGTGTCTTCATTTTGTATGCGGTGTGATTTGGGGGCTGGATAATCAAGTTCAATTTTATTATCTATTAATCTAGGAGGCGATGGTGCTCGCATCCCTACCTGCTATGAATATTGCCTCCAAGCAGTTCACAACTGCCCCTTCCTCTGGAGAACTGCCCAAGGCAACAGAAGCCCCCTGTTCCAGAGACATCCCGCCTTCTGGACTGCTGACAACAGGTTTCAGACTCAGCTACATCTCGTGGTGTTACGCTTTTAATTTTCATCCATCATCGCTTTTGAGATTGGGTCAGAGGGCTCTCCCTGCACCTGCTCACCCGGAAATCCCACCGGTTCTTCAGCTCACGGACATCTGACCTTTACCTTGTCACTTCACCTAAACCAGGATGATGAATCTGTCACTTGGTAATGGCAGAAGTGGGAGAGGTGAAATTTGAAAGTAGACTTTTTCTTGACTTCTTTCCCTCCAACAACTGATGCTGTTGGTCACACCCTTCTTTTTCCTTGCCTCCTGGGTAACACCTTATAGTTTCCCCTTCTTTGCCTGCTTTGGGCTTTGGTGAGACAAGTATAGGTTCAAATTACCTCTTCCACCATTTACCAACTGCCAAGCTTCCCTGATAGCTCAGTTAGTAAAGAATCTGCCTGCAATGCAGGAGACCCTAGTTTGATTCCTGGATTGGGAAGATCCTCTGGAGAAGGGATAGATTGTCCACTCCAGTATTCTTGGGCTTCCCTTGTAGAATCAGCTAGTAAAGAATCCACCTGCAATTCTGGAGACCTGGTTTCGATCACTGGGTTGGGAAGATCCCCTGGAGAAGGGAAAGGAACCCACTCCAGTATTCTGGCCTGGAGAATTCCACAGACTGTATAGTCCATGGGGTTGCAAAGAGTTGGATACGACTGAGCTGAGTTGGATAAGACTTTCACTTTCACTTTCAAGCTCATTATCCTCTTAACCTTCCCTCTCCTCGTCTTCAAGAGTGGGACTGATCATTCCTCACAGTATTGCTGTAAGGATGAGATGAAGTAATGCATATTTGACTTTGCTAAGTGTGAGGTGTCAGTAAAACGTATGAGTCCATCCCAGTCGATCCTTACCACTGTCCCTTGCTTTCCTCTAATTGCCACTATTCTTCTGGGTTCCATGCTTTGCATGGTTTGGATATAGACCTCTCACCTGAGAAGACCAGAAACCACAAGGTGGGTTACAGGTTTGGTGGGAATGGGTGTCATGTAGGGTCTACAGGCTGGGAATTTAGTCCAGGAAGTGGGTGAAGAGTGGACAGGCACCTCCTTGTCTGGCGTCCTTGGGTTCCCTTCCCAGAAGTTATACCTACTAGTCATGGCAAGTTGAAGTCATCTAACTTTCCTAAACCTATTCCTCTTGCAGTGGAGGTAATTGTTTCTACTCAGAGTACTGAAGCATAAAGCAATGAGAGGATGTTTGTGGACTGTTTCCTTAGCCAGCTGCCTTTCACAGTGTAAGCACTCTGTAAAGCTTAGCTCGTCGGCGTCAGCGTCAGCATCACCTCACCACCTTCACCACCATCATCATCATGACCACCACCAGCAGCTCCTTCATCATCACCGTTACACCCGCATCACCGCCTTCATCACCATCATAACCTCATCTTCACCATCATCCTTGCCGTCATCAATGCACTAAATGTCCCTTGACATAGAAGCGTTGCTTTTTAGGACCAGAACGGTGGTAAAGTAGCCTTTGCTTTACAAATTGAGGGCTGTAGGTGGAGGAAGCTAAGGAGGCTATTGCGGCCCGAAGACTGGTTTACCTGGCTGGGAAGAGCAGCGTCCTACCTGTGCTCACCAGCGAATGCCCACTTTCTGACAGCAGACGTAGGAGGTACAAGGTTAGGTCTTGGCCCGCAATGTCCATGTGGAAGGTTGACTGATGCAAAGGACAGCCATCAATGATGGGCACGAAGTACGTCATTCCTTCTCCAGACTCAACCGTCATCCCTAGGCAAGAAAGCACCCTGGATCATCATGTCACGTGCAGGGCATTGCTCGTCGGTTGTCAGGTCTGCTTGAAGACATGGCAGAGGAGCAACCAACCGGATGGGAAGACAAGGGATCCGAGGAGCAAACTTTCTTTCCCTGCAGGAGAGTGTGCTAGGATGGTGCCAATCGGGGTCGCTGGAAAGGAAGCCTGCAGGCTTTCTGATTAAATCAGACATTCAGGTATTAGCCTTTTCATACTGTTCATGGGGTTCTTAAGGCAAGACTACTGAAGCGCTTTGCCATTCCCGTCTGCAGGGGACCATGTCAAGGCTGTATATTGTCACCCCACTTAATTAACTTATTGCAGAGTACATCACGTGAAATGCCCAGTTAGATGAATCACAAGCTGGAATCAAGATTTCTGGGAGAAATATCAACAACCTCAGATGTGCAGGTGATACCACTCTAAAGGCAGAAAGCAAAGTGGAACTAAAGAGCCTCTTGATGAGGGTCAAAGAGGGGAAAAAACTGGCTTAAAACTCAGCATTCATAAAACGACAATCATGGCATCTGATTCTATCATTTCATGGCAAACAGGTGGGGGAAAAGGGGAAATAGTGACAGATTTAATTTTCTTGGGCTCCAAAATCATTGTGGATGATGACTGCAGCCATGAAATTAAGACGCTTGCTCCTTGGAAGAAAAACTATGACAAACCTAGACAGTGTATTAAAAAGCAGAAACATTACTTTGCAGGCAAAGGTCTGTATAGTCAAAGCCATGGTTTTTCCAGTAGTCATGCATGCATGTGACAGCTGGACCATAAAGAAGGCTGAGCACGAAAGAATTGGTGTTTTCAAATTGTGGTTTTGGAGTAGACTCTTGGCAGTCCCTTGGGCTGCAGGGAGATCAAACCAGTCAGTCGTAAAGGAAATAAGTCCTGAATATTCGTTGGAAGGACTGATGCTGAAGCTGACCCTCCAATACTTTGGTTACCTGAGGCCAAGAGCCAACTCACTGGAAAAGACTCTGATGCTGGGAAAGATTGAGGAGAAGAAAAGAGAAGGGGATGACAGAGGATGAGATGGTTGGATGGCATCACCGACTCAATGGACATGAGTGTGAGCAAACTCTGAGAGATGGTGGAGGACAGGGAATCCTGGCGTGCTACAGTTCACGGGGTCACAGAGAGTCGTACACGACTGAACAACTGAACAGCAACAAGGGCACACGGCACCAGCGTTTTCTCATTTTAAGGCTTATTAAGCCAGGAGCAGGCAACCCACTGCAGTGTTCTTGCCTGAAGAATTCCATGGACAGAGGAGCCTGGCGGGCTACAGTCCATGGGGTCGCAAAGAGTCAGACACTACTGAGCGACTGAGCACACACAAATAGTTTGATGAAGCAGAAGAGAGAGCACAGAAACAGACCCCCACACACAGACAACTGGCTTTTAAAAAACGTGCAAAGGCAATTCAATGAAGCAAGCAGAGTCTTTAAACAAATACAGTGGGGGAAATGAGACCTCTGTACACACATAAAACTTCACTCATACTTCACACCACAACAAAAGTTTATTCAAAATGGATCTAAATGGAAAACTCAAGGACAAAGTTTCTAGAAGAAAGCAGCAGAAAACTTCTTGGACTCAGCATGTATTTCTTAGATATGACCCTGAAAATGAGATCCACAGAAACTAAATTGATGAATTGATCTTCCTTGAAGTTAAAAGCTTCTGCTCTTCAAAATACACTGTGAAGAGGGTGAAAAGTCAAGTCATAAACTGGGAATAAATAGCTGCAAAACTTCTGGCTGATAAAAGACTGGTACCCAGAATACAAAAATAATTCATAAAGCTCAAAGATAAATAACTCAATAAAAAAAATTTGGGCAAAACATTCAAACAGACTGAAGCAGATCTACGGATGGTAAATAAACACGTGAAAAATGCGCAGTCTGATTGGTCTGCAGGAAAATGCCAATCAAAACCACAATGAGACACCGCTGCACACCTGTTCAAAAGCAGAAATGAAAGGCTGACCCCGTCAAGGGCCGTGGAGGAACCGGGCCTCCCACGACGGTTGTGTGGGACCACACAAAACAGCCCATGCAGCACCACGCTGCGACTAGTTGGGCTGAGTTTTTAAAGTGTTAAACATCCCCCTACCGCATAACACAGTCACCTCCCTTCTAAGTATTTGCCCAAAAGAAACGAGAACAAGTGTCCGTACAAATGTCCACAGAAACTATTGATAAAAGTCCCCAACTGGAAACCTCCCAAATGTCCATTCCCGGGTGAATGGATGAAGTAGGGGCACTCATACCAAGGAGCATTACTCGGCAGCAGCAAGGGATGAGCTGTTGATATAAACAACAACACGAATGAATCCCCAGATAATGATTTTGAGTGTAAAAAGCTGCCCAGGAAAGGGTACCCACTGCGTAATGACACTTTTAGGAAACTCCAGAAGATGCAGACACATGTGTGGGGTCAGGCTGGTGGTTATCTGAGGATAGACTGGAGGAGGCAGTGTGTGGGGGTGGAAGGGAAGTATCTGGGGATGATGGATAAGTTCGCCCTCTTGACTGTGCAGGTGGGTTCAGGGTGTATCCACACCTCAAGGTGTTTCCAGCTGCACGCACTGCAGTTCATCCTTGTCAATCATACCTCAATAAAGATGTTCAGGAAAAAGGGACTCAGTGCGGGAGATGGGGGAGAATGTTCAACCAGGAGGGATGAAAAGGGCTTGTAAGTGGCTTTTATGAATTTTTCTTTTCTTATTTGGCAACAAGGGAGTGGCAGCCAGAGGGAAGGGCTGGGTGTGGGCATGGGCATGGCCATGGGCTCCCAGGGGCAACTCACCAGCGGTGTGGCCGGAAGCATACAGAGAAAGGACTCCTTGGTTGGCTAAATATAAGGCAGGCACACCAAAGGTCTCAAACAGGATCTGCGGGAGGCGTGGACGCAGTCAGGGGGCGCTTTGCCTAAATTCCGTGAGCAAACGAGTCCCTCTGGCCAGAGGCACGTGACTGCCCCAGAGGGATCCAGACAGCGGGCCAGGAATGCCACTCTTCACCCCAGCCCTGCCCTGACGAGCTCCACGACACCCTGACTCCCCGTCTGCAGAATGGGCTCGCACCCTCCCCAGGTACCGAAAGGGGGAGCCCCTTCTGCCCTGTCTCAGGACCAACTGGAGGGCATCACGTTGTCTTGTAAGCCACCGTTTCCTCACGGTGGGAAAACGCAGATTCCCAAAGCCTCTGAGCAGCCCTTGCTGGTTCCTCCACTGAGCACACCCTTCTTTCCTCTCTCCGAGGGCGGGCAGACCCATACCGAGCAGGGTTCACGTGACTGTTCTGAGACTTGGGCTCACCCGTGTATGTTGGCTCTTCAATAGACTCACCAACACTACCCCATGTGGGCGTCCTTTGGTTTCCTGCTAGGATCCTGATACAATTAGGGAGTAAATTCAGAGACAGTCGTGGCAGAAAGGCAGGGAGCGGGTCTGGGAGTGATGGGGAAGCGCCCGAGCCAGGCTCTGTGGCAGGCGCTGCAGTTAGTATGAGGGTGGTCAACTCGCCTGGGCCACAGGGGCCAGACACTGGGTCAAACATGTCTGGGTGTGTCTGAGGGTGTTCCGGATGAAACTGGCAGTTAAGTGCACGTGCTAAGTGCTGAGCTCAGTCGTGGCTGACTCCTGCAACCCCGTGGACTGTGGCCCGCCAGGCTCTCTGTCCATGAGATTCTCCAGGCAGGAATACTGGAGTGGGTTGCCATTTCCTTCTCCAGGCGATCTTCCCCACGCAGGGATTGAACCTGTGTCTCTTAAGTCTCCTGTATTGGCAGGCGGGTTCTCTGCCACTAGCGCCACCCATAGACTGAGCAAAGCAGATTGTTCTTCCCAAAGTCAGTGACGTGAAAGCGAAAGAGTTAGAGGCTCAGTTGTGTCTGACTCTCTGCGACCCCATGGACTGTAGCCCACCAGATTCCAATGTCTCTGAAATTCTCCAGGGAAGAATACTGGACTGGGTAGCCGTTCCCTTCTCCAGGGGAGCTTCCCCACCCGGGGATCAAACCCGGGTCTCCTTTGTTGCAGGCAGATTCTTTACTGCCTGAGCCGCCAGGGGAGGTGGGTCTCATCTAATCAGCTGAAGGGCTGACTAGAACAAAGGGCCTGAACTTCCCTGAAGGAGAGGGAATTCCTCCTGCCTGACTGCATTTGAACTGGGACATCGGGTCTTTTTTTTTTTTTTTTTAATATATTCCTTATTATTATTTTATTTATTTTTGGCTGTGCGGGGTCTTCGTTGCTGCCGGGACTTCCTCTGGTTGCGGCCAGCACGAGCTTCTGTTACTGTGGCCTCTCTTGTTGTGGAACTCAGGCTGTAGGGCTTGCAGGCTCCGTAACTGCGACTCCCGAGCTCTGCAGCCCAGGCTCAGTGGTTGGAGCGCTCGGGCTTCGTTGCCCGAGGCGGGTGGAATCTTCCCAGATCAGGGATCGAACCCATGTCTCCTGCATTGGCAGGCAGAGTTTTACCACTGAGCCCTCAGGAAATCCTGGGACATCAGTTGTGTGTGTGTGTGTGTGTGTGTGTGTGTGTGGTTTTGGACTAGAACTTAGACCGCTGGCTGTCCTGGGGTCCACCCTGCTGCCTGCAGATGCTGGGACTTGCCGGCTCAATGACCCTCATTGACTCCTTACAGTAATACGTATTTCTCCTTGTTGTCGCTGAGTCACTCAGTCATGTTCGACCCTGTGGACTGCAGCAGGCCAGGCCTCCCCGTCCTTCACCATCTCCCAGAGCTTGCTCAAACTCCTGTCCATCGCGTCGGTCATGCCATTCAACCATCTCATCCTCTGTCGTCCCCTTCTCTTCCTGCCTTCAATCTTTCCCATCATCAGGGCGTTTTCCAATGAGTCGGCTCTTCGCATCAGGTGGCCAAAGGACTGGAGCTTCATCTTCAGCATCAGTCCTTCAGGTGAATACTCAGGGTTGGCCTCCTTTAGGAGTGACAGGTCTAAATCCCTTGACTCTGTGTCTCCTCTACTGCATGTGTATCTCCTCCTGGTTCTGCTTCCCTTGGGGAGCCCCGAACACAACTGTCTGGAGCAGTGTGTTCCCTCAGCGGGGGAGGGATGCTTCTGTCTCTCTCTCCCCTCTCCAGCTCACAGGGGCCCCTTTGGGTCCTGGGCATTCTCGAAGCTGCTGTCTGCCGTGGCAGGACTGAGGCGTATGACGGGTCCACGTGCCGCCTGGCATGGCCCATCTCTGTGACCCACCGTCCGCATGCAGGGGAGGACTCGTCGGCGCCCTCGAGCTCCGTGTTAAATGAGGCGGAGCTCACAGCTGTGCTGTGATGGACGCTGCTCCGTTTCTGGGCCACAGAGGGAGCCTCCTTCTTGGGCAGGTGGTGCCTCGGGCCGCTGGGCATGCCCACTGGGTCGCCGCTGAGCTCCAGGGAGTCCGAGCCAGGTGGCAGAATCTGGCTGCTTGCTTAATTAGCTCGCTGATGTCCTCATTAGGCAGCCCCTGTGGCCCCTACCCCACCTGGACCCCATGCCAGGCCTGAGGAGAACCCTTTCCCCACCAGCCTTGATAGGCTCCGTCACCCAGTTCAACCCACTTCAAGCTGGGGCAGTCCAACCAGCACACACCACCCATTCCTCAGGGTTGGGGGGCAAGCCGGGGGTGAGGCCTAGAGATGGAGGAGGTCCCGAGCTTTGAAGTCAGGCTTAGACCGGCAGACTGGACACAGCAGGGATCCGTGCTGAGAATATACTGTGAACAGAGACCCCAGCGGTCTCGGTGTGTCCACAGGCCACTCGCTGTGTGACCTCAGCCAATGACTTCCTCGGCTCCCGGAAGCCCCAGTTTCCCTGCCTGCCCAAAGGGGCACATAAGCGCCCTGCACATAGAGTGGTTGCAGGTCTGGATGAAACCATTCAGCTTCAACAACTTACCTGTGCTCAGTGGTCTGGCGAGCCCTCCGGTGGAAGCCGTCACACTTGCTGCCGACGTCCAGGAAGTCAGGTCTCGCTGGTGTTCTGTCTCCCCCAAGGTTGGGGAGGGACCCCCGCTGCCCCCCACCAGCCTGCTCCTGGCCCCCGAGTTCGCCTCCTGGCCTCTCACCTGTGACAGCCTCTCTTTACTGGACATGGAGTTCAAGGGCGGCTCTGCCATCAGCAGAGGGTGCTGCTCTGGGGCGATGTGGAGCATCTGGTAGAAGGAGTAGTGCCAGATCTGATGAGACAGGGGGTGCGGCTGTCAGCGCCCTGCAGCCCCCACCCCGGCCTCTACCGCTGCCCACCCTGGAGGAGGCCAGCCGAGGGCCGGGAGGACCGTAGGGAGGCCCCACAGAGGGGCCGCGTCGAGAGGGTCCGCCTTGCTGGCCCTGCAGAGCAACGTCTCAGAAATGGGTCCTCCGGCCCTAGTCGAGCCTTTGGATGCCGCAGCCCCAGCCAACAGCTGCCTGCAGCCCCGTGAGAACGGAGCCAGAACCAGCCGGCTAAGCTGCCCCCGAGCTCCTGGCCCTCGGAGACTGTGGGAGGGGACCGGTGACCCCCTCTCTGTCCAGCCACTCCATGTCTGGATGACCTGAAGCCTTGAATAGTTAACGCGTCATCCAAGGCACTGCGAACCTGCTCAACTACATACGGAGCCCTCAGTTACTGAGAGAGTGGTTCAAGTTAGCTGTATCCATCCCATCCTTACTGCACTGGACACAGTTGGATGGCATCACAGCCTCAATGGGCATGAACTTGGGCAATCTACGGGGGATCGTGAGGGACAGGGAAGCCTGGCGTGCTGCAACCCATGGGATCACAAGGAGTCAGACACGACTGAGCGACTGAACAACAATAGCAAAAATACGCAGAACATAAACTACACTGTAACCTTTCTCCAAGCGTACAGTCCAGGGGCATTAAGTATATGCACACTGTTGTAGGACCATCACCTCCGTCCATCTCCAGAGTTTTCTATCCCCCTGAACTGACACTCTGTCCCCGTAAACACTAACTCTCCATCCCCTCCCCCAGCCCCTGGTCCCCAGCCTCCAGCTTTCTGCCTGCATGAACCTGATGACCCTCGGTCCTCACAGAAGTGGCCTCATACATTGTTCGTCCTTCTGTGCCTGCCCTACTTCTCTGAGCATCGTGTCCTCACGGTTCACCCCCGTCGTAGCTGTGTCAGGATCGCCTTCCTTTTAAAGACCAGATGGCATTCCGTCATATGGAAGGGCCACACTGTGCATCCTGTCCTTCACTGAAGGACACTTAGGTCATGTCTACCTTTTAGCTGCTGTGAATCTTCCTGCTATGAACACATGTGTACAAACATCTCTTCCTGGCCTTGCTTCCAAGTCTTTGGGGATTCACTCCAAAGGGGGATTGCTTCCCTGGTGACTCAGATAGCAAAAATCTTCCGGAGATTGATCTACAAGATACCCTGGGTTCAATCCTTGGGTCGGGAAGATTTCCTGGAGAAGGGAATGAAAACTCACTCCAGGATTCTTGCCTGGAGAATTCCATGGACAGAGGAGCCTGGCTGGCTACCGTCCACAGGGTCTCAAAGAGTCGGACATGACTGGGTGACTAACACACTCACTTTCATGGTAATTCTAGCATGATTTTTTGAGGAACCACCGCATTGTTCTCTATAGTGACTGCACAGTTTTACATTCCCACCAAGAGTGCTTGAGAATTCCAAATTTCTGACTCCTCATTCTCACCAACATTTGTCAGTTGGTGGAGGGTGAGGGGTGAGGTGTTCATTTGTTTTTAAAATAATAGCCATCTTAATAGCTGTGGAGTGTGTTTCATATTTTCTTAAATCCATTGTCTCCTTTAATTCTCACAACAGCGTCACATGGTAGGAAAAGTTAGATCGCTTTCTTACAGATTAGGAATCTGAGGACCAGAGAGCCAAATTACGGGTCCAAAATGATGCAGGTCATGCATGATGGAGATGGGATTCAGGTCCAGGTTTGCAATTCTAAAGCCGTATGGTGAGTACTGTGATGTAGTATCTCCAGGGACCCAGAGCGAGGGGATGCCGGGAGAGCTCTGGATGTTGTCAGTACATCCCTTCCGAGGTGCCGGGCAGCAGGCCACCCCAGGCATTGGTGGGGGCCCTTGAGCAAGCCCCACCCAACAGAAGCCGCAGCCTACCTTCTCTATGTCGTCCCAGTTGGTGATGGCACCCCGAGAGATGGGATATAAGAGGTTGAGTTTCTCTCGGTTTTTCGGAACCTCGTTTCCAATGAACCAGTCTTCCTCTTGCATTCCCACCAACAGCTTCTGAAACACACAGGCCAGGGCACGTCTGCCCTCAGCAGCATCTCCCTCGAATTTGGTCTGTGGGTGCACTGTGGACGGCGGGGAGCCCTGATGTACTGCTGGGGACCACTCTGGGTCACAGCACCACTGCTGGTGGGCTCCTCAGACCCCCACACTGTGTCAGAACCCTGCTAAGGGGTTTCAGCAGATGACCTGCAAGCAGAAGGTGCCCCTGGGAACCCCTGCTGGGACAGGCTCTTGCCCACTTTGTAGGTGAGGTGGCTAAGGCCCCAAAGAGAGGGGCGGGAAGGAAGGAGCTCTGGAGGTGGGGGTGGGGGACAGACACACTGGCTTCTATCTTTGCTTTGGAAAGTAAGCAGGGAGTCTCCAATTTAATATAGCTTGTTATTTTGGGGGAAGACAAATCTACTTTCATGCAGATTAAACCATGCATTCCATCATCTGGAAACGATCTGAGAGTCGGCTGTGTGTAAATCTGAGTCCACCAAGAACCAGACACCAAGAGGAGATGAACGGGACAAGGATTTTATAGGGAACACGCCAGACGAGGAGGAGAGACACCAGCTGCTGTCTGAGTCTGAGGCCAGGTACAGGACAGTGGGCTTGGTGGGGGACCTGGTAGGCCGCCCAGTCGGCAAAGCCGCTGAGGAGTCCTTGAGCCCACGTCATTCATCAGGGTCGTTCATTCATTCGTGTCTCCCAGAGGCGGGTCTCCTGGGTGTCCCTGCCACGCCCCGTTGTTGGCTACAAGTCACTGCGGGCAGCACGGCCTTGGTGTCCCGGGGCAGGCGGGCCCTGGTGCGGAGGCAGAGGGCTGTGGCGGTGTGCTGGTGCACGGGGGTCGTGCTGCGAGGGCGCCAGCCTGCGATGGCGCACGCGGCAGGGATGCTGCTGATCCAGTGGCCTGGTGGCGCCAGGCTGCCCTGCTGCCGCGGATTTCGGAGAGAGGCCCCCTCAGGGAGCAGCACCACTCCTCCGCACACAGCTCTTCCATCTCAGGAGTTTGTATTTTAGGCAGAAGAGGCCGTGAGCGTCACGCACGGAGTCCATCCTCTCTGAGCTCCGCCTGCTTCTCTGGCCGGTGTGACAACGGCCAGTCGGCCCTGCATCTGGCCACAGTGTTGCCGGGGATCAAGTCTAGTAAGTCTGTGGCTGGGAACACATTTTATAAGCCAAAAGTATCCGTTGATGCAAGGGGCAGATTTCAGCTCAGCCCAATCTTCGTGAGGAGGGAGAGGGACCAGGGGTGCCTGCGGGAACGAGGAAGAGGCAGCCTCGTCCTGGTTTGACGTGGACGGTGCTCGGGTCTGGCGACCGCTTTGGTTACAGTGGTTGAGTGACGCTGGGCAGAGCCTGTCCCGCCCCTCCATGGCCAGAGGTCCCCACCAGGGTCTCCCTGCCCTCCTGCTGCTTCACAGAAGGGCCCGGGAGGGACCGTGCGTGGTTGGCATGGTGGAGCATCCTGCCGTGTGCCAACCCCTCGTGGAGACAGAAGCTTCACCAGGAACTCGCCTGAAGCCCGGACAGGCGGCACCGAGATGCCTCACGGAACCCGAAGAGTGAGAACCCAGGAGACTGTGGTTCCGATAGAGGGTTTGCTGCCTGATCGTCCGTCTTGCTCACACGTGGCATTTTGGTGCGGAATTTGAGCTTCTTTGCAGTAATCTCGTGCTTCCCCAGGTATGTGACCTGCATTCTTTTTCTCACTGAACCTCTTTGTAGAGAGAACAGGTATTATGTCCTCCCTGGGGCTGTAGGATGTTGTTCTATGGGCCAATGTTAGTTTTCTTTCTTTCTTTTTTTTTTTTTTTAGGATTTAGGCTATTTCTTTCTTTCTTTCTTTTAGTTAGAGGATAATTACTTTACAATATTGTGATGGTTTTCGCCATACATCAACAAGAATCACTGTGAGTTATACACATAACCCCTCCCTCCTGAACCCCTCTTCCCACCCCTTTAGGTTCAACGTTAAGTTTGACCTTTCCGGACAGATGATCACACCTGTTGGGGCAAGAGATGTCACACCAAGGGTTTCAAGCAGAGAGCCTGGGTACAGGGGGGCGGTTACACCGCGTTGGGAGTTTGAATGAAAGGGCAGACAGTAGGACACCCTGGAGGCCGCCTGGCTGTGGGAAGAACCAGGCAGTGGGTTTGCAGAACAAGGGCTCAGAGGAGGCCCCTCAGGGCTGGGAGGGGCTCTCTCGGGTCACAGGGGGATCCACGGATGGAGCGGGAGGGTGAGGACTGCCTGCTGCTCAGGGGTCGGGTGCTGAACAGGGAGGGAAAACAGGAAGCCTGCCCCCTCCTGCCGCCTTCCGGAGGCTTTGGTGCCTCCTACTTGCAGAACCTCTCAGGGGCCGGTTGGTAGAGGAGCCCCAGCATCACGGAGCAGAGCAGAAACCAGCTGCAGAGGGCTGAATGGCGGCCTCTGAGACAGGTCCACGTGTAGCCCCCACAACCCACGCGAGTGCGACCTTGTTCAGAAATAGGGGCTTTGCTGAGGTGACTCATTTAGGGACCTGGAATGCGGCTGGATTCAGGGCAGGCCCGAGACCCAGCGGCAAGCGTCCTTACGCGAGAGGAGGGAGGGGAGAGTGGGTGGGAAAAGGGAAGGCGGAGAGAGAAGCCAGGGGACGATGGAGGCAGAGGCCGCAGAGATCCAGCCTCAGGCCCGTGAACGCCACCGGGAGCGGGAAGACGCCGGGGGGACCCTCCCCCAGACCCTGGAGAGTGTGGCCCTCGACACCCTGTCACCTGCCGTATAAGTGAACAGAGGGCGTCGCAGCCAACAAGCCCTCAGCCGCTGCAGCCGCCCTGACTCTGCACCCCCAGGGGACTCGGGATGGAGAAAAGCAGATGCTGGCCCCAGACAGCTGGAAGTGCTCAGACGTGTCCGAGTCTTTGCGACCCCATGGGCTGTAACCCCCCCCAGGCTCCTCTGTCCATGGGATTCTCCAGGCAAGGATACTGGAGTGGGTTGCCATTTCTTCCTGCAGGGGATCTTTCCAACCCAGGGATTGAACCCAGGTCTTTGCATTGCAGGTAGATTCTTTACCGTCTGAGCCACCAGGGAAGTCCAAGAATACTGGAGCGGGTAGCCTATCCCTTCTCCAGGGAATCTTCCCGACCCAGGGATTAAGCCCACGTCTCTACATTGGCAGGCAGGCTCTTTACCAGCTGAGCCAGACAGTCGAAGTGCACATCAAAGGAATGATTCTAACGAGTCCAGACTTTTGCCTCTTCCCATATACAGAAGACTGCTAAATTTATTGACTTGAGATATGTGCTTTTCCTTAACTAAGAGCAAACTTTTGATGTACCAACAACCTGGTTTTCATCACAAAAACCCCTATACGCCCTGGTTCCTCCTTTACGCCTCGGAGCAGACCCTCAGAGCGATCTGAGAGCCTGTCTACTGGACCAAAGTCCTCAGCAAATTCACCGGAAAAAAAAAAACAGAATTCTCAGCTTTCAGGCTGTGCCAGTTTGTCTCTTTGCTTCCGTCAACAACACCTTGATTCTGGACCTGGGGCTCCAGAATCAGGAGGGTCCGAAGGTTTGCTGTTTCGTCTCCAAGACGGCGGCCCTCGGTCGTGGCCACCCCAGGGCAATAACCCAGCAGCAGTGACAACGTATGAAGTATAAACCTCCCTCCTCCATGCACCCCCGGCTAACTCCCACTCCCCACTCCCAACCATTGAGTAGATAAACCCCTAAAAAGCAGGGTGGGCGAGGGGAGAGGCAAATGCATTTCCATCCTCTCGAGGCTGGTGGGGAATTATTCTGAGACAGTTCAGTTTCCGAGAAAGAGTGGACAGCAGAGGGGGCTCAAAGGCCCCAAACCTCTGGGAGGCAGGAGTCAGGGGAGGCCCCAGGCCGAGCCCCTGCTTCTGGGGGCGCGGCAGGGGGAGGGCAGGGGCCGCGGACAGTCTGCTCCTTCCTGGCCGTGACCGACAGCTGTCACGGTGGCCGGAGCTCTGCCTGCGGCTGCGCGTTGGGAGGGGCCTGCAGGGGTGTCGGGACCCCTCTCTCACCCAGCTGAGCCGTGGCAAGTGGATTAAGCAAGGTTCTCGCAGCCTTTTCTTATCTCCAGCGTTCACGCCGCCCCAGACTCCGGAGCCTGCGGGACCGGAAGTCAGCCGCCGCCACTAGCAACAAAGGCTAGAAGTGGGGAGCTTGGGCGGCTCTTCAGGCAGGTCGAGTGGCTCAGTCTCCAAGGAATCCTGCACCCCCGACAGGTTGCCCTGCCTCTGACTTGTGGCAGCCCCCTGCCTCCTCCCGCCCCGCCCTTCCTCTCTCTGCTTTTTAGATGCACAGGACCGGCCCACCTTGCTCCAGAGGACACGGCTGGAGGGGCAGCCAGGAGACACAGAAGGAGGGAGGGGACGGCCTCAGAGAGAAGGGGCTCAGACCGGGCAAGGCTGGTACTTCCTTCCCTCCCCCAAGAGAGCACACCTTTCATTACTGCTTAAGGCATGTTATCAGTTGAACTGCGTGCCCTCCCAGCAAACCCTGTGTTGAAGCCCTGACCACAGAGTGTGGCTGTATCAGGAGCCGGGCCCTTAAAGAGGTGATTACGGTAAAATGAGGTCACGAGGGTGGGGCCCTAGACCCACAAGACTGGTGTCCTTATAAGAGGAGGAGGTCAGGACACAGACACACACAGAGGGGCGGCCCTATAAGGATGTGGGGAGGAGACGGCTGCCTCCACGCCCAGGAGAGAGGCCTCAGGAGGACCAGTCCCACCCACACCTGGGTCTCGGATTCCAGCCTCCAGGCCTGGAGAGAATAGCTGTCTGCTGCTTTAGCTGCCCCGGCTGTGGGCCTTTGTCCCAGCAGCTCAAGCAAAGCAACATAAAGCCAAAGGCGAAGCAACGTGTCGCGTTCTCAGGCCAGGTCCTCTTGCTGGGAGGTCTTAAGACAAAGCTCAGGGCCCTTTGCATCTTAGCTGGGGAGGGGCTGTGGCCCCCAGGGAGGACGCCCGGCACTCACCTCGTGGTGCAGTTTCCCGAGGATGGTTGGAAACACGGCCAGGGGCGCCTCTGTCCCCGCGAAGCCCACCTTGCTGAAGCCCGAGCCGTAGTCGCAGATGAGGGGCACATTCATGGTGCCGCGTGTGAGCCAGCTGCAGGGAAGACAGAGCGTGCGGCTGTCTGTGCCCACCTGAGGGGCAGCTGCAGTGCCAGTTCGGACCTCGGCTCTGGGTCCCCAGAGCTGGGCCTGCCTGTGGGGTAAGCTGCCGTCTGCATGCGCTGGGCAGTTTGCTGGAGCGGCCGGGCTCTGAAATGACCACCTGCACTGGCTGCCCTGGAGCCGTGGGGCTTTTGCCGGGTGCGGCCTGTGACCTGCCTCACTGGGGTCTCCTGAAGCAGCCCCTTCACCGTTCTCCCAGCCAGGGGGTTTGGCCAGGGGGCCCTGGGAGGTACGGTGGCCCTGGTGGTCTGCATGTTGGTGTCACAACCAGGTCCCCAACCTCTCTCCTGGGAGGCCTCCCACACCTGCTGGCCCCAGGTCAAAATCAATCCCTCCCCTCCACTTGGCTTCTAGACAACTTCTTGCAGATTTTGGCAAGTTTGGAAAACATGAGAATGATAAAGAAGGAACTCCCAACCTAGAACTGATTCAGAGCGGGGAGGGATTTGCCTCCAACCCGCCGACTCCCTGAGCCTGCCGGTCACTGGAGAGGGGAACAGGGCTGCTGAACCCAGGACAGAACAGTCCCCGAAGGGGCGCTTTCCTGCTTTACCCCATATCCTTACAGAGCCGGGAGTCACTCGTGAGTTTAAATGTTCAGTATCAACAGACAGAAGCAAAAATCTAACAAAGGGTGCTATGGAGATTGGAAGGGAAAGGTTCAGACCATTAGGAGAAGCAACTGGGGCTTCCCCGGTGGCTCAGTGGTAAAGAATCTGCCTGCCAGTGCAGGAGATGCGCATTCAGTCCCTGATCCGGGAAGATCCCACGTGCTGAGGAGCAGCTAATCTCCTGGGCCTGCGCTCTGGAGCCCGGGAACCGCAACACCTGAGCCCGCTTGCCGCGACTGTCGAAGCCCGCGCACCCCAGAGCCCGCTGCTTCACGACAAGAGAGGCCACCGCCGCGGAAGCCCGTGCACCGCAACTAGAGAAAAGCCCGCCACTCACGGCAAGTGGAGGAAAGCCCACCACTCGCGGCAACTGGAGAAAAGCCCGCCACTCGCGGCAACTGGAGAAAAGCCTGCCACTCGCGGCAACTGGAGAAAAGCCCGCCACTCGCAGCAACTGGAGAAAGGCCCGTGCAGCAACAGCACAGCGAAATTAAATTAAAAGTTATTTAAAAATCACCGTAATCCGATGTGATAAGGGCTGTGCATAGGAGGCGACGTTCTAAGTTGGCCTGGGAGGACTTGGACAAGGAGATGCATCCTCAGACTCACAGGAGAGGGGTGAGTATTCTTTTTCTCTTTGTCCTATTCTATGATGATATACATCTGTGCCTCAGTTGTAAAGAATTCGCCTGACAATGCAGTAGACATGGGTTCAATCCCTGGGTCGGGAAGATCCCCTGGAGAAGGAAATGGCAACCCACTCCAGTACTTTTGCCTGAAAAATTTCATGGACAAATGAGCCTGGGGGGCTACAGTCCTTGGGGTCACAAAGAGTCAGACACGACTGAGCGACTAAACAACAATAACAGCATCCAGGTGAGGCTCAGCATCGACGCGTGCCCCGCACAGCACTTGATGTCTCCCCTAAACAATCGTTGAGGTTAATTATTTAAGTAGTGAGGCCCAAAGCAATATTGGCTTGCTCTGCTAGGATGCCAGGCTTCTTGGTCTAGTCCAGAGGACATCACAGTTATACATTTAGAATTAAGTATTTGTATGCACAAGTTGGGAGAAGGAAATGGCAACCCACTCCAGTATTCTTGCCTGGAGAATCCTGAGGACAGAGGAGCCTGGTGGGCTGCCGTCTATGGGGTCGCACAGAGTCAGACACGACTGAAGTGTCTCAGCAGCAGCAGCAGCACGCATGCATAAGTTAATACATGTCAGCAAACTGTCTGCAGAGGATGGCATCAGAAGAAGGCTTCTGGCTCAGCGTTTTCCATCCTGGATCCCAGGACTGGCACAGTGTGGCCTGGGATGTTGCAGCCCTTCAAGATGCGGGGTCCTGCTCTTTCTTCCTCCAAAGCAGCTGTATCCTGTGTGTCCTGGCTGTCCCCTGGTGGCCGCTCACTAGACCACAGCTCTCAGATCCAAGTTAGACAAGATTTCACATGTTCATCCTTCTGGAGCCAAGAAAGTCTTCCAGCCTTTCAGCTGACCTCTAACACAATGCAGAGTAACTTGACAACATTACAAAAATGCTAAGCACAGTAGGGAAGGGGAGAGGCAGTTTTTCTTCTTCTCTTTTTAAAATCGTAGTTGATTTACAATGTTTTAATTTCTGCTGTGCAGCACGTGATTCAGTTATGCATTCTTTCCCATTGTGGTTTATCGCAGGATATTGACCATCGTTCCCTGGGCTGCCCATAGGACGGTGCTGTTTATCCATTCTAAGTGCAATAGTTTGCATCTGCTAACCCCAGACTCCCACTCCAGCCCTCCCCAACCCTCCCTCTCGGCAGCCACAGTCTGTTCTCTGTGTCCGTGGGTCTGTTTCTGTCTCACAGATACGTTCGTTTGTGTTGCATTTCAGATTCCACATGTAAGTGATATCACGTGGTGCTTGTCTTTTTCTGTCTGACTTATTTCGCTTAGTCTGATCATCTCCAGGTCCTTCCTGCAGATGGCAGGATGCAGATGGCCTTGTTTCCCTCTTTTCCGTGGCTGAGTAGTATTGCCTTGTGTATATATGTGCCACATCTTCTTCACCCACTCGCGTGTCGATGGACACTTAGGTTGCTTCCATGTCTTAGCTACTGTAAAGAGTGATGCTGTGGACACTGGGAGCCTTGTATCCTTTCAAATTAGGGTTTTGTCTGGATAAATGCCCAGGAATGTGTTGCTGGATCACACGGTAACTTTTTTTTTTAGTTTTTTGAGGAAACTCCATGCTGTTTTCCATAGTGGTTGCAGAGCTTACCTTTTCTCCAACAGTTGTAGGAGGGCTCCCTTTGGGAGGCGCAATTTTAACACATTTGTACTTAACTTACATATCCAGTTCTGGGTCCTGAAAGAATACAAAGGTGCTGTCTCTATCTTGTAGAAGTGATGAGTCCATCTAGTACAGAGGGCCACACGCATGGCCCACGGGCCACTTCCAGCTTCCGTCTGTTTTCTTAAAGCTTTGTTGGCACACAGCCACTCCCATTTGTCTGCATACTGTCTCTGGTGCTCTGTTACTACAGCAGCAGTGCCGATCGGTCGTGACAGAGGCTGTCTGACCCACAAAGCCTAAAGCATTTCCTAGTTGCCTTTTTATGGAGAGTTTGCCTGCTCCTGGGTGCGCTGGTTCATGGCGACACCTGCAAAACGGACTATGGTTAGCTTGGAAAGAAGTTTCCTCTGTGGGTTTGATCTTTCATCAGCTCGTTCCAAAAATTATTGCAGACCTACTGTGTGCCAGGCATTATTTCTGGTCAGAAAAGATGCTCGACGTTTTCAACCTTGGAGAGCTTCCGTATTTCCAGTTTGGTCAATCGTCATGCCAGTTACCAGCATTTTCCACCCAAAACAGCATCTCACTCTTTCTCAGCTTCCACACCAAGCCCACCACCTGGACCAAGGTTTCACCCATTCAACACAGCTGCCCTGTCTGCTAGACTGAAATTCATCATGGGCGCCTCTCCTCACTCACCTGTACCCCCTGATAGTGTTGGAGGCCAAATTCATCCTCCAGAGAGAACAACAACAAAGAAGTGTCCACCTCGCCTGGTCAGGGCCCACAGGAAGGGAGAGGAAGTCTGGGTCTGGCTTTGCACCTGCTGTTATGTCAAGGCTCTGCTCCCTGAAGTCCTCAGAGCTCCACTGAAGAATTCCTCACCTGTGTCGCCCTGGCTTGTGTCACTGATGAGAAATGCAAGTGCTCGTGAATTTCAAAAACACATTTGGAAGAAAATGCCGACATATTTTCATCTAACAGTGGCCAGAAGCAGCCCCAAATGGACCCTTCTCCTTTATAGAATCTTAAACTAAATGTGAATGCGCGGGGCTGTCTGAACACATGAAAAGAAACCCAGGCTGCCTTGCTTTGTATTCTGCCAGGAGCCCCTGACTCTGGGGCCTGGGAGCCTGCTCAGGTGCCCAGACCCACAAAAATTGGGGAATTCCTAAGACTTTGAGTATTGAATTCTAGACTGTTTCAGAAGTAATTTGGTTCAATCCCTACTTAGAAGTCATATATATATACATCTGAAGGAAGAAGATTAAAAGAAGCATCAGGAATTGAGCTTCAGGAGTTGCTTGTATATTTTTGAGATTAATCCTTTGTCTGTTTCTTCATTTGCTATTATTTTCTCCCAATCTGAGGGCTGTCTTTTCACCTTACTTATAGTTTCCTTTGTAGTGCAAAAGCTTTTAAGTTTCATTAGGTCCCATTTGTTTAGTTTTGCTTTTATTTCCAATATTCTGGGAGGTGGGTCATAGAGGATCTTGCTGTGATTTATGTCAGAGAGTGTTTTGCCTATGTTCTAATGGGCCAAAGAACTAAACAGACATTTCTCCAAAGAAGACATAGAGATGGCTAACAAACACATGAAAAGATGCTCAACATCACTCATTATTAGAGAAATGCAAATCAAAACCACAATGAGGTACCATTACACGCCATTCAGGATGGCTGCTACCCAAAAGTCTACAAGAAATAAATGCTGGAGAGGGTGTGGAGAAAAGGGAACCAACACTGTTGGTGGGAATGCAAACTAGTACACCCACTATGGAGAACAGTGTGGAGATTTCTTAAAAAACTGGAAATAGAACTGCCATATGACCCAGCAATCCCACTTCTGGGCATACACACTGAGGAATCCAGATCTGAAAGAGACACGTGCACCCCAATGTTCATCGCAGCACTGTTTATAATAGCCAGGACATGGAAGCAACTTAGATGCCCATCAGCAGATGAATGGATAAGGAAGCTGTGGTACATATACACCATGGAATATTACTCAGCAGTTAAAAAGAATTCATTTGAATCAATTCTAATGAGATGGATGAAACTGGAGCCCATTATACAGAGTGAAGTAAGCCAGAAAGATAAAGACCATTGCAGCATACTAACACATATATATGGAATTTAGAAAGATGGTAGCGATAATCCTATATGCAAAACAGAAAAAGAGACACAGAAGTACAGAACAGACTTTTGAACTCTGTGGGAGAAGGTGAGGGTGGGATGTTTCGAAAGAACAGCATGTATATTATCTATGGTGAAACAGATCACCAGCCCAGGTGGGATGCATGAGACGAGTGCTCGGGCCTGGTGCACTGGGAGGACCCAGAGGAGTCGGGTGGAGAGGGAGGTGGGAGGGGGGATCGGGATGGGGAATACGTGTAACTCTATGGCTGATTCATATCGAATGTATGACAAAACCCACTGAAATGTTCTGAAGTAATTAGCCTCCAACTAATAAAAAAAAAAAAAAGATCTTTAGACCCAATAAATAAATTAAAAAAATAGAAGAATCATCAGGAGAAAATTGATGAGGAATTCCCTGGTGGACTACTGGTTAAGAATCTGCCTACCAATGCAGGAGACATGGGCTCAATCCCACGTCTGGGAAGATCCCACAGGTCATGGGACAACTAAGACCATGTGCCACAACTACTGACCCCACCTGCCCGCAAACGTGTGCTCTACAGCAAGAGAAGCCCCTGCAGTGAGAAGCCCACCCACCACGACGAAGACCCAGTGTAGCCAAAAATAAAATTAAAAAAATTTTTTTGAAAAGAGAAAACATGAAACCATTCATTTTTGTTGTTGTTGTTCAGTCGCTAAGTCGTGTCCAACGCTTAGTGACCCCGTGGACTGTGCACGCCAGGCCTCCCGGTCCCCCATAATCTCCCAGAGTTCGCATAACTATGTTCATGTCCATCCATCCTTCTCATCCTCTGCCACCCCCTTCTCCTCCTGCCCTCAATCTTTCCCAGCGTCAGGGTCTTTTCCAGTGAGTCAGCTCTTGGCATCAGGTGGCCAAAATATTGGAGCTTCAGCTTCAGCATCAGTCCTTCTAATGAGTATTCAGGGTAGATCTCCTTTCAGATTGGCTGGTTTGACCTCCTTGCTGTCCAAGGGACTCTTACGAGTCTTCTCCCACACCACAGCTCGAAAGCATCATTTCTTCAGTGTTCTTCTTTCATTATGGTCCAGCTCTCACATCAGTACGTGACTACTGGCAAGACCATAGCCTTAACTATACACACCTTAGTCAGCAGGAAGTTTGAAATTCCCAAGCATCTCTTGCTTCTTGCAAAGCCACCAGCCCCCTCTCACCTCCAAGTTCCCGGGGAAGAGATGTGGCAGGTGCAGGCCTGGTTCTCAGGGGAGGGGTTCTCGTTTATTCAGCAACCATCAATCTCATTCAGCAACATTTCTCTTTCTGTTAGGAAAAAAGATTTCAAAGTCCTCTGATTAAGCAGTCAAAGCATCTAGGCCAAACCAGAGGTACGGAAACAAAGGGCCGAATGACCGTCACAGACAGAGCGGCCCAGGAACGCCCTCCCTGCCCCGTCCGCCGATGGAAAGCCCTTCCGTAAAAACGAGCTATCTGCTTAACCGAAACTTCGTGAACGCGATGTGTGCAAACTCACAAGCCTCTCGAGGAGATGACAAACCTCTCTGCCTGCTTCACCAAGGGTGCTGACTGTGGGGTGGCCTTGCCTTGGTGGCCTGGGGCCACCACCATGACGCAGAACAATCGCACTGTGCTGTGACACCGCTGTGACCTCAGGGTCCCGCCCTGGCATCAGCTCCAGCCTGCCAGGTCCCGGCTTGCCGCCCAGTGTTTGTGACCTCCTTTCTGCTTTTCCTGTATCCACTCTTGCAGCTGATCTGGCGTGTGGGGCCCTCCAGGGATCGGCCCTGCTGCAGAAGAATGGAGACGCAGGCCCCCACTGGACACCCGAGGCCTGCCCCTGGGATGTGACCCCCGGGCGCTGGAGGAGAGTTGACTATTGGGCAAAGCTGCCTTCAGCCTTGGGCAGGAAGGTGATGGGCTGGTGGAGGCAGGTATCCTGGCCGGGACGAGGCAGGGGCAGAAGCAGTGCAATCCCATCTGTGGGCGGGACACCCAAGCACCTTGACTGAAAGGGCGCGTATCCAGTGCGGCAGGGAGCGGGGTGGCTCTGGACCTCCCATCCCAGCGGGTGGGGTCCCACAAGCAAGGGGTGACGGGACTCCTGGAACCCGTCTGCTCAGAGGATCACGGCATAGCCTCTGGCACGCAGTGCGCAAACACGGGGGCCCACTGGGGCAAGCTGTAACAGCCCTGCTTCCCCGAGTCCGTGATCCGCTGCTAACGCTGTCTCCGTGCGCACCTCATGGAGGACGCACCCACCCACCCCGTCGGGTGAGGCATGGGTGAGTGGCTGCAAGGGATGGACTTCTAAATGCACGTGTGTGAGGAATGCCGGCCGCCGTTCAGCGCGGGGGCTCTGTGGCTCCCTCTTGTTCGTCTGCTCAGGGTGTCTGTCCTTCTGCCTCCTCCCTCTGCACTCAGAGGGTCTCTGCCAAAATCTGCAGCACAGCTGCGCCCTGCCCGCCTGGCGCTTTCCTCCCGGGGGCTGCTGGACGGCCCAGCTCTCCACCCTCAGGGGCTCTGCACCAGCCCTTCCTCTGTGTGTCTACACAGAGGAGCTGCCTGACTCCTTTCTTTCTTTGTGGAAAGACAAGAAGCCAAGGTAATAGAGCGCATGCATTTACGGGCACACCAGGATGACCTTGATGTTCACTGTTCCTGTATAACCGGACGGGGACTCAGGTGTTTCTGGTCCCCAGAAGGGCCGCCCTGTACCCTCCACTTTGGCCACAGCCCTGCCGGCCTCGGAGGTAACCGCCCTCTGTCTCCTGGTGCAGTGACGCGGCCGGCCTGACCTTGGACTTGCTGGGAGTGTTTCCTCCCGGGTCGGGCTTCCTTCGCTCCGCCCCATGCACACGAGTCTCCCGTGCACCGTAGTCTCAGGGAGGGGGCTACCTGGCTCACTCACTCTGCCGTCCACAGGCTCTTGGGGTTCCTTCCTGTTTATGAGCAGTGCCTCCGTGAACACTGCTATGAGCACAGACACGTGGTCCCTGGAGGCCAACCTGGCGAGGGGAGTTACTCTGAGTGGACACAGGCGTTGGGCTTTGAGATGCTGCCAGACTCCTTCCTGAAGGGGCCATCCCAGTCTGCACCCCCATCAGGGCAGACTGCCTGGGGCAGACATCCTCACCAACAGGTAGGCGTCTGGGTCGTTTCACCTTTGTTCCCCCCACCCAGGGTGGTGGTTTCATCCGCACCTTCCTGACAATAAGGATGATGAGCACATTTTCATATGGCTATTGGTCCTTTTCTCAGGTCTCTTCCTCCTTGACGAAAATCAGCTTGCCAATCACTATTTTAGTGGCTTGTTGCTGCAGCTGTTCAGTCGCTAAGCTAAGTCTCCCTCTTTGCGACCCCGTGGACTGCAGCATGCCAGGTTTCCCTGCCCGCCACTACCTCCTGGAGTTTGTCCACATTCACGGCCAGTGAGCCGGTGATGCTATCTAACCACATTCTGTCCGTGAGTCCTCCAGCGGACGGAGCATCACTGCACACACCATTCCCTCCTTGTGAATTACCCTTTCACTCTCTGAATGTTCCCTTTTGAGGAAAAGGAACTCTTAATTTCGTTGAAATGCAGTCTTTTCTTTTTTTGTGGGTAGTGCTTCACTGTCATTTTTAAAGAAATCTTTGCCTAACCAAGACGATTCTCTTTCATTTTTTAATTTATTTTTAAAAGAATATGTATTCATTTGACTGCCCCGAATCTCAGTTGCAGTACACGGGATGCTTTTTAATTGCAGCATGTGGGATCTAGTTTCCTGACCTGAGTTTGAACCCAGGCCCCCTGCACTGGGGACATAGAATTTTAGCCATTGACCACCAGGGATGTCCCCCTGCCTGTTTTATTTTAAGAAGATTTTATTGATTTACCTTTTATATCTCAATTTTTTGTATATTGTTAGGTAGTTAGGATAGGAAAATGAGTCCCAAATGGTGGTGGCTAAAAGACAGAGAAAGGGAAAAGCCCGTGAAAATGGAACAAAAGAAAACCCATGGACCGGAGTGAGAACTTCAGGTGAAACAAATACACCTGCTTCTTGGCTAGCCCAGTTTGCACAGGGCAGGCTCGGGTGGGGGTGGGGGGGAGGAGGAGAAAAAACATATAGAAAGAGGAGCCAAAATTGAACCTCCCTCTTCTCTTTGCGTCTTTTGGGCTGGCCTACCCTCACATCTTGAGGATGTATTTTCGTTTGCTTGCCCAATAAAACTGAGCTATAACCAAGCCGTAACACTGGTCTAAAGTTTAAAGTTTAAACTGAGCTGTAACACTGGTCCGCCGCTTCAAATTTTTGCTGTGGCGAGACAGAACCGAGGAAATTACCCACTCCTCCGACTTCTCACGGCTGCCTGTCACAGATAACCGTCATGGGGCTGGAGACGAGGGTGCAGCTGGATGTGGCAGGCAGGTCTGAGCATTTCTTGGTTGACACAGGGGCTACCTACTCTGTCCTGGCCTCCTACTCTGGGGCCTTCTCTTCCCAAGCCTGTACCATTTTGGGTGCTACAGGAAAAACAATTACAAAAAGATTCACCTGAGAACTTCTTTCCATATTTGGAAACTGGTGGTCCCTGAGTGTCCTACTCCCTTATTGGGAAGAGATATACTCACTAAACTGGGGACCATCCTTGTGATGGGAAGCTTTTCAGCCCCTAGAGTTCTACAGCTTCTGGTTACTACTGAGGAACCCACTACACCCTCTCCAATAGGGAGGGGCCAAAAACTACGGGAGGACAAAATTAACCCCCAGGTGTGGGACCAGGGAATTCCTGGATGAGCCCACCAAGCTGAACTGGTCATCACTGTCCTCCGAGACCCCACTTGGTTTCCTAGCCGGAAACAATATCCCCTCAAAAGAGAAGCTCAGGAAGGACTACAGCCTCTAATAAATTAATTTCTTGCCTATGGGCTATCGGTCCCCACAAATCTGCTGTGTAGCACCCTGACCCTCCCTATAAAGGACAAGGACAGGACCTGGTGAACGTTTCAAGATCTCTGGATCATAAATGAAGCTGTAGTCCCCCTCCATCCCACAGTACCCAGTCCCTATGTAATCTTGGGAGAGATCCCACCCAATGCCAAGTGGTTTACAGTCCTGGATCTCAAAGATGCAATCTTTTGCATACCACTGGCTAAAGAATCCCAATGTTTTTTTGCCTTTGAGTGGGAGGCTCCAGGAGAAAAACACCAACAGATGACTTAGACAGTATTTCCTCAGGGGTTCAGAGATAGTCCCACCTGTTTGGGCATGCTATTAGCCAGGATCTCCTAGATCTGGACCTGGGACCTAATGGGAAAATATTACAATATGTAAATGACCTACTAATCTGCTCTCCAGATGAGAAAATTGCCTAACAACATGAAATTCAGGTTCTGAATTTTTGGCAGAGATGGTCGAGACAAAGGTCACTTATCTGGGAGTTCAGATTACACATGGGTCCAGGAGGCTGTCCTCTGATCGAATACAAGGAGTCCTCCAATTACACTCCCCCATGACTCGAAAACAATTCCAAGCTTTCCTGGGGCTAACTGGGAATTGTAGAATCTGGATACCCAACTATGGGCTAATTGCCCACCATTTTAAAGGGCTTTCTTAAAAAAAACCCTTTCCTTTTTAGGAAAGTTTGAAGGGACAGGATGATTCAACTCCATTGATGTGGGGAAGTCCCCAAAAGAAGGCAGAGACTACACTAAAACAAGCCTTAACTCAAGCGCTTGCCTTGAGGTTGCCAGACCCCCCAAAAAAATTCCAACTTTATGTCCACAAAAAGGAAGGTATAGCCTTGGGTGTGTTAGCTCAAAGGTTGGGACCTGAGCCCCAGCCTGTAGCTTACTCATCCAAGAGGCTCGATCCAGCTGCCCAAGGCTGGCCTCCCTGCCTTCAAAATCTTGCAGCTATTGCAGTCCTGACAGAAGATGCTTTAAAACTCTCTTTTGGGGCAAACTATTTTTACCAGCCCCCAAGTGAAGTAACTCCTGAATAGGAGAGACCATTTATGGATGTCTGACCAAAGGATCCTCAGGTATCAAGTAGTGCTGACGGAAAATCCTGACTATATCCCCTTGTGAGGTTCTTAACCCAGTCGTTCTCCTGCCTACCTCCGAGGACTCTCTCCCCTTTCACTCTTGCCTAGAAACCTTGGGCCACTGGACAAAACCCCGAGAGGGATTGTCAGAAGATCCTCTGGCCAATCCTGAGGAAATCTGGTACACTGACGGAAGCAGCTTTGTCTTGGGTGGAAAAAGAAGAGCTGGATATGCAGTAGTCTCCAATTTGGGACCATAGAGGCTAAACCTTTGCCACCAGTTACTTCAGCCCAACCAGCTGAGCTCAAAGCCCTGACCTGAACTTTAGAGCTGGGAAAAGGAAAAACAGTAGCCATTTACACTGACTCCATGGTGCTCCATGCACATGCTGCTATTTGGAAAGAAAGACCACTTGACCACCCGAGGTCCCCAGTAAAGGATGGTGATCACTTCCTTAGGCTCTTAGGCAGCCCATCTGCCCAATGAGGCTTCAGTCTCCCACTGTAAAGGGCACCAGAAACGGAGCACAGAAGTGGCACGAGGGAGCCAAGCAGGCAAGCAGGCAGCCAAGAGAGCAGCGCTACAGAACCATGACCTAACAGGGGTTGCCTCCTTACGTCCACAGACTAGTTTGCCAGAAACTCCTTCATACACTGAAGGTGAGACTCTTAGAACTAAGAGTGAGGGTTTTCAAGAGGATCATACTGGGTGGTTCCCAAAGGAGGGACTCCTTTTTCTGCCTGGGAACCTCCAAGGGAAGCTGCTTAACTCCTTACATGCCACCACTCATTTAGGGGAGAAGGCCCTCCAAACTTTACTAGAAAGGACCTTCAGAGGAGCAGGCCTCCAAATGACGATAAGGCAAGTGGTCCCCTCTTGTCCCGCCTGCCAATTACACAACCCCGAAGGAGCTTGAAGACCTCAGCCCATCCAAAAGCATGGGACCTACCCAGGAGAGGAGTGGCAGATGGACTTCACCCAGATGCCAGTTTCTCAAGGGTATAAATACCTGTTAGTCATGATAGATACATTCACAGGATGGACTGAGGCTTTCCCACTGGGACTGAGAAGGTTGAGAAGCTGGTAAAAAACAAAACAAAGCAAAAACTGTTCCATGAAATCATCCTGAGATTTTGTCTGCCCAGGTCGTTACAAAGTGACAATGGGACATCATTTACTTCTAAGGTCACCCAAGGGGTCTCTAAAGCATTGGGCATTACTTATTATCTCCATTGTGCCTGGAGGCCTCAGTCTTCAGGAAAAGTAGAAAGAGCCAACCAATTATTAAAATCAGTGATAAAAAAGATAACCCAGGAGACCTCCCTGGGATGGAAGGAGGCTTTACCAATAGCTCTCCTCTGCACCCGTATTGCCTCTAAGGAACAGGTTGGTCTTGGTCCTTATGAGATGCTATATGGGAGACCTTTTGTTTATGTCAATGACCTCTTCCTAGATCCAGAGGCTCAGACCCTCCAGTCTTATACCATGGCCATTGGGCAACTCCAACAGGATATATGCTTGTGGGGTGTCAACCAGGACCCAAAAGATTCTAAACAGCCACCACTATAGGCTCCAGGGACTCCAGTCCTAATTAAAGTCTGGAAAGATGGGTCCCCAAAGGCTCAACTCCAGCCCGCATGGAAGGGCCCTACCCTGTACTACTTTCTACCCCCACAGAGGTCAAGGTACCAGGACATGACTCCTGGATTCACTACTCACAAGTCAAGCCGTGGAAGAAAACAGAAGAGGACACTCAATACCCCTGGGAGCCCCTGGGGGATCTCAGATACCTATTCAGAGCTACAAATGAGTGCCATTCTAATGAACACTCCCAAAATCAAGTTTCTGGGGATAAGCTTTCTCAGGATAGCTCTAAAGAGCCAACACAGGTTGGCAGAGGTTGTCCCCCAAAATAGACAGGAGATAGATCTCCTGTTCCCTGAACAAGGAGGACTTGAGCCATCTTGAGTGAGATGTGTTGCTTCTGGGTAAATACCTCTAGGCAAGTTAAAGAAAGTCTCACAGTCCTCAAGAAAAACATTCAGATCCTATAGGATCTCAAAGAACAAGCTGGAGAGTTCTTGGGGGTGATTACAACCTCTTTTTAAGGGATCCTTCTCCTGGCGAGGGGGAATTTGGAGTTGGCTAATGAACTGAACTGAATGCCCCTACTAATCCCTGTTATCACCATATTGATGTTGCTTATGATTGCTCCACGTATCAATTGTCTAACCCGTTTTGTCTCTGTCCAGGTCAACAAGGATATATAAAACTACAGCTGAACATTGAAAATATCATTCACGCACCCTTCTTGGCTAGCCCAATTTGCATAGGGCAGGCTCAGAGGGAGGAGAAAAAAACATATAAAAAGAGGAGCCAAAATTGAGCCTCCCTCTTCTCTTCCCATCTTTAGGGTTGGCCCACCCTCTCACCTCAAGGATGTATTTTCCTTTGGTTGCCAAATAAGACTAAGCTGTCGCCGACCTGTAACACTGGTCTAATGTTTAAACTGAGCTGTAACACTGATCAGCCGCTTCAAATTTTTGCTGTGGCAAGACAGAACCAAGGAGATCACACAGTCCCCCTACAATACGATGTGAGCGGGAGTCAAGATTCATTTTCCTCCATGTGGGTATTCATCTGACCCAAGTTTGCATTTATTATTTTTTAATTAAAACAACTTTTAGGGACTTCATTGGTGGCTCAGTGGAGGGGAATCTGTCTGCCAGTGCAGGGGACACAGGCTCGACCCCTGGTCCAGAAAGATCCCACATGCCATGGAGCAGCTAAACCTGTGATCCACGATTACTGAGACCACTCCCTAGAGCCTGGGAGCTGCAACTACTGAGCCTGCGTGCTGAAACTCACCAAAGCCCACATGCCCGAGAGCCCACGCTCAGCAACAAGAGAGCCACCGCAGTGAGAAGCCCGCCCACCACAACAAAGAGCAGCCTCCCACTCACTGCAATCAGAGAAAGCCCTTGCACAACAATGAAGACGCAGCACAACCAAAACTAAATAAATAAATTTTTAAAAATAAAATAAAACAATTTTATTGAAAAGCCCCTCCTTCCCCTCTTGGTCATAAGATGCCTCGTCACCTGACTGAGTTCTCTGACACATGTCCCAGGGTTGCTCAGGTGCTCTTTGTTGAGTGGCAGGTGTTGAGCACCATCCAGGTGCCAGGCCAGAAGGCAGAGCCAGGCAGCAGCCACAGGCCACAGGGAGCCCTGGACCCCAGCAGGAGGTGCAGTCGGTGGAGGGTGACACGCTCTCACCTCTTAGTGGAACTCTGCCAGCACCCGACCTCCAAGGACCTCTGCAAGTTTCTTTATTGTCAAGTAACCCACGGCAGCCTGCCTCCAAGATGACACCTCTGGCTGCTGGTGGCCCCCTCCCACATTGAGAGGCACTGACTTGCGTCACCAGGGGAATATCAGAGGTGGGGTTCAGGACTTCCGAGGCTGGTGTAAAGGACGTTGTGTGAAGGGGATCACCCACCTTGGGGGGTGCTGTGTTGGGAGGACCCTTGAGCGGCCTGTGGAGAAACCCGCGTGGTGACAAGCTGAGGCCCCCAGCCAACACGTACATGTGCATTAGTCACTCAGTCGTGTCCGACTCTTTGTGACCCCACGAACTGTAGCCCCCCAGGCTCCTCTGTCCATGGGGATTCTCCAGGCAAGAATACTTGAGTGGGCTGCCACACCCTTCTCCAAGTGATCTTCCCGACCCAGGGATCGAACTGGGGTCTCCTGCACTGTGGGCAGATTCTTTACCAGCTGAGCTACTGAGAGAGTCATTTCCTAGGCAGGTTGATAGTAAGTCTAGGGGTCCCCAAGGAGAGAGGGGTCTGGAATTCTCAAGGAGAAGAAAGGACAAACTTTTTCCCCCTCTACATTGCTTAGGATTATATAACAATAATGTTTCCTGCCTGAGGACAGTCTCTGGGTTAAGCCTTCTGCCTAATCCTATTATCCTAAAATGTAAATTATGGGAGTAGGTCTGCTTAGGTCTTTACAACCTCCAGACGTTCTTTCAATTCACTGTAATAACTAATTGGAGAGTATATAGCTCCATGGCTAACACTAGCAAGGGGGCACTCTTTCTGCCCCCTTCTGATGCCTATGTCAGAAGCTTTCTCTATCTCCTTTACACTTTAATAAAACTTTATTACACAAAAGCTCGGAGTGATCAAGTCTCGTCTTTGGCCCCGGATTGAATTCTTCTTCTCCGGAGGCCAAGACTCCGGGCGTCTTCTCGTGGTTCAGCACCGACCTTTCACTACCAGGGAAGCCCGACACCAGCACCAATTGTCGAACACACTTGGAGCTGCCTTGCAAGCAAGTCCTTCGGCCCAAGTTGACCTTCCAGGTGATGCCGTCCTGGCCAACACCTTGCCTGCAGCCAACCCTGTGAAAGATCTTGAACCAGAACCACCCGGCTAAGGCCCTTCTGGACGCAAGAACCTCGGAAACTGGGTGAGACGATGTTTACTGCTGGTTTAAGCCATTCAGTGTAGGAGTCACAACACAGATATGGATAATAATTAAACTTGCCCTTTCCTAGTAACGATTCTATTACCCAAGAGGGGGTTGCAATCCATAGTCTGGACAGTGCTGGTGGAAAGCTTTGCCTCTGGACCTTCCCTGCTTCGTGGCACTGCCTGCCTAGTTATATAACACCTGGAGCAAGAGGAGAGAAAGCTCCAGAGGGAGGTGGTAAAGGGCACAGAGTCTGGCGCCAGATGGAGTTTGAGCCCCAGCTCTGGCACGCATCAGCCTGCAACCTGGGCAGGTCTCACTGACCATCTGTGCCTCAGTTTCACTAACTGTAAAATGGGAATGACACTAGCTGTTAGCACCAGGGTTATTGTGAGGGTCGGAGGGTGTGTGTAAGGTTTTCATGACGGTGGCCGGAGCATGGTAGGAGCTGTAAAAGCCAGCTTCTGATGGTGTTCTGGGGCCAGGGATACGTCAGGGCATGAAAGAGTCAGACATTTACCCTCACTGGGCTGGTACTCCAGTGTGGAAGACAGGTAAGCAAGAGAAGTTGGTGATTTATGTTATGTCCGCGGGCTTTCCTGATGGCTCAGATGGTAAAGAATCTGCCTGCAATGCAAGAGACCCGGGTCAGTCCCTGGGTTGGGAAGATCCCCTGGAGACTGGCATGGAAACCCACTCTAGTATTCCTACCTGAAGAGTTCCATGGGCAGAGGAGCCTGGCGGGCTGGTCCATGGGGTCGCTCAGGGTCAGACACGACTGAAGCAACTTAGCACTTACGACAGATGAGGTTACTGAGAGATTCCTTGAGTCTCCGTTTGTCCAGGTGATCACAGTGGTCCTGCACTGACCTCCAACCACTGCCTGTTTTCTGGGACAAGGAACGGGGTGGCATGGCCAGGTCTGCCCATGGGTCGTTGATGATGAGCCGATGCAGGGCACTGAATCTCTGGAAATGAATGTCATCCCCTCCCAGCCTCCCAGTCACTGTGGTATCACCCCCATGGGGTGAGAATGACTTGCCCTTTCTAGAAAAGAAGCGTGTGGTGTGGACTTATGTCTTAATTTCGTACATTCTACTCAACTCAGCCTCTCACCCAGAGAAGCTAGCTGTGTCACTGCCTGGCCTGGCTTCTCACCAATGAAACAACACCCACATCCAGAGAAGGGAGTTCCAAGACCTAGGGGAATACCTTCTTGGAATAATTCTCCCCAGAAACAGCAGTGAAGCCAAGCCGATCGCTGTGGGCAGCGAGTCTCTGGTGTGGGAACCACCCTTTCCCCCACCGCCCACACCAGTTTCACCATGCACAGGGTGGCACTCCAGGCCCCAGAAGAGGTGGGCTAAGGCAGACAGACCTGCCCTGTTGCATGAGGTGCCCGGCTTCACTGTGTTGACTGAACGTGCTGGACAAAACAGATCAAACCGCAGCCCAGCTCCAAGACGCTGACACAAACACATGAGACTTGGCCAAGGGATAGATAGGCCGATCTAAGGTTTGAACCTAGAGCTCTCCTGGGAAATCCATCTCAGAAGGCTTCTCACACAAGGCAAAAGGATCGTCACCCTTATTCTTCAAACAAGGACACATAAAGGGAAGTCGCCTGCTGGCGGACACACAGTTGTTGAACGGGGAAGACAAGATCTGGCTCACAGACACCACCCTCCAGGCTTCTTAAGATGAATTCGCCTGAGGTCTGGGAGGAAACGGTGGGGTCCACTGTTCTCAGGGCCATCCCAGTGGGGGCCCAGTGCTCTGGCTGGTCCTCGAGTGCCTCGTGTGGCTGGTGACAAACACGGATGCCCAGGATGCCGTCTGAGCCATGAGCTCCAGTGGGCAGGCATGGGGCACCAGCATAGAAAAACCATGGCTCTAAGCTGGCCCAGCCTCTTGATGAGGTGAAAGAGGAGAGTGGAAAAGCCGGCTTAAAACTCAACACTCAAAAAACCCAGATCATGGCATCTGCTTCCATCACTTCATGGCAAATGGATGAGGAAACAATAGAAACAGTGGCAGATTTTATTTTCTTGGGCTCCAAAATCACTGCAGATGGTGACAGAAGCCATGAAGTTAAGACGCTTGGTCCTTGGAAGCAAAGTTATGACAAACCTAGACAGTGATAAAAAAGCAGAGACATCACTTTGCCAAAAAAGGTCCGTATAGTCAAAGCTATGGTTTTTCCAGTAATTGTGTAGGGATGTGAGAGTTGGACGGCTCACACAGTGATGGCTGAGCACTGATGAATTGATGCTTTGGAACTGCAGTGCTGGAGAAGACTCTTGAGAGTCCCGTGGACAACAAAGAGATCAAACCGGTCAATTCTGAAAGAAATCAGCCCTAAATATTCATTGGAAGGACTGATGCTGAAGCTAAAGCTGCAATCCTTTGGCCAGCAGATGTGAAGAGCTGACTCACTGGAAAAGACCCTGATGTTGAGAAAGATTGAGGGCAGGAAAAGGGGACAGCAGAGGATGAGATGGCTGAATGGCACTACTGACTCAACTGACATGAGTTTGAGCAAACTCCAGCAGATGGTGAAGGACAGGGAAGCCTGGCACGCTGCAGTGCATGGGGTCACAGAGTCGGACACAGCTTAGCAACTGAACCACACAGTTGAGCCAGGCCAGGTGGGAAAAAGGCCCCGATCCTTCCTGGCTACCCTGCCTGGCTTTGCTTAATCAATTCTAACTTGAGCAGGGGAGACGTTGTCCTGCACCTGCCCTCCCTGCCCAGACGTGGGGCTCCTAGCTCACCCCAGTCCTCGGTTCCTCCAGGCGTGAAGCAGGTCTAGCACCAGCTTTCTGGTTTCTCCATTCTCTTGCTGGGGGCAGGCGGTCCAAATGGTGTTTCTCCCTTTGGCAAATGGAATGGATTCTCACACCCAGCATAAGAGCAGCCCCTGTGGTGGTAGCAGGGGGTCCCTCCCCTGAATGCCATGATGGGTACCCAAAGCTACAAGGCAGACCATTGATCCAACATTCCCTGAGCATCCCTTCTACACACCAAAACCTGAGCCCTTGTCTGCGGCCAGGTACCAATGGGAGACAAACCACACAGAAGTCTGAACTGGGGAGGTTTAAGACGGTCACATCTCATTTATTGTGCTTTGCAGATATGGTGCTTTTATACAAATTGAAGATTGCTGGCAACCCTGAGTCCAGCAACCCCACTGGTGACATTCTTCCGACAGCTTTTGCCCGCTCTGTGTCCCTCTGTCACATCTTGGCATTTATGGCCGTACTTCAAAACTTTCATTACATTTGTGAACTGATCTGTGATCAGTGACCTTTGATATTACTACGGTCATTGTTTCGGCGTTTTTTAGCAATAAAGCATTTTTTAACCAAAGGTACGTACACTGTCCTTTAGGACAATGCTATTTCACACTGAAAAGAGTACAGAATCGTGTAAACATAAATTCTATATGCACCGCAAAGCCAAAAAACTCATGTGACTTGCTTTATTGGGACACAGGAAGTCCTCTACATAGGAACCTTTAAGATGCAAACCTTCAAAGATGCAAACATGTGCTCTGCCAACATTAGGCGTGGCACCGCAGCTGGCCCTGTCTCCTGCCGCTGACCATCGTTCAGCTCCACCATCTCCCACCTCTTCTCCCCGCTCCAGTCAGTCAGTCAGTCTTCTTGCCTGTTCACTCGATGCCAGCCGCTGTACTGTACCACTGTACTTTTCAAGTTACATCCTGTGAGATTAAAAATGTTTTATCTGTAGGAAAAGTTCTATAAAACTATTACAGTACAGTATTAAATAGCCAACTGGGCTAGCTGGGTACCTACACGAACTCTGTTAGACTTAATGAAGAAATCGGACTTTACAAACACTTTCTCCAAAGAGAACTTGTTCGTATGTCAGGGACTCACTGTGTTTGCTTTATCGGGGCGGTCAGGAGCTGAACTCGCGATGTCTCCCAAGTACCTGAATAAAAGATCATTAACTCTATCAGGCCAGTCACATCTAAAAGTCAAGAATACCCGTGGGTTGAGGAGCCGGTCATGGTAAGAAAGGGGTCCCCTCCTGAGGCAGGGGTTCAGGTCTCCTTGGAGAAGGCTTGGGTGAAGACCCCCTCGATGGTGGCCAAGGTCTCTGGGTCACCTGAGCAGAGTTTGTAAAGAACCAGAACCAGGAGCTGGCGCTTCCTCGTGCAGCATCCCTCAGCGCCCTCCACAGATGACCGTAACACGGTGCGGGTGCAAAGGAGAAGTCTGAAGGGTGCAGCTCACCTGGAGGCAGGCACCTGGAGCTGAACGCTGGTAGGGTGACAACCCGCAGAGCTGGCGGGTCCAGTGCTACTGTGTTTAGCAAGAGCTAAGGGCAGGAGTGACCACGGGGGCTGGAGGAGGTCCCCTTTGATGTCAGACACCCACTGTCTGGACCGCAGACAGAGAGGAGACGAGTCATCCTCTCGCCCTGGGAGCGCTGCACACGGTGAGAAGGCAGCTGGTGTGAACCCTGGCCACTGTGCTCGGGGCAAGAGCTCCACTGAACGTGGGGACGCAGAGGCTCCAGGAGGGCGGGGCCGGGACCCGCGCTCTTCACCGCCCCGTGGGGGCTCCTCCTGGCACGGGCCCCCTCTAGAAGATGCCGGGGAGCAGGCGGTAGGGCACGGCGGCCGTGTAGCGCTCCCAGTCGCGGCCGTACTTGTTGGCGCAGCGGTGCTCGTCCCGCAGGCAGCGATGGGTGAGCAGGATGGCCATGAAGATGACGTAGAAGTAGGGCAGGAGGTGGCTGCCGCCGCAGGCCAGGCAGTATGCCAGGCTGCCCATCAGGTCGCCCGTGTAGTTGAAGTGGCGGGCCACGCCCCAGAAGCCCGACACGAGCAGCTTGCTGTGGTGTTTCTGCCCATCGGACGACGTGTAGGAGCACTCGATGGCCTTGGGCTTCCTGCCCCAGATCAGGCAGCGCCCGTCCGTGCGGCGGAAGAGGTCCTTCTGGTGGTTGGTCATCCGGAAGATGTAGTAGCCGAGCAGGCCCAGCAGCAGGACGCCCAGCACGTAGGGGGTGGGCAGCTGCACGGGGTGATACACCAGGAACAGGCCCTGCGGGGCGAGGTGAGAGGTCAGGGGTGGCCTCGTCCGGGCGGTGGGCAGACCACGGGCTCAGGGGCACGGCCCGGCTTCACGCCCCAGCCGTGCCCCTGACCAGCTGCCCACCCGGCCCTGCCTCGGCATCCTCTCCTGTGAAAAGAAGCATCTGCCTCGGAGGGATTCAAACAAGTAAACGTGCAAACGACGCAGGTTCCACCCCTCGGTTGGGAGGATCCCCTGGAGGAGGGCCTGGCAACCCACCCCTGTATTCTTGCCTGGAGAATCCCATGGACAGAGGAGGCTGGCGGAGTCCAGTCCATAGCGTCGCAAAGAGTCAGATATGACTGAGGCGACTTAGTCTGCACACACCTAGTTAGTTATCTGCCTCTCTATCTATACACACACACCACATAGAGTATAAATGTAAAATGTATCGCATAATGGGACTTCCGATTATGGCTCAGATGGTAAAGAATCTGCCTGCAATGAAAGTGACCCATGTTCCAACCCTGGGTCAGGAAGATCCTCTGGAGAAGGAAATGGCAACCCACTCCATTATTCTTGCTGGAGAATCCCTAGGACAGAGGAGCCTGGTGAACTAGTCTACGGTGTTGCAAAGAGTTGGACATGACTGAGCAACTAACACACACAGCATAATATTAAAAATACCATTTGAATAGGGCAGTTAATTTTTTGTGTCCCCTTAGCTAGGCCATGGGACCCAGATACTTGGTCCAACAGTAGTTTAGTTGTTACAAAGGTATTTTTAAGATGCAATTAACGTTTCCAATTAGAATGAATGAAGCAGATCACCCTCCACAAGGCAGGTGGGCCTCATCTAATCAGCTGAAGACACTAAGAATAAAAGACTCAGGAACAAGTGTGAATTCTACCAGCGGTCGGCTGTCAGGCCCAGCTGCGATACCAACTCATCCCAGGACCTCCAGCCTGCTGCCAGCTGCCCTGAAGAGTTTGGACTTGACAGGACCACAATCACACAGATAAACAGACACATAAGTGTGTGTGTGTGTGTGTGTGTGTATGATCTCCTGCTATCAGTTTGCATGCCTGGAAAATGGTGCTCACAGTATCAGGGAACCAGAGAGCCTGCAACCACCAAGTGGAGAAGTGGGTCCAGAGGGTCTGTGCAGAAGACCCGGAGTGGGGACCAGAGGCCAGAACTTCCAGCCTCCAGTCCAGGGCTCTTTCCCCTCCACCCTGCCGGCTCTGCTGGGACCTTCCTGCTTTCCCGCTCTTGCTGCGGGATGCTGCAGGGGGGTCAGCCAGGTAGCAGCAGCCCTGCCCTCACTGCCTGCAGGACTGGCTGACTGCTCTCCACGTTGCCCGTGCACGTACTGGCCAGCCTACAAGGTCTGTCCGCATGGGTGCCCTCCACTCTTGCAGTCTGTTAAAGCAGGCCATCTGAGCTGCTGCAAACCACGCACGTGCCCAGGAACCTGTTCTCTTCCACCCTGCACCTCCTCACTTGGGCTCACGCCACAAGCAAGTGGCATGTGGCCGGGCTCTCCACGCAGCCAGCCTACACGGGAGCCCGCACACCACGCAGAGGAAGGTAGGGCTGTTCTCCTCGAGCTGGGAGCGGTGTGGAGGGCTGGACATCCCCCAACAGCCTCAGAGGGCTTCCCGGGTGACTCAGCGGTAATGAACTCGCCTACCAACGCAGGAAACACAAAAGATGCAGGTTTGAGCCCTGGGTCGGGAAGATCCCCTGGGAAAGGAAATGGCAACCCACTCCAGTCTTCTTGCCTGGAGAATCTCACGGACAGAGGAGCCTGGCGGGCTACAGTCCACGGGGTCACAGAGAGACACGACTGAAGTGACTTAGCAGGCACGCAACAGCCTCAGAACCAGCGCCCGTCCCTGAGGCTGCTCCTGTCCCGAGGCTGCTCCCGTGGCAGAGCTGCCCAGCCCACCTTGAGTCATCAGCCCAGCCCTAACCAAGGTGGGTCCGCCCTGATTTTCCCCATCCCCTGACTGGTGGCCCAACAGAGGTGCAAAGCCAGGTCCCTCCGGTTCCCAGGAAGGTTTGTACACTCGACTCTTGTGACGCATGCGAGGGAGCCTCTCCCAGAGCCTGTGGCCCCGGCCAGCCTCCACCCTCCTCTCCCCTGGAACGACCCCTCTTGCAGGCCTCCCGCCTGGCAGTGGGCTCTGACCCCCCAGCCTCTGGTCTGGCAGTGTTCCTACCCCCAGACTCTTCACTCTGCTCTTGGTCTGACTGTGGCCGCCCCAAGATGCTCACCCAGGCTGGGGGCGCCTCCTTAGCCCTCTCTCAGCGGTCAGCGCCCCACTTGCTGTCAAGCAACCCCTCCCCACCCTGGGCTGCCTGCATGGGGCCTTTCCCTGCCCGGCCATGAGCTCCGAGCGGGCAGGACCCCTGGCGTGTCCACCACTCATGAGTGTGGATACTCAGAGCCTTCAAGGGAAAAAAACAGGAGAGCAGGCCTCTTACCCTTTCACTGTTAAGATCTCAATAAATATGAATATCAGTAGCCAGCTTCTTCCTCCCTGATCTCACAAGTCATTTCTTTAGACCCAAAATCTACTCTGAACCATCCTGTTCTCTGAGTCTTAGGGGCTGAGTCGACCCCCCACATTCACATGGTGCAGTCCTGAGCCCAGGACCTCAGCAGGGGGCTATATCCAGACAGGAGCCTTTAAAGAGGTGATTACGGTACAACGAGGTCACCAGGGTCGGCCTCATCCATGTGACTGCTGTCCTGATAAGAAGGGGAGATCAGCACACAGACACACTCAGAGGGACGACCCTGTGAGGACACAGGGAGGGGACGGCCGTCTGCTCGCCCAGGAGAGAGGCCCTGCCCACACCTGGGTCTGGGATTCCACCCTCCAGGACCGGAGATGGTGAATCCTGTTGTTCAAGCCGCCTGGTCTGAGATACTTGTTACAGTGGCCTGTGGTGACTCATACACTAAGCCTTCTCTTCTCCCTAAAAGGGCACCAGCCTCCCTTCTCCAGGTTCTGATGCTCCCCCCCAACCTGAAAAATCCAGACACTTGGGCAAGGACAAGGCTTGGCACAGGCTCAGCTTGTCTGCTCTGAGGGCAGCGTTGGGTGGGCCCGGGGACCCGGCCACCAAAGGTCCTGCTGGGCGGGGGGGTGAGCGTCACGGGGGTCCCTAGCCATCTCCTCACCTGCAGCGTGTATAGGTAGGGCAGCCAGACGCAGTCCCCCCAGCCCAGGTACCACCCGAAGTGGTCGTGGCAGATGTCGATGGTTTTCAGGTACCAGGTTTCGTTCCAGAAGAAGTCCAGCACATAGATGGCCTGCAACACAGGAGCGCTCAGGTACTGACCACAGACGCAGACGGGGAAACCACACTCCAGACGGGACGGGGTCCCTGGGCGTCCCTGGAGGGGCAGCTGCTGCACTTCCTGCAGCTCCTTGGGCCATCAGGGGATAAGTGGGGGGAGGGAGCCCCTGTCCACAGTCTGAGATGACACGTGGCCCACAAGAGGGGCGCCTGGCAACGTCCTGGACGCCGACGTCCAGGGCTGTGGAGCTGGGGGCAGAGATGGCTGTGGGGGCGGGGGATTGGGACGCGGTCCTTCCACAGCCATCAGAGCTGGGTTGCCAGGACCACTGACACACCTGAGCAGCAAAAGGGAGTTTGCCACGGGCCACACGCGCCCCGGGGGCCAGAGCAGTGTCTGACAGGTGAGGACATGACTCCTTCGCCTCCCACGCTGCAGCCAGCCTCCCAGACACGTGCGGAGGGTGCCGACCCCCTGCTAAAGGCGCAGATTACAGGCTTTCAAGAGACTTCCCAGGTGGCTCAGACGGTAAAAAAGCTGCCTGCAACGCAGGAGTCCAGGGTTCACTCAATCCCTGGGTTGGGAAGAGCCCTTCGCGGAGGGCATGGCTACCCAGTCCAGTGTTCTTGCCTGGAGAAGTCCATGGACAGAGGACCCTGGTGGGCCATACAGTCCGTGGAGTCTCCAAGAGTCAGACATGATTGAGCGACTAATATTTCTTACTGTCTTTTGAAAGCTATCTGGCTTTCGGGTTTCCCCAGCACCCAGCTGGTGTCAGAGCCCACAACCCCCGACCCAGGCCACAAGCAGGCTACCTGCAGGACGTTGACCAAGAGCATGGAGTTGGTCACGTGGCCGTAGAGCTCCTGCTGCTTGGCTGCAAAGGACAGGTTGATGAGGGTCCAGGCGACGATCCCAGGGCGCCCGTTGAAGAAGAGCTTGAAGTCAAACCACTTCCCAATTCGGGGGTTAAACTCAACGCCCATCATGTAGTTGTAAAAGAAATTGCCTGTGAATTTGCTTGAAAACACAAACGACAGATGCATGCTGTCAGCGACTGCCTCTCACAAGCAGCCTCCTTGGCCAGTGCTCGGGTGCTCAGCCCAGCCTGGGTACTGCAGGCCCAAGAGAGAAGACCTGGGGGAGGCCTGCCGTGAACTGCAAGGACCCAGCACGCAGAGGCCACGTCAGCCTCGGGCCCCTCTCCAACAGCCGTGATACTTCACTTCACATTCAGCCCCGGCCTTGGGCTGAGAGGCTCACTCTGTTGTAATGAAGGTGGGGAGACTGTAACCTGGGCAGGTGCCCAGGATCCTCCCTCCCACCTCCAGGCTCCCTGGAGGTGAGCTGCCCAACTGGCTCGGCTGGACAGAGACTTTATTCTGAACGACTCATAGAGCACTCGGGCCTCCGTGGGCAAGCGAGGTTATAAATGATGCCGAGGTAGATGTGAAAAACAGCGCCAGTCTCAGAGCCAGGTGCCCGGCTCCAGGGCCCACACCCATGCCTTGCTGGGCAAATTTTAAATGCTTTGCTGCCCTCATCACCTGACCACAGGAGTGAGCAGAGAGTCAGCCAGGGTAACCCGGCTGGAGACTCGCTCTACCACCTGCTGCACAAACACGGGGATTTCTCTGTTAGTTAGGGAAATATATTTTCATGTCCATTTCCCTCAACTAGGATAAGTAGAAAGAAGCAAAATATACAAAGTCTACAATAGGGGGTGTGATTATAAAGCAGAGAAAGTGATTTCCACAAGGTGTAGAAGACCGGCCTCGTTACTCGCTTATCACACAAGTTCAAAGTGCCATAATCCAAACACGCTCCCTAAGAGCCTACGGGTAACAGTTAAAGGAAGCACACTTTGCTTTCATCTGGAACCAAAACTAAAATGCAATCACCCCAAGAACAAGAACCATTGCCTACACCTGTCTACAGGAGGGACACAACAAACTTCTCTTGATGAATGTGTCCATGGAAGGAGGCGGGGAGGGAGAGATGGGGGGATGAGTAGATGCATGGATAGATGAATGGATGGCTGGGTGAATGGATGGATACAGGGAGACAGGGAGGGAGGGACAGAGGATGTGGGATGAATGGATAGATGGACAGATGGATGCTGGCTGGATGGGTGGATGAATGGATGGGTGGATGAATGGATGGGTGGATGGTTGGATGGATGTGTTGGATGGATAGATGGATGGGTGGTTTGATGGCTGGATGAACGGATGAATGGATGAGTGGATGTGTTGGATGGACAGATGGATAAATGGATGGGTGGGTGGTGGATGAATGGATGAAGAATTGGATATACGGGTGTATGAAGAGATGGGTAGGTGGATGGTTGATAACTATCTCACCCAAGGTGCCATAAGAATGGACACCAATCAGTCGGGCTCTCCCTGGGAAGCTATTACATTAAAGCCACCAAGGTAACAAGACTTCTCACTAAGACTGCTTCAGGCCGCACTGACATTTCACAGAAAGAGGGAATGGGCTGCTCCTGCCTGCAAGAAGGCATTGCCTCTCCCACCCTCCTTCTTCCCTATTGCCCTGCTGGAGATAACTCAGCCACCGAAGATAGACTTGGCCACCTTCAACTGCATCCTCCCCAAGGCAGGAGAAGCCATCCATTCAATATGGATGCTCCCCAGAGTCCACTGCGGTCCCTTGAGCTCCTCCTCAAGGATGCTCAATCCTCAGGCTTCTGCAGTGTCCTAGCCCAATGTCCTAGAAAAAGGCACTGACCCGCCACCTAGGGCTCACGCAGCCGCTGAGGACGTACCATTCCCGGGCATCGGTGGGGAAGAGGTAGCCCTTGACCATGGCGAAGGTGGAGACGGTGTAGCCCAGGATGTTGGCACACCAGAGCAGCGGGATCCAGTTGTCAAAGATGATGGTGGGGGAGAACCAGGAGAGGAGGTGGGCGTTGGCAAACCACAGGAGGTGCGTGAGGAGCCAGGCCTGCAAGCCATTGATCTCGTACTTGTTGACGGCTCCTGCAGGGGGGAGATGTGAGAGCAGGGCCGTTTGCCCGCTGTAACTGCTCCTGGCTCATTTCTGGGGTCCCCAGACCCCAGCCCCAGAGCCAGTCAGTGGCTGCTGCCATTCAGGCACTCAGGGTCAACACGCCGGCAGCACACCTCACACTGTGAGCTGGGGACTAACCGCTCGCGCTGGCAGAATCCCTAAGAGTGGGAGAGAGGGCACGGGACGTCTACAACCGGCCCGAGGCTGAGTCACCAGCCTGCAGTTTGCCGGAAGCTGGAGCCACAGCAGAAGGGACAAGGGTCCCCTGTGGCACCTGGTGGGGCTGGGCTGGGGGGAGGGTGGCCAAGAGCTCTCTGTGGGTTGGGCCAGGGTGCCAGTGACTGCGGGGAATGAACGGACCAGGCGGCCCTAAGGCCCTGTAAGTCAAAGCTTGGGCCCCCGCGATGCCCCTGGGGGACTCCAAGTGTCCCTGCCGGGAAGATGCTCCGCGAGCCCAGCCACACGACCGGCAGGGAGCGGGGGCTATTTCGTTCCCTGGTTGGGAATGTGATTTCTGATCTCACCTCTGGTGGCCGTCCCTGGAAGCTCTGTGTGTGTGTGTGTGTGTGTGTGTGTGTGTGTGTGTGTGTGCGCGCGTGCGTGTGTGATGGCGGGGTGGGTGGGGGGTCAAGCTGCACGTGGGCGAGCGGGGGCGGACCCTGGGTTACCTGTGGGCGTCACGGCGCCCTCCTGAACGCCCCCCAGGTAGCCCGGCAGAAACTTGTGGCAGAAGTCAGGAAGCATGTACAGAAGCACCTGCAACGCAGAGATGTTTCAGCTGGTCTCCCCGTGGGCTGCGGGGCCTGGCTGCGCCGCAACACGGCTGTGCTTTCTCGGTTGAGACGATGAATGTGCAGGCCCCGCACGAATGGGAGAAACCATGGTCGCGGCTGGTTACTTCTTCCAGAAGAGCTTATGGCTCTGGGAACGCTGACCGCAGGCTGACTGCGGGCTTTGAAGGGAGCCCTGAACAGGAAACGCGTCACCACCGGTCAGAGCACCCACGCCGTCTCCTCACGGGGCTCAGCCACTCCCTTTGGGAGAGCCCACTGGCTTACACTCCATACGGCTCACCCTTGAAAAGTGTTCACCGAGAGAGTTCAGTGTATTCCAGAGGTTCTGCCACTGTCCCCAGTGGCCAATTCCAGAACATTCTTATCACCCCGAAGAGGAGCCCCACACCCCCTGGCAGTCCCTCCCCGCAGCCCCTCCCCGCCAGCCTCTGACAACCACCGGTGCACTTTCTGTCTCTGTGGATCTGCCTGTCCTGGACTTGGCATATAAACAGAATCAGGCAGGACACGCCCCTGCGGAGCTGACTTCTCTCCCAAACACCAAGTTCTCAAGGCTGCAGCCTGTGTCAGACCCTCACCCCTTTCCATGAGAATAACACTGCCCTGTGTGGTTGGATCACACTATGTGTGTGTCCACATCTGTCGATGCACACGCGGACTGTTTCTGCATTAAGGCTACTGTGACTCTCGCGGCTCCAAATCACCTTTTACTCAAAAGGACCAAGAGGCCTGAAATGAGAGGGAAGCTGAAGCCCAAAAGCCAGGATCGCAGGGAGAAACAGCTAGCAGAGGTCAGAGCCCAGGAAACCCCGGGGCGGTTGGGGTGGGCAGGGGGCACCTCCCTACACCATTTCCCAGGATAACGATAACATCATTGTTAATATTCAGAAACTAAATACTGTCTGTTCAGATAATAAACACTGTCTGTTCACCAAGTTCATGGTGCAGACAGCCTTCTGATGAACTCCTGATTGGGAAGCTAGTGAGGTCACAGCAGAGCCAAGGCCACGGCCCCCTCGTTGGCCAGGCCTGTGTGACCGCCTCTGGGGACACGGCCTTGGCTTGGCCGAGACCAAGAGCAGCTCTTAGGAGCTGGGCAAACCTAGGCCATGCTTCCCATCGTGCTCATGGCTTCCGGGGCGGGAGCCACACGCCCTCACGCCCTCCCAGGTGGTGTCACTCCCTGCTCAGCACGGAGGCTCAATGGAAGGCGAGCCGGACACCGAGATGCCACCCGGTGGTCCTTGAGCTGAAGACAAAGCTAAGTCCGTCAGGCGGCGCGTGAGGCCTGGCTGGGTCCCAGGAATAAGGATGTCACTGTGAGCCGGACGCCATCCCCGACCAGGGGGCAGGCCCACTTGAGGAGGGGACGTGCGTGCAGACTGAGTCCCCACCGCGGGGGCCAGGAGGGCTGACCTGGAGCGTGACCCACGCCGCGTAGATCTGGGCTGCCTTCGCGGTCACGGGCGGCGTCCTGGCCCAGACGTCCGCGAGCCGAGCCCGGCCGGCGGCGAGGTCCATCACGGGCGCCGTCAGGGAGCAGCCGTACTGGTCGCAGGCCATGATGAAGTAATACACGATGAAGGGCGCGAACAGCAGCAGGAAGACGACGCTCGCCAGGGAAAACCAGTCCACCTCCCTGCGGGGCCGACGGCGGCAGCGGGTCACTGGGCTGCCTGGCCCCCGACCTCACAGGCGGGACGCCGAGCCCGCGGGCACGCCAGCCAGCGCCTCCCGAGAGGAGGCTGTCGGCTCGCAGGGCCAAGGCCCCCACCGCCTAGGCGAGGCACCCCACTCGCACGCTCCACTTGGAGCAGTCTGAAGGCCGACGGGCCCACGGGCACCCCGGAAGCCCAGGGCCCAGGACACAAGCACAGAAGGCCTTCCACACCCCACGGGTGCAGAGGCTTCCTGTTCTGGGCCATCTGGGACCCTCACCAAGTCCCCGTTGCTCTGTGGCCTGAGATCCATGACCCCGCGTCTTACATGCTGAGGGCAGAGCCGGGACACCTGCCGTCCCTGGCGGCGGCTTTTACAGTCGCTTCTTCTTTGGGTTCCTAACTTTCTAAACTGGCAAACTGCTACTAATGACAGTCCTACTGATAAAAAGAATCGCTTTCACAGGTTCCTGAAATCCCAAAGGCTGGCAACCTCTCCCCGAGAGCCCCCTTTACTCTGCAGCTGGGAAGGCGGGTGGGAAGCTTACCAGGCACGGCCCCACTGCCCTTGGGCTGCAGCCTTGCCGTTGGTGATGCCGCTGGCACTCTTGGTTTTAGGGGCGCCGGGCTGGGACTTCGCAGCCATTGGGCCCTGAGGGGAGGAGACAGCAAGCCGAGATCATCCCCTGACAAACGGACACTGCAACTCCCTGCCGTCGTTCACAGGCCTCCGCAGGGCTGGACTCCTTCACTCACTGGCTCTCCACCTTGTCCTGGACGGATGATTCCAGGCAGGGACTCCCACTCCCGGAACCTGCAAGAGCCTCCCGCTTGGCCCTACTTCTGCTGTTATCTCAGTTCATTTCCCAACAACAGCAGAACATCCTTCTTGTTACAGAAACCCAAATACCTGTGGCTCAGAAACCTCCCACCACGCGCTCCTGCCTCCCCTCCCCCGCATGCTCCCATCACACCCACTGCTCCAGGCACAGAGGCCTCTATCAGTCCATGAATGTGATTTATCTTATTCACGATACCTGCTGCTTGCCTGATTAGAACACGCTTTACAGGTCTTATTTGGGTCTCATAAAATGTTCACTCCTCAGTAAGACTTTTTATTTTTCCTGGAGTTAACGGTTGCCTCACTTTTTCCATTCGCTAAGATTTCTATGCATCTATCACTAATTTTTTTTTTCTGAAAGCTCTAATGAGCTGTCATACACATTAATAACTTTTCTACATATTCCAACACAGTTTATCATTTCCATTCCTCCTTCCCACCCACAGCCATTCATCTTGTACCAAGAGACAAGCCAACCCATGGTCATAATATGAGGGAAGCAGTGACATCCCAAATTCCAGAATGAGTTCACAATGGTGATGTTTAAAAATATCAGGCATGAGAAAAAGATGATCTTAAATGCTTCCAGAAAAAATCCAGGATTAAGAATCATGCTAGTAGCAAGCTGGTTCTAGAAGACAGGATGGAAAACCTCAAATATTCTGAGGGAAAGTTCAGCTGCTAAAGAAAAGGCCGGTCAAAGGACAAGAGGAAATCCCAAGATAATAGCTGGGCAGCGGACCAGACAGAAACCGGTCCACAATGGCACAAGATGAATGGCTTTGGGCCAGGGGCGAGGGGAGCAGGGAATGAAAATAATACATTTTGTTGTGTTGGAGAGCACACAAATATTACTGATAAGCATGATGGCTCTGTCATAACATGCAGGAAAAACAATTAGTGACAGATACATAGAAAATTTAGCATATGGAAAAAGTGAGGCAACCATTAACTCCAAATACATAAATAAATAAAAAGTCATATAAGAGGAAAAACACCAAACCATAATTATAGTACATTACATGGCTTAACAGTAAATAATAATTTTGCCAGACAGAAAAAATGTGTAAAGTTGAGGGTGCTAAAAGGAAATCATTTAGAAATAAGCAGGTAAAAAAAACAACACAAAAGTAGCTTAGAGAATGAAAAAGCATTTGCTTCTGGGAAGTGAGACTCTAAGATGACGTCGGGAACTGTTTATTTTTTATATATACGTCTTTTAACGCTGGTTTTATTTTAAATGTGAAGATGAATCACTGTAATGCAACTGTACATTCACTTAAAATTTTTCAGTGATGAAAACTGCAGCAATCACTTTATTTTCACAGGTTAGCTTATGGGGCATTTATGACGTCCAAGGCAGACCAAAGAGTTCTTTACGGACAGAGGGCCACTCATCTTTACAGCCCAAAACGCAGAATTTTGAGCCTGGTACGTGGCAGTTACTCTGATCTAACATGCTGGAAAACTGCAAAGGGGCCAGGGAAGTTTAGGCTAAGAGCTAACTTTGGAACACCAAAAGCATATTTTCTAAGGATTAAAACACGCCCACACAATTATGCTGAGCTTGTAGGGGCCTTCATTCACCTCTCGGTCATGTGTGTGTGAGCTGCTCAGTCATGTCTGACTCTCTGCCTCCCCCTGGACTGTAGCCCGCCAGGCTCCTCTGTCCATGGGATTTTCCAGGCAAGAATACCGAAGTGGACAGCCATCCCCTTCTCCAAGGGATCCACCTGACCCAGGGTCAAACCCAGGTCTCCTGTGTCTCCTGCACTGTTTAAGTGGATTCTTTACCGCCCGAGCCGCCAGGGAAGCCCAAAAAGGGAACGCTGTGCCTGCACCGGCCGGGCAATGAACGTGGCCCTCCCTCGCGGCAGGTGAGAATTCTACCACTGAACCATCCACGCGCCTCTCTGTCACAAGCACTGAATTTTTAATAAACGTGGAAGGGACACCCTTGGCAGTAGACGGCTGAAAATAGGGGAGAGGGTGGTGTCCAGGAAGTAATTAACTTTTTTTCCTAAGAGTCAGGCAGGAATTGGTACTGAGCACTGATGCACCAGCTGCCTTTGAACACGAGCGGCGGCACTGAGGCTTAACTCCAACCTCTTACCGAGCGGCTCCACTGCAGAATGTGGGTTTTCCTTCTTGAACTTTTCAACTCTCTAGACTCTTACGCTCCACAGGCCTGCGAGATCCTTTTCAACCCACTGAAGAAAGTCCTGCAGGGCACACAAAGGTGAAAAAAGACTCAGGGAGATAAAGACCCAAATGATGATTTTCCCAAGTCCCACCTGGTAGTGACTCAGCACCCAGGGTTTGAAAGTACAAGAGTCCCCATGGGTGGGGATCTCCACGATAAGGCAATCTCATCTTGTAGCTTCTCTGCCTGGCACACACGTGTCTGCCGAGGAGGAACCACTTATAAACAATGGGTGGAGCTGGATGGGGGGGTGCTTCCTGGAGGAGTTGCCCTGGAGACGAGCCTTAACAGGGTGGACTGAGGAACAGCCCAAGTTGGCTTCTTTGCAGACTCATACGGGGCAGCGCACACGCCCCTGGAATGTCTGTACCATGACCTGGATCAAGTCCCACCCTGCCCACTCCACCCCCACCCCTAGCCCCACCCCTGCCCCCAAGCATGCATCTTCCCCCTAGGCATTCCCAGAACCAGTGAGTGAATACAGGGCATCACAGACAGTGATCTGGGCTTGGAGCCTGGTTCTCTGCAGACTTCCTGGACCCAGTGACCTTCCCGAGTCTCTTGGGGCTTCAAAGCCCACACACACACCCAGGGAGGAGCCATGGAAGTGCATGGGGCTTTTCGGCACCCTGATCAGCTTCCCGGGCTGCATTTTGAGCTCCACAGGCGACCCCATGGACTGCAGCCCGCCGGGCTTCCCTGTCCTTCACCATTTCCCAGAGTCTGTTCAAACTCATGTCCATTGAGTCGATGATGCCACCCAATTATTTCATCTTCTGTCACCCCCTTTCCTCTTGCCCTCAACCTTTCCCAGCATCAGGGTGTTTTCCAATGAGTCGGCTCTTGGCATAGGGTGGCCAAAGTACTGGAGCTTCAACTTCAGTATCAGTCCTTCCAATGGATATTCAGGGTTGATTTCCTTTAGGATTGAGTGATTTGATCTCCTTGCAGTCCAAGGGACTCCCAAGAGTCTTCTCCAGCATCACAATTCTAAAGCACCAATTCTTTGGTGCTCAGCCTTCTTTATGGTCCAGCTCTCACATCCATGCATGACTAGTGTCTCCTTTGCTGCCCTGCAAATAGGGTCATGGAGGTGGGAGGTAGCAGACACATGTATGCCTATGGCTGATTCATATTGATGTATGGCAGAAATCAACATTTAAGAGCTCTTATCTTCCATTTAAAAATAAACAAATATTTTTTAAAAAAAGAGTGAGCCCATGAAACTCTAAACACTCCACTCTCACGCCCTGGTAAAGGCAGGGCTCCAGGCCCGCCCACTCATCCTCTTTCCACCCACAGTCTGGCTGAGTGGATGCAAGCAGGCAAGTACCCACAGGACCTGTGAGTAATAAACCTGGTTCCTCACCTTCCCTAAAGGCTTTTGCTGAAGGTGTCCTGCAATTATAAGAACCGCAGGGGCCGGTCTGGCCACCACACAGTCCCAGGGGGAGCGGTGTCTGTGGGGCTCCTCACAGTTAGGCGGGCCAGGCGAGTGCCTTCAGCATTCCTTGCTGAGAACACCACCATCAACAGATGTAACAGATGGCTTAAGTCCTGTGGCAGCCCTTCTGGCATCTTGAGGGTTTGGTGTTTGCAGAGGCATCCGAGATGCAGAAGCACGGCAGAGGAGGGACGGCACGGTGATGTCACTGGTAAGGCTGCAAGCTCCCTGCAGGGTCAGGTCCTGCTGCCGACATGTCCCCACTCGGAACTCAAAGTGGGTGACTGTGAGCAGCTCCTTTACTCACTAGCCTGAGTTTCCTCATCTACAAAGCAACCCACTCTGTGGGGTAAATGAGGTCCCAGGGCCAGGTGCTCAGAACCCCTCTCAAGCCCCATCGGAGTTCTTTCCAGAGAGGCAGCCACTGCCAAGACCACCGCCAGACCACCCAGGCCTCAGGAAGGCGGGCTCACACAGGATGTTGGGGTGACGCTCAGCCTGGCAGAGGTCTGAGGCAGATGCCCCTGCAATGCCCAACCCTGAAGCATCCTGCTGCCCTCCACACAACTCGTCTCTTCTCAACGCAGAGGCTGAAAACTACAGTCTTTTGAGACTCTCCCGGCCATCCAGTGGTTAGGACTGTGTACTTTCACTGCTGAGGGCTTGGGTTCAGTCCCTGATTAGGGGACTAAGATTCCACAAGTGGTGCGGTCAAAAACAAAACAAACCATCTATTGTCCTCTTTCAGTGTTTCTGTGGGTCGGGGATCTGGGGAGGCTGGCTAGGTTAGCTCCAGCCTGGGATGTGATGGTGCGGGTGGAGCTTGGGCTTCCTCCCAGCATGGAGGCCTCAGGGCGGAGGGGAGAGGTGCCCAAGCTGCCTTTTCTTCATGGGAAGGCATGTGACATCACTCCCAGGGCGTTATGTTGGCCACACTGAGTCAGAAGCCCACCACCTTTCAAGGGGAGGGGAAGCAGGCTCTGATTCTTGATGGGGGAGCAGCAAGGTATTAGGGGAGCACGAGATACGGTCGGGGCCGTCCTGGGGTGACACAGGCAGTCACAGGGGGCCACTATTCGCTGGGCATCTACCAAGCTGCAAACACCTGTGAACCCACAGAATTCCCACCCCACTCTGGAGAGTTGCCGTTATTGGGCCCAATTTTACAGATGGAGAAGCTGAGGCCAGGAAAGCGGAGAAAGCGGCTGGCACAGACCTATGGGGACGGAGCTGGGTCTGCGGGCACGCCGCCTCCTACGACACACTTGGGAGGCTGAGGAGTGAAATCCAGAGTGGTGGGGCTCCCCTGGCGGCCCAGGGGTTAAGAGGCCGCCTCACAATGCAGGGGACACCGGCTTGATTCCTGGTGCCAGAGGAGCCCACGTGCCACAGAGCGACAGAGCCCCTGCACCACGACCCCTGAAGCCACGCTCCACGACGCGAAGCCCCCGCAACGAGGAGCTCACGCACCGCAGCAGAGCGTAGCCCCCGCTTTTGCCACAAGGAGAGAAAGCAGCAATGAAGACCCAGCAGAGCCGAGACAAAAATAATAATAATAATAATAAATTCAGAGTAGTGATGACAACAGTCAATTTTTGGGAGTGCTGGGCTCGGTACTACCCTAACATACATAGAGAAGCAGCTGGAACATTATTGGAGTGCAGAGGTTCTCTTCTAGAAATGTGCCCGTCTAAGGAGTAAGAGACACATAAAAGGACGGACATGCCCTAACTTGCACTTAAAGGAATGAGAGAATTCGGGCCCAGTGAGGGCTAGGCAGCTGCTCTTCAATTGGAAGACAGTTCCAGAGGCCAGGTAGGCCTTCAGGCTGGCTCAGTTGCCACCTGTTGGAATTCATCCTGGGACATAAATAGATGGCCATGTGAAAAGGCAGACGCAAGAACTTCCATTCTGGAGCACTTGCAACACATTGGAGATGACAAAATGACTATCAATCAGGAGATGGGGAAAACGACACCGCCCTGGTACAGTGGAGTATTCAGCAGCTGTTACGAAGAATGAGGTTAAAAACATGGAAGGTTCCCCGGTATGTACCAGCATAAGGGCGAGGTGTAAGACAGTCTATCACTAAAAAGCTACTCAAAAACCCATTCTGGGCCTGACACCCCAACATCTATCTAGAGGGCATTTGTGGTTCCTGCAAATAAAATCATTGCCACAGTCAAAAAAAAAAAAAACTCATTCTGATCCAGTGGCTAAGATTCTGTACTCCCAAAGCAGGGGACCGAGGTTCAAGCCCTGGTCAGGGAACTAGATCCCACATGCTGCAGCTAATACCAGGTGAGGCACATAATGTTTTAAAGCCATACACCAAAATCCTCAACGGTGCAGGACGCCACGTGGGCTCCCCCAGTCCCTTTTCCTAATTTTTCTAGCAGACATGTACTTGTGTTATAAAACAATTTAACAACAATAAAAAGAGCTGTTGAAATAGCTCTTGGAGTCCTTAAATCCACAGTTCTGGGAACATTTGTGGCTCTCTCCGGGGGCAGGGAGGTCATCGGTCCTCAAAGCAGGGGGCAGTGATGTGTGGGGTGATACTTGAGTTTACCTGCAGCTTTTTTACAGCCTCCCACCCACTTCGGATGGGGTGGTCATGCCCTCACCTGTACGTGCAATTCACGAGCCTTGGTTGCCAAGTGCAGAGACGGCTCTTGACCCCTCCCAGAGCTTGGCCCTGGAGAGCTGTGGCCCAACTGCCATGGAGAGGGTTAAGGTCCTGGTTGGGGCATAGCAACCCACGCCTGGGGCCCTTCTGGGGCCTCCAGAAACAGGCAAGCGCCCTGGAAGGAAATTCCAGAAACACCAAGTCCTAATTCTAACTCTCTTAACTACAAAGGGTAAAAGGCAGCTTCAACTGCAGATGCAAGGGCTTCTGGTTTTCAAAAGTTGCGACACACATGCTCCCTGTGACGCAATCACGTTTAGAAGTCAAACATCCGAGTCCAGGGGCTTCCCTGGTGGCTCAGCGGTATTAAACCAAAAGTCCAGCCATGGCAGGAGATGCAGGCTCAGTCCCTGACCCAGGACGGTCCCGCGTGCCTCGCAGCAGGTGAGCCTGTGTGGGGATGTTGATGGTGCCCATCTACTGAAGCCCAAGCGCCCTCAGCCCGTGCTCCACAACACGAGACGCTGCCGCGATGCGAAGCCTGTGCAGGGCAGCCAAAGAGGAGCGCCCGCTCGCTGCCACCAGAGAAAGCCACGAAGACCCGGCAGAGCCAGAAATAAAGAATCAGAATTATTTCTTAGAAAAGTGCAAATCCCCTCAGTTCAGCCCCAGGAGTCCCCGAGCTTTGCTGCTTATTCTCCAGATTGTTACACAAGCTACTTGTCAGTTGATACATACCCACCCTCCCTCCTTCTTTTCCGCCCCAAATTAGTTCACCTCCAAATTCTTTTGCAACTTCACTTCTTGGCTTTCTCTAATCTTAGTAGATCTCGTACATAAACCCATAACTTTTTTTTTTTTAAGCAGTAGGTATACAGAAGGATTTTTATGAGAATTATTGTAAGAAGTAACTGCATGGTTGTTTCTGGGTTTTTGCCTGGGAAACCATCCTGGTTTTTCAGTGGAGAGTGTGATGCAGGTGGGGTAACTCCACCCCCTCAGGCCTGTCCCTCTGGTCTTCCTGGGGCCCTTCGAGGCACCTGGGATTGTTCACCCGCCCACCCCCCCACACCCCCAATCCCCAGTAAATGCAGGCATTGCCCTGAGGACTCCTCCCTGCAAACCAGTCTGTCGCCAGTATCTCTGGGCTTGAACCGTGGCTCTGTCACTAAGTACACGACTCGCCACATGTCACTGCACCTCTGGGGAGCCTCAGTCTTCTCATCTGTAAGATGGAGCGATGTCTAGAACGCAGGGTGTTCTGAGAACCCAGCACAGAGCCGGACATTCAGAAAACACCAGTTTTGATAAACATGATCTCCTCATTTGCAGTTTTCCTCCCTCCTTTCTCTTTTTGTCTGAAATCTCACCAGAGCAATTCCTACCCTTAAAAACCTTTTCCATAAAATTATAAAATGTCCAAGAAAGGCAATACTACTCCATCAGTTAAGTTAGTGAGGAACGCTGGAAGAGAAGGAGGGCGGCTTTGGTCTTTTGCGAGCAAGTTCCTGCACCACAGGCCGGCCCGACCCCCAACCCCCAGCCCCCTGCAATTAGTCTATTCCTAGAAGCAATTCTGTGACTTCCCTGGTGGCTCAGACGTTAAAGCGTCTGCCTACAATGAGGGAGACCCAGGTTCAAACCCTGGGTTGGGAAGATCTCCTGGAGAAGGAAACGGCAACCCACTCCAGTATTCTTGCCTGGAAAATCCCATGGACCGAGGAATCTGGTAGGCTACAGTCCATGGGGTCGCAAAGAGTCGGACACGACTGAGCGACTTCATTTCATTTCATTTCAGAAGCAATTCAGAGTCCACGCTGCTCCCGGCTCCCCGCTTCTCAGCGAGCAGGTCCGTATTTCCTCAACAGAAAACTGCATCCACTCGCGCGGGGCACGCGAGGAAGGAAGCGGTCCACCGGCCCAAGAGGCACTCACCGGGCTCCGCCTCGTCTCGGCTCGCCCAGGGAGCTCCGGACCACCGCCGGGGGACTAGCATCCCCTAAGGGCCGTCTTCGGGTGGCCAACCCGCGCCGCAGACCTCCAGACTTTGCTCGCCCGCACGCACGCGCCCCCGCGCATGCGACTGCTCCTACGCCGACCACCCGCCGCCCTCCACTCCCAGCCCACCCCCGGCCTGCGCGCGACCCCCGATCTGTCCACCCGCCCCCTGCGCGCACCCACCTGCGCGCAGCCCACACCGGCGCCGCGGGCCTGCTCACCTGCGCACCCGGCTCCATGCCAGCTCTGACCCGCGCGGTCTGAGCCGATGGCCGTCCCGTCCCCACGATGAGGTGTAGCGACAGGCGGCCAATCGCAGACGGGCCCTGCGCGACCCGGCGCCCCTCGGGCCCGGCGATTGGCCGCGGCGCCTCGCCCCACCCCGTGGGCTGACTCCGGGCCACCGCGCGCTCCACTCGGCAGCCGCTGGGCGAGAGACTGACAGCCGAGGGCTTCCCCCGTGCGCGGCGGGCCGGCTGGGGCGGGACCCAGGAGCCCCCGGGAGCGCGGCCCAAGCTGGGGGGCGCGTCCCCCGCCGCGGTCGTGGGCAGGCCGCTGAGCTCCCCAGCCTGTTTCCTCTTCTGCCAGTGGGGTCCACAGCAACCCACGAAACAGCCAAGATCGCTGCCCTTGGGGTGCACGTGGGGTGGGGATACGGGGGAAGCGGGATCAGCAAACAAACCGTCATTGAGGAATATGGTGAAAACTGGTGTGGAGGAGGCCGAAGCAGGGCGTGCAGGTTGCAGTTTTATTCGGAGAGCTCTCGGCTGGAAGGCCATCACAGGTGAGGGCTCGCCTGGAAGGGGGCCAGAGATGGAGTTCAGGGTACCGGTCAGCTGCGCAGAGCCGCCCAGAGGACAGAAGTAGCAGAGTTGGGCAGAGGGAGAATTTGAATGAGGGATGGGGGGCGCTGCAGCTTAGGTCAACCACGTGGGGAGGCCCCCTAATAAGAGACGCCCGCGGTGTGGTCCCCTGGTTCACATGGCAAGGGCTGGGGCATTCATTCCAGCCGTGAGTCAACCTGACTGCAGGCTCACCAAAACACCTGTCTGTGGCCCATTAAACAGGGCGTTCTACATCCGCTTTAACCGTTCAAAACAAAGAAGGCCGTTAAAAAAAATCAAAATGGAGGGATTACGGTTCAGGCATTTGACATGGGTCTGGATGACCACTGTGGACAGGGTCTGACCTGTTCCTGCGTCACTGAGAACTCGAGTTACCTGAACTTTATCACCCTCAAGGACACCGCCAGCTAAGTCTCCGCACAGCCATCTGCTAGCTGCCAGCAGCGAACTTCAAAGACTCAAGGTCGCCTCTCGTCATTAGGCAACCATTTTGGACTCCAACTAATCCTTGCTTAACAAACATACTTGCCTCTTGCCAATTGCGATTACAATTACTGACAAACAGCTTTCATCATTTCGTGGGGTTTTGCCTTTATAAGCATCCCCCACTTTGTAGTTTTAATTGCTTCTCGAATCAGAGTCTCCTAGGCTATAATCCTGAGTTTGGCTCAAATAAAACTCTTCTATTCCTATTATAGGTTGGTTTCTTATTTCTGTTGACAGCAGGAGTGGCCAACCCTCTCTCATATACCCCTGCCTCCCTCAATCATGGTACACAGGCTACTTTTGCAAGGGCATGACCTCGACCTGGGTGGCTGCGGAACCCAGACAGCGTCTGGTGGCAAGGGGCAGGTCCACCTGCAATATCTGGGCATCGGCCTTTCTGCCAGAGGGGTCTGCATGGGCGTTTCTGTCTCCCTCATGGAAACATTTGTTCCCTCTGCAGTTTTTTATTTTGAAAATGTCAAACATGCAAACCAGTTGAATAAATAGTAAAGTGAACACCCACATACCTAGATTCAGCAGCTGTCAACAGTTTGCCACATTTAATTTCTCTCTGCCTTCCTGTAGCTGTGTGTATTTTTCCTGAAACACTGATTAGCTATAGATGATACCTCCTTCCTGAATATTTCAGTATCCATCTCCTAATAACAAGGACATTCTCCTACATTATCAAAATAAAGTGGCCATACTCTGAAAATCTAGCATTCATTCAATGCTATTGTCTGATATATTACTCATATTCAGTTTCCTCCAATTGTCCCGTGATATCCTTTATGAAAAAGTGAAAGTTGCTCAGTTGTGTCCAACTCTTTGTGACCCCATGAACTGTACAGTGCATGGAATTCTTTAGGCCAGAATACTGGAGTGGGTAGCCTTTCCCTTCTCCAGGAGATCTTCCCAACCCAGAGATGGAACCCAGGTCTCCCACATTGCAGGCAGATTCTTTACCAGCTGAGCCACAAGGGAAGCTGAAGAATATTGGAGTGGGTGGCCTATCCCTTCTCCAGCGGATCTTCCCGACCCAGGAATCAAACCAGAGTCTCCTGTATTGCAGATGGATTCTTCACCAACTGAGCTATCAGGGAAGCCCATATGTCATTTATAACTCATTTTAAAAATCCAGGATCCAATTGGGGAACCACACTGTGCATTTAGTTATCTTGGTTCCTCAGCCTCCCTTAATCTAGACCTCTGCCCCAGCACTGCTTTCTGTTTTGTTTTACTGTATCTTCCTGTTCCTTGACCATTTTGAAGAGTCAAGGTTAGCGTTTCTTCACAGCAAGTCTCTTGATTTGGTTTGGTTGTTTTCCTTGTCCTTTTTTTTCCCAGCCACGTTGAGTAGCATGTGGGATCTTAGTTCCCCAACTAGGAATGGAACCTGTGCCCCCTGCAGTGGAAACCAGAGTCTGAACTACTGGACCACCAGGGAAGTCTCTGTCCTTGCATTTAGGTGATGCATTGTGGGGCAGGATAATATACTACATAGATGTCATACAGCACAGCAGGGAGCAACATGATGTCCCTCTGTCCCTTTGTCGTTGGTGAGTTTGATCCTGTGGTGCAGGTGGTTTCTGGCAAAAGTCTCCACTTTCCTTTCATGATTAATGAATAAGCTGTGGAGTGATACTTTGAGACTGTGTAAATACACTGCTCCCAAATAACTTTCGGTCCAATTATCTAGCATTTAATGATGACTCTTGCCGGAATCAAACTTCTTGATGCAAAAGGGTGATCTAACTTCATCATCCTTTCAGGATTGATTAGTTGGCATTTTTTTCTATAAAGAATTTCCCTTTCTTATTTAATTCTGTGTCAGTATGGGCTAGTAAATTTTTTGCTCATTGAGGAACTGTCATTTACCTTTTTTAAAAAAAGTCATTACCTTTGGATATTCAAATTGTCCCATAATTGGCCAGCAGGAACCCCTCCAAACCGACTCTGTTTATCAAACAACATGCTCACATCGTTATGAAAGAGTGTGCTTGGTTTCCACTCCAACCAGACTTTGTAGGATTTGCTCCATTCCTGGCTAAGGCCTAGAAGCTGCCATGGTTCAGTTCAGTCGCTCAGTCGTGTCCGACTCCTTGCGACCCCATGGACTCTAGCACGTCAGGCTTCCCTGTCCATCACCAACTCGTGGAGCTTGCTCAAACTCATGTCCATTCAACATGGTGATGCCATCCAACTATCTCATCCTCTGTCATCCTCTTTCTCCTCCTGCCTTCAATCTTTCCCAGCATCAGGGTCTTTTCAAATGAGTCAGTTCTTCGCATCAGGTGGCCAAAGTATTAGAGTTTCAATTTCGGCATCAGTCTTTCCAATGAATATTCAGGACTGATCTCCTTTAGGATGGACTGGTTGGATCTCCTTGCAGTCTAAGGGACTCTCAAGAGTCTTCTCCAACACCACAGTTCAAAAACATCAGTTCTTTAGCCCTCAGTTTTCTTTATACTCCAACTCTCACATCCATACATGACTACTGGAAAAAACATAGATTTGACTAGATGGAACTTTGTTGGTAAAGTAATGCTTCTGGTTTTTAATATGCTGTCTAGTTTGGGCATAGCTTTTCTTCCAAGGAGCAAGCGTCTTTTAACTTCATGGTTGCAGTCACCATCTGCAGCCATGGTTGGCAGGAGAGATTTGAGGTAACTGAAAAGGATTGAGGTGTTTCTGGCAAAGAAAACTATCCCCCAAAGGGTCAAAGTTAGAATTAAATGAATGAACATATAAACATTTTCATTCTTTTCTGAGATTTCCAAATTGTCTATCATGAACAAGTCTAACTTTATAAATAGGAAACAAGTTTGTTTCAAATGTAAAAATGTATATGTATAAAAACCGGGAGAAAAGAGTGCCTATTCTATCAAAGATAGCCAGTCAGCTGCTTATTCATTTGGAGGGAAAAAAATGAATTCGTCCCCTAAGGGGACTAAAGGGTGAAATGTGAAAACAAAAGCTGAAAAACTACCGGTAGTGAACAGGTTCAAACGCTACAGAGGAAATTGAGCAACATTTAGTAAAGTTGCACATATGCATAACCCAGGTCAGGCGTCTGGGGAGGCGCAGATAGCTGCAGCCCCAGGGGAAACTGGCAACCGTAGATGCAAAGAAACTACAGGTGCCCTCCAAGGAGATGAACATAGGAACGGAAGTAGCCGTGCGTGTGTGTTCAAGCGCGTGTGCGCTGGCACGGGGCTGCTCACTTAAATGCCCGCCGGGGATGAACCGATAAAGTGTGCTTTAGTCCTACCGAGCAGTGCCGAAGCGCAGCAATAACGAAAAGGAACGTAACTGACGCTGGGCGGGGTACCCCTACAGGACTGTTAAGACGCAGTTTGCGGGGAGGTGTGGAATGAGATAGAGGGATGGAGGCACGCGGCCCGGCCGGCCCCTCCACCTGCGATCCAGAACCCGGAGATGGTCCCACCTGCCTGGGTCTGCGTCAGGCGGGCGCCGGCAGAGATACCGGGGGCGGATTCCCGCCGGCCCCAGGCCGCTCGGCGGGCCTCCCCCCGCGCAGGCGCGGCGCGGAGCTCCACCGGCGGGGCGGAGCGGGGACTGGACGGCCGGGGGCGGGGCCTGTCGTCGCTAGCTCGGAGGTCCAGTCCCGGCCTCCCTCCGCCAGCGGGGCGGGGCGACGCAGGACGGGGCGGGGCGATCCGGGGGCGGGGCCTGTCGTCGCTGGCTCGGAGGTCCAGTCCCGGCCTCGCTTCGCCTGCGGGGCGGGGCGACCCAGGACGGGGCGGGGCGATCCGGGGGCGGGGCCTGTCGCCAGGGCCTCTGAAGTCCAGTCCCGAGGGGCGGGGCGGTCCGGGGGCGGGGCCTGTCGCCATGGCCTCTGACGTCCAGTCCCGAGGGGCGGGGCCATCAGGGGCGGGGCGAGACGCTGCGGCATTGTGGGCCTGTCCCTGCAGGGACAACCCGGAAGGACCCGAGCCGCGGCCGCCTCTCTCCCCAGGACACAAAGTCCCACTATCCGGCCGGCCTTTTTGCCCAGGCGTCTGCAGCCAGGATGGGGCGGAAGGTGACTGTGGCTACCTGTGCGCTCAACCAGTGGGCCCTAGACTTTGAGGGCAATTTGCAAAGGATTTTAAAAAGTGAGTCTAGGGCCGGCGTGGGGTGGACAGGCGAAGGTCAGCTCTGGTCACCCAGGTTTGCTGTGACGCATACGCAGCCTTGCTCCGGAGAAACTCGCGGCCATGGGTATGGGGACAGATAAGATAACCTATCTCATGACCACGCCTGTGTCCTGAGTGAGGTGGGGGGTGGGGTGGGTTACAGTGTCTGGGGCATGTGGTATGTACACTTGGTAAGAAAAGTCTGGCCCTGGAGGTGGAGATGAGCAGGCTGGAGTGAGCCTGTCCTCGGGTACCTCTGGGGTCCCACGTGGCATTTATAGAGCAGAATCCAGTCCAGAGAGGGAAGTGGAACAGGGGTGAGGCCACCAGCTTAGAGACCAGGTGTGGTCGTTGTGTGTGTGTGACGGGGTCCGTGTACAGTTATCACCTGTACCAGCTCACCTTTGGGAGTGGAAGTTTGCACCGTTGACCTCTACACCTGAAGTGGGGCTGCTCTGGGCGGTCGGCAGGCTAGCCAAGCTCAGTTGCCTCCTGCAGCAGGGCCACTAACCACAGTAAAAACAGGGTGATTCAGGTGAGGGTGCCTTATATCAGCCATGTGCCTTGGGCCTTCTTTCTCTTATTTTTTTCAATCTCAACCTGCTTTCCCTTCGTCAGAGCTCAGAGCAAATCTAGTTGATGAGAGGTCATCTCGGGTGGCCAGAATTGTGCGTCCACTCAGCCGGCCTCTCCTCCCCAGACTGCATCTGGAAGCTGCTGCTCAAACCCAGAGGCAGATGGTACCTGTCACTGGTGCCTTCAGGTCCTGCCTTCTCCCTGCACAGGGTCCTCTCTGTCTGATTGTTAATGAGCTACCAGTGTGTGACTCCCCCAGCCCCACCCCTGCCCTCCTCCTTGGTGCTCAGGCTCAGCCCTGCAGGCCCCGCCTCTGTCTCACTTCCTGCGTGTGTCAGCAGGGGCTGGGAGATGCCCTTTGGTTTTTTTGTGACACCAGCAGCAGCAGAAGGTTGAATCTACCTCCTTTGGATCAGTTGTAGGTGCTGAAATTGCCTTTCTTTCTCTCTCTCTCTCTTTGTGCATGTAGGTATTGAAATTGCCAAACACAGAGGAGCAAGATACAGGCTTGGACCAGAACTGGAAATCTGGTGAGAGCAGAGTGCATAGACACCCTAGGGTGGGCAGGTAGAAGCCTCTGTATCGCTCCCCCCAGCTGAAAGGGCAAGGAAGGAGAGGCTGGGATTGAGAACCAAACACGCAGGCCCACCTAGCAGACAGTCAGAAGCCCCGTGAGTGGGCCTGCTTGATGCCCTTGGACAAGAGCAGGCCAGCCTGCCTGGGTGATCCTGGATTCCTACGTTGAGTAACACAGGAGATCATAGAGAGGCTGACTTTTCCCAGTCCAGGGCCGATGTCAAAGCTGGCTGGACGTCTGGCCTTGCATTGGTGTTTGGTCTCACACGTGGCCTAGGAGCTGAGGTAGTGACAAGCTCTGAGCAGGAGTCTATCCTTGGAGAGGAAAGGGCATCCCAGGTCTGGATCCCACACAGGGCATCTCACTGACCTCATTTTCATCTAAGAACCAGGCTCTCCTCCTCATCAGAACCAGAGGCCCAGAGGAATGCTCCTCCAGGCATTAAGAATGACAAAGGCCACTTTGGAGGTTAGTGCTCATGTCAGCAAAGTTTGCTTGGCATTTTAACATCACTTTTGCTATGTAGTGAGTGTGAAGGACTTTTTGAAGTTTTAAAAGTAGCTTACAGGGACTTCCCTGGTGGTCCAGTGGTTAAGAATCTGCCCTCCCAGGCAGGGGATGTGGGTTCGATCCTTGGTTGGGGAACCAAGATCCCACATGCCTCGGGGCAACTAAGCCTGTGCCCCAGCTACTGAGCCCTAGAGCCCGCAAACTGCAACGAAAGATCGCACCTGCCGCGACTAAGACCCTACACAGTCAAATATATAAATAGATAAATATTTAAAAAAAAAAATAAAAGTAGTTTACAAATACTCTACATTTCATTACTGGGACCCCTGCACTGAAAAATTACTCTCAACCCAGTTTGCCCATGTTGGGACCTCACTGAGCATTGTATTAGTTTTTTTCAGGGGCTATTATACTATGGTTTCACAAACTGGATGGTTTAAAACAGCAGAAATTTATTCTTTTCACAGTTCAGGAGGCCTGAAGTCCAAAATCAAGGTGTGGGTAGGGTCCTGCTTCCTCCAGGGCTCTAGGGGAGGGTCCTTCCTGCCTCTTCCAGCTCCTGACCCCCAGCTCCTCGTCTCGTGACTGCACCCCTCCAGCCCCCCACCCCTGCCTCTTCTCCGCTGGTTTTCCTTCCGTCTCGTGTAAGGACGCTTCCCGTTGGATTTAGGGCCCACCTGGATAGGCCAGGATCATCTCCTCTCCAGATCTTTCACTTACTCGCATCTCTAAAGACACTTTTCCAAACGAGGTCACATCCACAGGTTCTAAGGGCTTCCCAGGTGGCTCGGTGGTAAAGAATCTGCCTGCCAGTGCAGGAGACGCGAGTTCAGTCCCTGGATCGGGAAGATGGCCTGGAGAAGGAAATGGCAACCTGTTCCGGGATTCTTGCCTGGAGAACCCACGGACAGTGGAGCCTGGTGGGCGACAGTCCATGGGGTTGCAAAGAGTTTGACACGACTGAGCATGCACATGCGCGCCATAAGTTCTGGAGGTTAAGACATAGACACGTCTCTTTTGGGGACACCATTCAGCCTGCCGTAAGCTCGAGTAAATCGCAAGGAAGTCATGTAGCCGTGTAAGTGGCATTTGAATGGTTATTCACGGCCCCTTTGCCTGAAGAATGTTCTTCTTCCAGCTTTATTCCTTTTGCATCCCTTTCTTATAGATTAGTGTAATTTGGGCCACGTTGAAGGTTTAAAAAAATCCAAGGGCAGACAGTTTTTGACATGACAGAGAATTTCTCATAGTAACTGAAACTAGGAGCAACGGATGAGGCCCAATCCATTAATTTCCGATACAATACATCTCTTTTCTTCTTTTTTGTAGCAGTGAGTCTAACTCTGGTTGAACAATAGACTCTCCTGGGAGGCTTTGCAAAGATGCGGGTGCCAGAGTCGCACCTCGCACGGTCACCCTGGCCTGACCCCAGGCCCCTGCCCCAGCCCACCCCACGCCCACCTGCTGTGTCCCGGGCACTCACTGTTCTCGCCCTTCCTCTGCAGCGGCTACGGCTGTTGGGACCATTATTACGAGTCGGACACCCTCCTGCATTCGCTCCAGGTCCTGGCGGCCCTTTTGGAGTCTCCGGTCACTCAGGATATCATCTGCGACGTGGGGATGTAAGTGCAGCTTGGGCGTGGGAGAAGGGCCAATTCCAGGGCCTGCTGTGTCCGGAGGCGTCCCCACAGCGGGGATGTGGCGTCTGCTCCCTGCCTGGCCCTGCAGACCCCTTACTCCCCAGGTGGACGCAGCTTTGGGGAGAGTTTTTATGTTTCTCCAAGCACTACTCTGCACGTGGGAACACGCTTTGCACAGGTCAGAGCACGGGGTCCCCCAGTCTCGTGTGTAGCATTTTCCTTACTTAGAAGTCAGTTTGGGGGTGGCTCCCTGTCACTCTGGGCTTCCCAGCTGGCGCTCGTGGGCAAGAAGCCTCCTGCCAGGGCAGGAGACGTAAGAGACGTGGGTTCGACCCCTGGCTCAGGAAGATCCCCTGGAGGAGGGCATGGCAACCCACTCCAGTATTCTTGCCTGGAGAATCCCCATGGACAGAGGAGCCTGTGAGCTACAGTCCATGGGGTCGCAGAGTTGGACACGAGTGAGTGAGCACGCATGCACGCATGTCATTCCATATTGACACACAAGCCATCTGGTCCCAGAGGGTGTGGATACATGGGTGTAGGCTCCGTAGGTGTAGGTCCATAGGTGCAGGTTCCGTATGTAGAGATGTCTATGGTGTAGGTTCCAGGCCCCAAGGCCTACAGGCAGACCTCTGAGACCTTGCAAGCTCAGTTCCACTCCACTGCGGTAAAGCCAAATACAGAAATAAAGCAAGTCACACCAATTTGAGGGAGGAGGTTTCCAGTACACATAAAAGTTATTTACATTTTACCGTTCTATCTAAAAATATACAAACATACCTTACTTTAAAAAATCTTTATTGCTAAAAAATCCTATCCTCTCAGCCTCCAACAAGCTGTCATCTTTTTGCTGGTGGAGGGTTTGAAATATCATGAGAGTTATAAAAATGTGACCCGGAGACCGGAAGTGAGCAAAAGCTGTTGGGAAAATGGCATCAATAGACCTGCTCCACGCAGGGTTGCCACAGACCTTCAGCTTGTAAAAAACACAGAATCCGTGAAGTACAATGAAGCAAACTGCAGTAAAATGAGGTCTACCGGTAGGTCCCTATGGTGTAGATTCCCCGAGTGCAGGTCACATGGGGAGGACTCCGGCCTAGGATTACTCTGTTCGAGATTGCGTCTGTGACCAGCTTTGTGTAAGCAGGCCGACTGACAGGCTTCGTGTTGCTTCTGTTTGCGTCTCTGTTCTGTGTTACGTGGCGTGAATGTAGCTGAGTTTGCTTTCTTTTTCCTCAGCCTTGCATGTATTCTCCAGTTCAACCTGCTGTGACATCTGTGTAGCAGGATCTCTTTTAAGCAGTGACTGGAGGGATTTTTAGCCCAGTTGGTTCCCGTTTATTATAATTCTTGATATGTGGACCATGTCTGTTTCCTCTTGTGCTGTTGTGACAGCTTACCACGGGTGCAAAACCCAGAACCACACGACCCTGCTGTCTTGTGGTTCCGCAGGTCACGAATCTAAATGGGTCAGAGGGGCTGGTTGCTTCTGGAGGCTCTTGGAGGAGGGTCGGTTTTCTTGTTGAAGTCCAGCTTCCAGGCTCGCCCGCAGTCCTCAGCTCGCGGCCCCTCCCTCCATCCTCACAGCCAGAGATCACGTCGCTGCAGCCCCTGCCTCTGTTGCCACGTGTCCTCCGGGCGCCCTCCTGCCTCGTGTAAGGACCCCTGTGGCTCCCGTGAGGGTCCTGGGGAGTCAGGGGCAGTCTCTGGTCTCAGGATCTGTAGCTTAATGATGTCAGCAGGGTCCCTTTGGCAAGGTGAGGTGACACGTCCGCGGGTCCCGGGAATCAGGATGGGGACATCGGTGGGGTCTTTACTCAGCCCACAATGGACGGACTCTTGCCACTCTTTTAGGTGTCCTGCTCACTGTGGTTTCTTTCTTTATTGTTTTCCCCTTGTCTTTTTGTTTGTTTTCTTTGCCTGTCTTCCTCTTCTGGCCTTGAATTTGTAATCTGGCTTTAATTTTTCTACTTTTTTGCCCTTAAAATGTTAACGGTCATATTCTAAAGTGTTTCTTCTGGGACGTTCCTGGTGGTCTGGTGGCTCAGACTCTGCACTCCCAATACAGGGGGGCCAGGTTTCATCCCTGGGGAGGGAACTAGATCCCCATACTGAAACTAAGAGTTCACACGACAACCCACCGCAGTATTCTTGCCTGGAGAATTCCATGGACAGAGAAGCCTGGTGGGGAACCCCAGTCCATGGGGTTGCAGAGTCAGACACACCTGAAGTGATAACACACACGCCACAGCTGAAGAAAGACCCCCCCGTACTACAATAAAGACCAAAGGTCCCAAGTGTTGCCCCTAAGACCTGATGCCGCTTAGTAGGGGAATATTTTTTAAAAGAAATTTGTCTTTTGAAATCCAACATTTACCTGGATCTGTAAGTGCCACTGAACAAAATAGCAGTTATATCATGATGTCACTGATACTCAGCACCTAGAATTGTCTTATTCCTCCAAGAGAAAGACACTGAGTCTCCTTCCAGCTTTCTGTGGTTAGAGGCATGTTACCCTTAGCACTGATCACAGAGGGCTAGCTCAAAAGAAGGAAAACTTAAAAAAAAACAAAATAGACAAAATCTTAGAGTGAGCAATAACTTTATTTTAAAAAAGCTATCATATGTATTTGTTGTCATGATTTATGAAACTGAACTTTTCTTTTTTTTTTCTTTTTTGACCATTTGTGACACTGTCTTACTTGTTATTTGGCCAGCAATTGAAGTGTTTGTGTCTGATTTATTAAGAGTTCTTTATATATGAAAGATATCAAGCGGTCCCCATATATGATAAAAATACATTTCCTTGTCTGTTGTTTGCGATTTAATTTTACATTTTGAGCTTGAAATCTTTCTGGTCATGCTTTTTGTTTGCTTTTGTCTGAGAAGCTTACTCCCACTGGAAATCAGATATTCACTGAGGGTTTCTTTTTCATTTAAAAGATGTTCACCTCCTGCCCTGAACACGTTTTTGTATGAATGTGAGCGTGGTGGGTTTGGGTTGGCCTGGGAGGAATGGAAACCGGATCGGTGGGAGTGCTTGCTGGTGGCATCCGTGTGCCAAGCCCAGGCCTAGGCAGCCCACCTGCATCCTGCCCCTTGAAATGCTCTGGGAGGAGAAACCGGGGCCGCTCAGCTCGGCCAGTGCGAAGCGGGGTTGGAACCCGGCCACCTGACTTGCCAGCGCACACTGCTCACGGATGCTTTGTCCCTGGGCCGTATTATTGTTTATCTGATGATCCATCCTTAAGGCCCTCCTGCCTGGGTGCCTGATGCCTTTTGCCCTGAGCTCCTGCACTCTTGCCCTGAGCTGGGCTCTGCCATCCCTGCCCGGCGCTGCCCCAGCCGGCGGCCGGCAGAGTGCCCTGGCTTCCAGAGCACTGGCCCCTCCGCTGCAGAGAAGGAAGGTTCCAGGTGATCGGGGAGGGTGTTTGTCCTGAGGGGTCCAGACAGAGAGGCGAGCAGATCTGTCCAGTGCCCTCCACCCCCTGCCCCTGCCCTGGCTCACCCCCCCCCGGGCTGGTCCCCCTGCCCTGCATTCTTGGTGGGGGGGCGCTCAGTCAGGAGAGGTGCCATGGCAGAGAATTGGGGTTGTGCAGGGGGCGGGTCCCTGAGGCCAGCAGGGGATGGACAGGTGACAGGGCAGCAGGGGTGCGCGCAGAGGGAGGGAGGCGGCCACCTGGTGGTCTCCTGGAAGGAGAGGACAGGCCCCGAGTGGGAAGGACCTTGTGTGCGAGTTAGAAGACTCTCCCATTTAGTATGTGCCGCAGCAGAAATGCTCAAGTTCGTTGCTCGCTTTCATTTGAGAAGAGGAGGCCTTCTGATTCCCGCAGAGGACCGGGAGAAACGTCCTGTTAAAGCAGATGTGGGGCTCCACTCTTTGCAGACATGCATCCCTACTCTCCGCAGGCCTGTGATGCACCGAAACGTCCGCTATAACTGCAGGGTGATATTCCTCAACAGGTGGGTGACTGCCGGGAGCAGCGCGACCCCCTTTTCCCCTGGGCTCAGGGCTTGGTCCCCACGGGCTTCTTCTGGAACTGCCTTCGTGGGGGTGGGGTGCCAGGCAGGCAGGCGTCGCAGGTGGCACTGCTTCCCCTGGGCTGTCACCCCTGACACCTTCAGACATCAGAAACAGGGACGGTGGGTGGTTTGGGGACACAGCCCTGCAGCCAGGAGGTCAGTCCTGGGAGGGCGGCCTTGTAGTAATGTCCTGTTCGCAGACCCTGGGCATCAGTTGCTGGCAAGTGCCCACCCTCCGGGTCTTAGCTGCTCTGTCCCCATCAACGGTCAGGGTGGACGGGCTGGTGGCTCCTCCGTGTCACGTGGGGCGTGCTCATCTCAGGAGCGGCCTTGTTCCCCTGTCTGTAGGAAGATCCTGCTCATCAGACCCAAGATGGCCTTGGCGAACGAGGGCAACTACCGCGAGCTGCGCTGGTTCACGCCATGGTCCAGGAGCTGGTGAGTCTGCCCGCGCGTGGGAGCCCGGATGGTGGCCGCTCCTAGGATGCGTGGGGGAGATAGACAGAGATTCGGGCCGGCGTCCCTGCCCCACACAGGACCTGCCATTTGGTGATGGCTGCCTGATGCTGCTGATTAATTTGTAGCTACTTTGTAGTTTATCAGACACCACATAAAACGCTCAGTCATCAATCACCCGTCACCCATCATTCTACATCTGATCCTACAGATCAGGGTTTCTCAGCTCCAGCTCTGTTGCCTTGGGGCTGGCTTGGTCTTGCTGTGGGGGCGTCCTATGCATGGAAGAGTGTGCAGCAGTGTCGGTGGCCTCCACTGGGGGATACATCTGCATCCCTCTGTCAGTTTACGATGTCTCCAGACATTGCCAAGCATCCCCTGGGACAGAATTGTCCCTGTTTGCCTGCCCTGCGTTCTTCTTAATAGTTACCGCTATTTTTTTCACTGTCGCCACTATTGCCAATGAAATCTTTAACGTGATTTTTAAACATTTTATTGGCATATAGTTGATTTACACTCTTGTGTTAACTTCCTCTGAGCAGCAAAATGACTCAGTTATACGTCTAGATACATTCTTTTTGAAAAATTTTGTGTATCTATTCTTGGGTCTTTGTTGCCGTGTGATCTCTTCTCTAGTTGCGGTGAGGGGGCCGAGTCTCTAGTTGCGATATGGGGGGCTTCTCCTGTTGCAGGGCGTGGGTTCTGGGGCACACGGGCCTCAGTAGTTGCCGTACATGGGCTCCAGGGCTCAGGCTAAATGATTGTGGAGCTCGGGCTTAGTTGCTCCGCGGTATGTGTGGTCTTCCGGGATCAGGGATCAGACCCGTGTCTTCTGCATTGGCAGACAGATTCTTTACCGCTGAAGAAGCCCTGTATACATTCTTCTTTGTGTGTGAATTGAGGGGGGAGGTGGGGATGAAGGGAGAAACCTTGAGCGGCTCTCCCTTGAAAACGGACTGTGACGCAGCAACATCAGTGATGATGAGCAAACCTACGATGGTGAATTGAGTGCTCATCGTGGGGTGCCGCGGCTGCTCGGGAGTCAGAGGGCGTCCGTGGCGTCTGTTCCCTTCATTAGTGAGGGCGCCACGGCCTCATCCCCTCAGTGTCTCGGCTCTTAAATTTTAGTTAAGGGATTTCTCTGGTGGCCCAGTGGTTAGGACTTCATCTTCCAGTGCAGGGGACGTGGGTTCGATCCTCAGCTGGGAACCTAAGATCCCACATACCTCAGGGCTGAAAAACCAAAACATAAAACAGAAGCCATATTGTAACACATTCAGTAAAGACTTTAAAAATGGTCCACATCGAAAAAAAATCTTTATCAAAAAAATTACTGAAATAAAAGTCACTAAAATCTCCCAGGAGGTTCTTGTGAATTCTGAGAAAGCAAAAAGAAATCTAGTTAATTCAATGTCTTCATGGTACATCTGGCGACAGCCCACTTGAGGTCAGATTTGGAAACGACCTAGTATTTGAATTCTGCCTGTTAGGGTAGACCTTGGGGGTGGCTGGGGCTTCCTGGTGGCTCAGACGGTAAAGAATCCGCCTGCAGTGCAGGAGACTGGGATTTGATCCCTGGGTTGGGAAGATCCCCTGGAGGAGGGAATGGCCACGCACTCCAGTGTTCTTGCCTGGAGAATTCCGTGGACACAGGAGCCTGGTGGGCTACAGTTCATGGAGCTGCAAAGAGTCGGCCACGAATGAGCGACTGTCACTTTCCCTTCCTGGGATGGCTTGTACAGAGGTGTGTATTAAACTCTCTCTCCATCTTACCTGATTCGGACATGATCGCTTCAGTGATGACACGGGCTTGTCTCTGCATGCTGGCGTCATGCAGTGCGATCTTTCTGATTGATGAGTTTTGATCAGAAATTCCAGCCGCACTTCTCTGTGGGGAAATGTGTCTCCTTCTCGGACCATTCCCTCGATGTGCCTCTCAGACGCTATAATGAAAGTGTGGGGCAGGCGGGGCCAGTGAGGGAGCTCCCAAAAGCGTCCCATGGCCTGGAAGCCTCATGGAGTCGCCTGGCTCTTCCCTTTTTACCTTAACTTGGTCGCGACAGCGTGTGTGGAAACCTGACAGTTCCTCTGCCAGCTCGCGGGCTCCGCGCCCTCAGCGTGAGCTTTGCCCTGCATCTGGACGCCATCCTGCGTTTTCCCTGAGACGGTCCAACTCAGGTCTGTGGTGGTTCCCTTTCCAGGCAAACAGAGGAGTATTTTCTCCCCCGGATGTTACAGGACCTGACGAAGCAGGTGAGTCCCGGGGCAGAAAACTCGTTGTCCGTCAGACTGTCCCTCTGGGGTGGCCATGGGGGCAGGACACTTGGGGTCAGAGTCACAGCATCACTGTGGCCCGTGTAAGGAAAACACAGATGGGGGTGATTTCTGTCGCAAGTGGGGAGGGTCCAGGAGCATGGCGGGGTGGGCGCCTCCTTGCTGCTGCGTGATGTCCCCTCCGCTCCTCCGGCTCACACTGTGGGCTGGGCTCAGGGGGGCTTGGGAGGGGGCTTCCTGCCCCACCCTGGCTGGCAGGCAGAGGAGATGCCCGCTGGCCCTGGGCTGGGAATGCTCCCCGGGGGAGGAGGGATTCGTTAGGGCTTGAAACAAAACGTCGGCCTTCCTACGAGTCCCATGTGTGGCCTCCAGGGTCCCGGCTCAGCATGTGGCCCAGACGGGACGGCCGGGGGGGCCTCATGAACTCTGGTCTCCCTCCTAGGAAACTGTGCCCTTTGGGGACGCCGTCCTCTCCACGCGGGACACCTGCATCGGGAGTGAGGTCTGTGAGGAGCTCTGCACGCCCCACAGGTTAGCCCTGCCCTCTGCACCCTCTGATCCCCATCCTTGCGGGGCCCAAGGGGGCTGGGTATTTGCAGCCATCTTGGCGTCTCAGCCGGGGCAGGGAAGACACCCCAGGAGCTGCGGGCTGGGGACACGAGTCTCTTGTCTTTGACCCCCTCTGCCCGCAGCCCGCACGTGGACATGGGCCTGGACGGGGTGGAGATCTTCACCAACGCCTCAGGCAGCCACCATGTGCTGCGCAAAGCCCACGCCCGGGTGGACCTGGTGACCATGGCCACCACCAAGGTAGGCAGTGGCGGGGACGCGGGCGCATGCGTGTCTCACACACGCGGGACCCCAGCGCCCAGCGCAGAGCGAGGCCTGAGCGTGGGGCTGCTGGGCGCTCCTGGGTCCGGCCATGGCTGACCGGCCCCTGTGACTCACCCCCCAGGCCCCACATCCATGACCTCGTTTAGTGATGGAAAGCACCCTATGAGGCGGGCGCTGTTGCCCCCTCCGCTCTCTGGAGCAGGGCACCCAGCACGTGACCGTCGTGTGGCCTCTGGCCTCACACCCCAGCCGTCCAGCTCCTACGCTCTCAACCGTCACACTGGTCTCGGGACAAGTGACCGGGAATCAGGACCCCCTTGGCACCACACCCAGGCCCGGGGAACGCCCATGAGTTTGCCACTCTTGCGGGCAGCGTGACCCCAGGGGCCGTGTCTGCTCTTTCTGGGGGCAGAATCCGGAGTTGTCTTCTCCAGAGCGCCGTCTCTCCTCCCTCCTGGGGGAGGTGGCGGCACCCGCCTTGGAGGGTTGTTGGGGATGAGAATAGACGCCCTGCGTGACGCCTGGTGCCTCGGGAGGCTGAGGCCGTCATAGCTGCGGGGCCTTCCCTGGAGGTGTGTGTTTTATTGGCTGGAGTTGGGGCGCTGATTATTAGTACGGCAGAGTTGCGGGGGTGGAGGCCTGAGGCTCCGCGTGTCTGGGCCGGCAGAGGGTGAAGGTGACGGATCAGAGCTGACCACTGCCGTCTGCTGTGTTTTCCAGAACGGCGGGATCTACCTGCTGGCCAATCAGAAGGGGTGTGACGGGGACCGGCTATACTACGACGGCTGTGCCCTCATAGCCATGAATGGCAGCATCTTCGCCCAGGGGTCCCAGTTCTCTCTGGATGATGTGGTACGAGCCGGCCCAAGCAGTGGCGGGAGGGTCTGTCATTCAGAGGCTGTGTTCTCTGCTCTCCCCATAACCGGGGGTCTGATGTGCCCCCGCCCCCTGGGAGGGATCCTGCTGGTTGTGATTGCTTCCTCTTCACCTCCTTGGTGGGGTGAGGGTTTCCTACCCTGAGGTTACGGGGACACCCCCACACAACGCACTGGATGGATGGATCCATGATGGGTTATCAGCCCCGCACGCCCTGGAGGTCCCCACGAGGCTGCAGTGGAGCTGAAGGAGAGGCTCGGCACTGCGGGAGGAGGGGGCTTGGTAGTGACCAAAGGGTGGGTGGCCCCTGGCTCCAGGGAGGAGAGGATGGGCTTGTGGGAAGAATCCCATGGCTGGCGGGTAACTGGAGCCAGTCCCAGGAATAAGCAGACACCGCATGTGGTCCAGCAATAATGGGGTCATTTGGGAGGAGCAGAGCAGTGAAGAGCCTTGCACGTGGGCCCTTGGAGGATTTTCCCCAGAGGTCAAGGCAACACAAGTTGGAATCAAGATTGCCAGGAGAAATATTAATAACCTCATATATACAGATGACACCACCCTTATGGCAGAAAGTGAAGAGGAACTAAAGAGCCTTGTGATGAAAGTGAAAGAGGAGAGAAAAGCTGGCTTAAAACTCTACATTCAGAAAACTAAGATCATGGCATCCAGTCCCATCACTTCATGGCAAATAGACGGGGAAACAATGGAAACAGTGAGAGAGTTTATTTTGGGGGGCTTCAAAATCACTGTAGATGGTGACTGCAGCCATGAAATTAAAAGATGCTTGCTCCTTGGAAGAAAAGCTATGACCAACCTGGACAACTTATTAAAAAGCAGAGACGTCATTTTGCCAACAAAAGTCCGTCTGATCGAAACTATCGTTTTTCCAGTGGTCATGTATGGATGTGAGATTTGAAGTATAAAGAAAGCTGAGCACTGAAAAATTGATGCTTTTGAACTGTGGTGCTGGAGAAGACTCTTGAGAGTCCCTTGGACTGCAAGGAGATCCAACCAGTCCATCCTAAAGGAGATCAGTCCTGAATATTCATTGAAAGGACTGATGCTGAAGCTGAAGCTACTTTGGCCACCTGATGTGAGGAGCCAACTCTTTGGAAAAGACCCTGATGCTGGGAAAGATTGAAGGCAGGAGGAGAAGGGGACGACAGAAGATAATATGGTTAGATAGCATCACCAACACAATGGACCTGAGTTTGAGCAAATTCCGGGAGATGGTGAAGGACATGGAAGCCTGGCATGCAGCAGTCCTTGGGGTTGCAAAGAGTCGGACCCAACGTAGTGACTGAACACCAACAAAGAGAATCGTGTGGCTCTCGAGAGTTTTTTTAAGCCTCCAAGAAAGAAAATGACTGTTATTGCCCCCAAATGGGAATCGATTCCAAATCTGCAAACACAACACAAAGTGACTTTCAGTTCTGCCAAAAAGAGTTTCTGTGACTGGGCTCAGGTGGTCAGTACAGGCTTCACACGGCATCTCTCGTCTTGTCTTTTCGGGGTTTTTGGAAGCAAATGTTGAAAATGCTTATTCACAGAAGCAGGTAGTAGCAGGACAAAAAAGGGTTTCTGGGGATTTCTCTGTCAGAGCAAGACAAGCGGGTGTCTCCGAATAAGAATTTCTCCAGGACCCTCTGATGCGATGTCTGTTGCTTCACCATTTCACAGACTTGTGTGGTCTCACTGGGGTTGTCGGCAAGGAAGTGGTTATGAAATGAAACTTCAGTTTCGGAGTGGACTGAGGAAAGGAACCTTGGAACGAATTCATGGTATTTCTTGCTCAGAACGAAGCCCAGGGTTTGGCAGTCTGGCCCTAGCAGCTGGAAGAAGCCAGTTCCTGCAAATGGTCCCCAGACCATGGGGACCTGATCCTGCCTTCCCAGTGGGAATGAGCACAGTGGGGTCCCCGGTGGCGGGGTCCCCAGAGGCCTCCTGCTGTTCAGTGTTAACCTTGATTAAGACGGAAGGCCTCTGGAGGTGCAGGTGAGGTCCATGCGGACGGCCAGGCGCTCGTCTGCTCCAGACACGCCTCAGCGCAGGTCCGCTTGGCCAGGACTCTTGGCCAGACGTCCGGGCCACAGGTACTTGGCGGGACTGACTGGCAGTGAGTTTCGGGGTTCGCCTGTACCTGGATGAGCAGGCGGGCAGGTGGCTGCAGGGTCCAGGCCCCCCAGGAGCCCCCATTTCACCAAGCGCCCAGGTGATGGTCCGCCACACTATAACCTGGGGACCGTGGCCCCACACCCCCGAGGGGGGCCCCTGAGCCAGAGTTCTCTGATGTGAGTGCTCCTGGCAGAGGTGGCGGCAGCGCCCTTTGGCTCTGCCACCTCTCTGGTCCGTGGACCTTCTCGAGGGCACGTGCTTCTCAGGGCCTCGACCCGGCCTCTGTGTGAAGCTAACCTAGTTCCGGGAAAAGTGGACTGGAGCCTTCCTCTCAGGAGGGGTTCACCCCTCTGGGGTCTCCCAATCTCTGTGGCTTCGTCAGGAGCAGCCTGCTGGCTTCCGTGGCCAGCACTTGGGAAATGACAGAAGGACTAGTGGATGTGGAGTTCTCTGCTCTCTGTCTCTTCACAGGCGTTTCTGTCTTGGGTTAGGCTCGGTGTTGGCATAGACGGCTGCCCACGGCCAGCAGCAGGAGCAGGGGCCCGGCCACCCTGGCTCCCCCTCAGAAGTAGTTCCTGCTGTCTTGCGCCTGCATGTGTGAGGCAATATCCTAGTAGTATGATCTGGTTAGGATTTTTTTCATAAAGAAAGGAATAATATCTCTGAGTTAAAACTTTTCTGTTTTCTGCTATTGGTTGCAAGTGGCAGAACCTCCATCTCATCTGGATTCAAAGGCAATGAAGCGTCATGTCCTAGAACACATGCAGCACATCTAGGCTGAGACCTTTTTTTTTTTTTCCCCATTTATTTTTATTAGTTGGAGGCTAATTACTTTACAGTACCGCAGTGGGTCTTGTCATACATTGACATGAATCAGCCATAGAGTTACACGTATTCCCCATCCCGATCCCCCCTCCCACTTCCCTTTCTACCTGATTCCTCTGGGTCTTCCCAGTGCACCAGGCCCGAGCTCTTGTCTCATGCATCTAGCCTGGGCTGGTGATCTGTTTCACCATAGATAATACACATGTTTCGATGCTGTTCTCTCGAAACATCGCACCCTCGCCTTCTCCCACAGAGTCCCAAAGTCTGTTCTGTACATCTGTGTCTCTTTTTCTGTTTTGCATATAGGGTCATCGTTACCATCTTTCTAAATTCCATATATATGTGTTAGTATGCTGTAATGTTCTTTATCTTTCTGGCTTACTTCACTCTGTATAATGGGCTCCAGTATCATCCATCTCATTAGAACTGATTCAAATGAATTCTTGTTAATGGCTGAGTAATATTCCATGGTGTATATGTACCACAGCTTCCTTATCCATTCATCTGCTGATGGGCATCTAGGCTGCTTCCATGTCCTGGCTATTATAAACAGTGCTGCGATGAACATTGGGGTGCACGTGTCTCTTTCAGATCTGGTTTCCTCGGTGTGTATGCCCAGAAGTGGTATTGCTGGGTCATATGGCAGTTCTGTTTCCAGTTTTTTAAGAAATCTCCACACTGTTTTCCATAGTGGCTGTACTAGTTTGCATTCCCACCAACAGTGTAAGAGGGTTCCCTTTTCTCCACACGGTCTCCAGCATTTATTGCTTGTAGACTTTTGGATAGCAGCCATCCTGACTGGCGTGTAATGGTACCTCATTGTGGTTTTGATTTGCATTTCTCTGATGATAAGTGATGTTGAGCATCTTTTCATGTGTTTCTTATAGGCTGGGACCTTTGTGTGATGATTGCTGGGGCTCTGGCTCCATCCCTTTGTCACTCTACAACTGGGCCTTCCTCTGTGTCGGCTTAATTGTCAGTTGCCTCATGGTCACAGGATGGCTGCAGCAGCTCCAGCCATCCCATCTTCATACAACCACATTCAAAGGCAGAAAGAGGACCCTTGCTCTCCCTGTGTCTTTTTAAGAAACTTTCTCAAAAGCTCCCAACAGACATTTATTGTGTCTCATCAGCAAGTGTGTCAATTCAACAGAAATTCTGGTGGCAGTGACAAGAGGGAAGGGCTTTGGGTGGGCCCCCAGTGCCTGCCTTAGAAGGCAGTGTAACGTGGCATACCTGTGAAAACAGAGTGTGAGGGAAAAATAGGAGATCACGATTTTTCTTTGAAACTCCCTTCTCTAGGAAGTCCTCACTGCCACGTTGGATTTGGAGGACATCAGAAGCTACAGGGCAGAGATTTCATCTCGAAACCTGGCGGTAAGCGATTATAAACACACCCACAGGATGCTCATCAAAGACGGGGAAATATTGTTAATAACAGCTTCACTGAAATGTCGTTCCCATGCCCTGTAATTCACTGACTTCAGCACGTGATGCAGTGGTTTTTAGTACATTTGTGGAGTTGAGCAGCATCACCACAATCAGGGTCAGAACGTTCTTATCGCCTGAAAAAACCCTGGACCCATGAGTTGTCTCATTCACCCCCCTCGGGGCCGCTGGCAACCACGGTCTGTGTTGACGCTGTGGGTTTGCCAGTTCTGGGCACGTCATATAAATGGAATCATATAACATGTGGCCTTCTGCAGCTGACTTCTTTTACTGAGCATAGTGTTTCGTGGTTCATCCGTGCTGAGGCGTGTGCTAGTTCTTCATTCCTTTTTATGGCTGAGTGACATTCCACTGCACGGGCCGCCCACATGCTGTGTGTCCGTTCACCCGCCGGTGGACACTTGGGCCGTGATGACGGTGCTGCTGAGGGCCTGTGCCAGGCGTCTGTGTGGACGTGTTTGCGCGTCTTCTGTTACCCACCTGGGGCTGGCCTGTGGGGGTCCTGTGGTGATTCTCTCTTTAACTTTGGGAGGTCCTGCCAGACTGTCCTCAGGCACTTCTCCGTCTCGCGTCTCCCCGGCGCTGTGCGAGGGTTCCCGATCCCCACATCCCGCCAGCGTCTGCTGCACCCATCTGTGTCCTGGCCGTCCCGGTGGCTGTGAGGGGTTCCCACCGGGATCCTGAGCCGTGTGGCATCCCCCCTGCAGTCATCCCGGGGCCTGTATGGGTTCAGGCCCTCGGGGGTGTCCTCCCCAGGCCAGCAGGGTGAGCCCCTACCCTCGCGTGAAGGTGGACTTCGCCCTCTCCTGCCACGAGGACCTGCTGGAGCCCGTGTCTGAGCCCATCGAGTGGAAATACCACAGCCCCGCCGAGGAGATCAGGTGGGGCTGTTGGTGTGCAAGGGAGGGGGTAGTGGGGGGGTCTGGTGGCTCAGATGGTAAAGAATCCGTGTGTGATGTGGGAAACCGGGGTTCGATGCCTGGGTCAGGAAGATCCCCTGGAGAAGGGCGTGGCAACCCACTCCTTCCTGCCTGGAGAATCCCACAGACAGAGGAGCCTGGCGGGCTATGGTCCACGGGGTTGCAAAGAGTCGGACACGACTGAGCGACCGGCATGCTGTCCTTCCCGGGGCCACTCCCTCCGTCCCCCGCTGCGCTGCCAAGTGGCCGCTTGGGGGCCTTGTGCCCTGGTCTTCAGGACCTGCAGTCGACTCTGTAACTAGACCGCAGGCCCCACACCCAGCCAGCCCGCCTTGCCCCGGGCCCTCGGGCATAGAGACACCGGGCTTGCTTCTCCGTGTCTTCATCTCCCCCACGGGACCAGTGGTCGCTCCTACCTCCTGGGGCGGCTCTGAGGCTTCAGATGCACTCATTCCCTCGAAAGGCTGAAAACAGCCGGGCGCAGCGCCCACCGGCCCTGCGTCCACCTGGGCACCTGCCCCCAGGTGAGCTGCGAACCAAGGTGGCGGCTCGCCAACCTCATGCTTCCCACCGTTCCCCAGCCTGGGACCCGCGTGCTGGCTCTGGGACTTCTTAAGACGCAGCCGACAGGTAAGATGTTGGTGGGGGGGGCGGGTCTGGCCAGCCCCCCTTAATTCTTCTACAGTGGGTTTGCGTTTGACCCTGTGGCATGCTGGTGACTTTTTTTTGAAGATGGATTTATTTAATTTGCTTTCTGACTGTGGTGGGTCCTTGCTGCTGCACATGGGCTTTCTCTAGTTGCCGTGAGCGGGGGCTGCTCTCCGGTTGAGTGCATGGGCTTCTCACGATGCTGGCTTCTCTAGCTGTGGAGCCAGGGCTCGAGGGCACACGGGCTCCAGCCGTCGCGGCTCCCGGGCTCTCGAGTGTGAGCTCGGTAGATGTGGCGCACAGGCTTAGGTGACCTGCGGCAGGCGGAGTCCGCCAGACCAGGGGTCGAGCCAGGGTCCCTTGCATTGCGTGACAGATCCTTAACTCCTGGGTCACCGGGGAGGGCCTGACCGGTATTTCTTCATGCAGACATTTCCTGACTCTGCCTCAGTCAGGAGCCTCGGCTACCCTGGCCAAGGTCGCACTGAGGTTTGGCTCCGTCTTTGGGGTCCTGTCTGATGACCCCGAGTTACAAGACTAGTGTGGTCATGCGCGTCTGTAATTCACGGCGGAGACGCAGCCTTGGGCCCTCCACGGTGGAGCTCCGTTCGCCTTGTGGAACATGCAGGGCTCCCTTCTCCTCCCCTGGGGAGAGCACTTTGTGGGCGCTCGTGTTTGCCGGGGGAGCCGGGCTCACTGCTGGGCGTGAGGCTCCACTCACGCCGCCATCTGGTTGCCTGTTCCAGGCGGGGTTTTTCCTTCCCCTGAGTGGCGGGGTGGACAGCGCGGCCACTGCCTGTCTGGTCTACTCCATGTGCCGCCAGGTCTGCGAGGCTGTGAAGCGTGGAAGTAGGTGATGCCTGGGGCCCGAGCACGTTCCGGGGCGGGGGCTCAGCCTGCGGGAGGAGCAGAGGGGCAAACCCAGCTCCTGGGCATCGTGGTGGGGGGCATGCTCAGATGTCCCAGCGTCACCCCAAGTCTCGGGACCTGGGCACAGCAAGGCCGCTAAAGTCCGTTCCAGGGCCTCAGGCCCACGTGGCTGGGTCTGTCAAGCCCACAGGGTGCCTGCTGCTGCCTGGCCGGGAGGGAAGCACAGGGCCCTGGGGTCAGGCCAGCCCAGGTTCACACCCTGCCGCCGTGAGGGACGACGTTGGCCGTTCCCAAAGAGTCCGCAGCTGAGAAACGGGCACTGTGGGGTCATCCAGCTAGACTGCCGGGCGGCGGAGCGGGTCCGGGTGGTGCAGGCGCCGGACTCACAGCACGTGCCCTCTGTTCTGCGGGTTTCAGATCCGGAGGTGCTGGCTGACATCCGAACCATCGTGAATCAGCCCAGCTACACCCCCCAGGACCCCCGGGAGCTCTGCGGCCGCGTCCTGACCACCTGCTACATGGCCAGCGAGAACTCCTCCCGGGAGACCTGTGACAGGGCCCGAGAGCTGGCCCAGCAGATCGGAAGGTAGCTGGTCCCTGGTGTTGGGCCCGGCGGCTGGCGGGGACCACGGGAAGCTGCCCCGAGACCCCATTGGTGGGTCACTGAGCACCCCAGAGGCGAGCAGCTTTCCCTTCAGCTTCACCCCAGATCTTCTCCGTGTCTGAGATTCCCCCTTCCCCTCCGTCCTTCCCAGGAGCGGGCTGATGTGCTCCGGGTGGGCGCACAGGAGCCCCTCGCTGCTCTGGGGGTGCAGCCCTCTGCCCTCCTTCTCCTTTCTCGGGGGCCACTGTACCAGACACAGGTGCAGGAGGGTGTGTCTTTCTGTTCAGGGAGACTTGGTTCCGTTCAGAACGTTCCATCTGTTCTGCCTCCAAAGAAAAGATAAGGAGCTGCCCATTCTGTAAGCAGAGCTCAGCTAAAAGCTGCCCCCTACCGGCAAGGCTGCCCCCAGGCAGAGGGACTGAAAGCAAAGACATGAGCAAGTGTTTACACATTCGTGTCCGCGCAGCATGGTCGCAGCTCACACGTCGTCAGCAGTTGAGGAGAGAATCATGATGTGGTCTGGTCACACACGGGGGTGCTTCTCAGCCTAAAAAAGGAAGGAAGCGCTGACACAGGCTACAACCTGGGTGAACCCGAAAGCATTAGGTTCAGTGAAAGAAGCCAGACAGGAAAGGACAGGTCCCGTGTGATTCCATTTCTACGAAAGGTCCAGAATAGGCAGATCTCAGGGCTTCCCTGGTGGCTCAGTGGTGAAGAGCCCGCCTGCCAGTGCAGGAGACGAAAGGGATGCAGGTTCGATCCCTGGGTTGGGAAGATCCCCTGGAGAAGGAAATGGCAACTGACCCCAGTATTTTTGCCTGGAAAACTCCGTGGACAGTGGAGCCTGGCCAGGCTCCGGTCCATGGGGTCACAAAGAGTCAGACACGACTGAGCGTGCATGCACACACACACACACGCAGAAAGAGTGTCTGTGGTCATCAGGGGCTGGAAGAGGACGGCTTGGGGAGGGACCGCTCATGGGCACAGGGTCTCCTGGGCCGCTGGAAGGTTCTGGAGCTGGAGGTGGTGGCGGCACGTCGTGAATGTGCTCAGCGCGGCCGGACGGTGCCCTTGAAGGTGGCGCGCTCCGTGCCCTGTGTGTTTCTGTCACTGCATGCCCGCCCGTTCTCCTTCCAGCCACCACATCGGTCTCAGCATCGACCCAGCAGTCAAGGCGCTCGTGGGCATCTTCAGCCTGGTGACGGGCACGAGCCCTCAGTTTGCGGTTCACGGAGGGAGCGGCCGGGAGAACCTGGCTCTGCAGAACGTCCAGGTGCGCCCCCCACCTCGTCCGCACGCGGGGACCGCAGGGAACCCAGGGGACGGCCGGTGCTGGGGTCCGCAAGCAGCCCGCCTCTTAGAGACGCGGAGCGTGCAGCCTCCTGGACAAGGATGGGGGTCTGCGTGTGTGTGCATGAGAGGTGCAGGGGGGTTTGAGGGTGAGAGTGTGCACAGGTGTGTGCCCAGGAATAGGTAAGTGTGCAAGGGTAGGGGGGTGGGGTATCTGAGAGTGTGTGTGAGTGTATGGAGGTGAGCATGAGGTGTGAGTGTGTACGAGGGTGTGTGTCTTCTGCGTCTTCGGGGATCGGCTACAGGGGAGCTGGACCCTGGGTGGTTCGTGCAGGGAAAGCGGGGGCGTGGGCTGCGTCTGCTGGGGTCTGCCCTGTCTCCATCCCCTTCCTGCGGTTGCTGGTGGCCTTCCCCGGGGGTGCAGGGGCTGGCCAGAGGGGCCGAGGTCTCTCCCGCTGGCTTTGCAACCCAGCCCCCCGCTGCCCAGCTCTCACCCCGGGCTCTGGTCCCTCCCTGCTGAGGGCAGGAGTCCCTCGGGGCAGAGGCCACGGGCTCCGGCTCTCTGGCCGCTAGAGGCTCCTGCATTACTTAAGCGTCCCTGCTCTCAGAGGAGCGGGGAGGTGGCGTTAGCGTGCGTGCCCCGGCCCCGGCCTGCGTGGTGACACCCGCTCCTGTGGGCCAGGCGCGGGTGAGGATGGTCGTCGCCTACCTCTTCGCCCAGCTGAGCCTCTGGTCTCGCGGTGCCCCCGGCGGGCTTCTCGTGCTCGGATCCGCCAACGTGGACGAGAGGTGTGTGCGGCCCCCAGGCTGGAAGAGACCCTGCTCCACCCGAGGCCACTCCTGTGGTCTGTGCCCCGCTCACTCCGCCGTAGCTCTGGATGCACCTTTGGGAGCAGTCGAGGGGCGGAAGAGGCGCAGGGGTCAGATGAAAACGGCCATCTCTCCTGGCCTGGAAATGCTGACCCTTGCCCACAGACTGGACCCTGTTTGTACCGTCAGCCTTCCGTTTAATGGGAGAGAGAGTGACATTACACCCGCCTCGGGGTTGGTTGAAGGAGCCCCGCTTGCGGCTGGCACTGGTCATCCCCCAAATTGACCCTTTGGCTTGCGGGATACCCCTCCTCGGCCGTCCACAGCGCCTGCCCCTTCCCCAGTCTGCCCCAGCACATCAGACTTCTTGAGACCCTCGAGTCAGCCAAGTTCTGGCTCCAGGGCCCCGTAAGAAGGCATGTCCCGGTGCCCAGGGGCCAGATGGCCAGGCTCCCCAGGTTCTCAGAGTCTGAAGTTCCCGGGTCTGCTGCCTCGGAACCGCCTGTCCTTTCTCCGACTGCAGCCTCCTCGGCTACCTGACCAAGTACGACTGCTCCAGCGCCGACATCAACCCCATCGGCGGGATCAGCAAGACGGACCTGAGAGCCTTCGTCCAGCTCTGCATGGAACGCTTCCAGCTTCCCGCCCTGCAGAGGTGCGTGTGCGCCCTCGAGGCCACAGCTGTGCCTGTGGGCCGCTGTGTACGCGTCTTCTCAGCACAGCCTCAGCCGCCCTGTCCCCCTCAGCCACCTTCCATAGCGCCCATCACCTGATGGAAGCGGTCAGGCCTCCAAGGGCACTCAGGCCCCGAGACCAGGTACCCGCTTCCTTCCCATCGCTGCCACCCTGGCTGTGGCCAGATCGGCAGCCGCCGCCTCCCTCTGCCCCTCGAGAGGCTGGAAAGTTGGCGCTTCCCGTCTCCGCACTTGTGTGGTGTCTGTCGCGGTAACACCCAGCTGTTGTGCCCTGACTGCAGCATCCTGGCAGCACCGGCCACAGCTGAGCTGGAGCCCTTGGCCCACGGGCGGGTGTCCCAGACCGACGAGGTAACCGTTCTGGCTTTGCCACTGCACTGCCTCTGCCACCTCCCCGCTCTGGGGCTCCTGCATGGCCTCCTGTCTGCCCCCGAACAAGCATGCTCCATCACTGGGGCCCCAGCTGGGAGTCCAGAGCTCAGCGTCATCCATTGCTGACCTCTGATGTTCGATTTGGGTTTCTCGAGGTTGGGGCCGGGGGGCTTGGTTCCGTCTCCAGCAGAGGTTTCAGGCTGTCCCCCCAGCGTTGACCTGCTGTCACTCGTGAGACACATCTCTCTCGTCCCCAGGAAGACATGGGGATGACGTACGCCGAGCTGTCCGTCTATGGGAGGCTCCGGAAGGTCACCAAGACAGGCCCCTACAGCATGTTCTGCAAACTCCTCAACATGTGGAAGGACACCTGCTCGCCCCGACAGGTGAGGCGTGCCCGGCGCCCTCGGGGAGTCGGCAGGTGAGGTCACCTTGTGGGTGGGTCTGGCTCCGGGGCAGGTGGCCACCATGTGACTTTAGGAGAAGAGCACCCCGTGAGGAACCACAGCGCGTTCTCAGCCCTCCCGCAGCCCCGACTGAGCTTATCGAGTGGGGCTGGACCCCGTCACAACAAGCAAGCTCCTTCCCTCTTTGGGGGGCAGAGGGCGAACTCCGAGGTCAGAATATGGCTTCTTTTTCCCTAGTGGTCAGGCTCGTTAGGGCTGAAGCCCACAGACAGGCCGGTCCCTGCAGAACCACCTGGAAGCCTCACGAAATAGGAATACATCTTCCTGGGATGCCTGCCCAGGTCCTGATGCAGTTTCCAGGATGCTGGAGTCAGGAACCCGCATCCTTACAGCTCACGCAGCTGCTCTAGCCCGAGCAGCAGCGTCGGTCCGCTCCTGCCTCTGAGGAAGTCCCAAGGCAGCGCTCTGGGGCTGCTGGGGGAGGCTGTTAACTGGCTGGGGCGATGCTGCTAAGAACGCTGGCCTGGGGGCTTCCCGGCTTTGCTAACACCAGGCCCCGTGCGCCCCTCGCCTCCCAGGTGGCCGACAAAGTGAAGCGGTTTTTCTCCAAGTATTCCATGAACAGACACAAAATGACCACGCTGACGCCCGCGTACCATGCCGAGAGCTACAGCCCAGACGACAACAGGTTCGACCTGCGGCCGTTTCTGTACAACACTCGCTGGCCCTGGCAGTTCCGCTGCATCGAAAACCAGGTGAACCGGGGGAGATGGTTTCTCTCCCTATTAGACATCTGTCGAGGGAATACCACCTCGTCTCCTCCACCTGTTCGCCTCCACAGAGGACTGAAAAGCTTTCCAATGTTCAGTCGCTCAGTCGTGTCCGACTCTTTGTGACCCCACGGACTGCAGCGCGCCAGGCTTCCCTGTCCATGGTTACTGTACACGGTGGCATTTTTTTTTTTATTGTCCTGCTTTCTGCCAAGTGCCCAGTATGTTTCAGGTCCATCAGAGCTTGACATGTGCTGTTTGGGGCTGTACTGAGGATGCTAAAATTAGCGGCTCCATCACGCAGTCAGTGTGAGACCAACCACTGTCATTTCTAGACTACTGGGCCGTCCAGCTGGCTTCGCATTATCTGAACCATCTGTTTTTCCTTATTGATTAATAGTGGAATAAAGGAAGGAGAAACAAAATCAATTTAATAGGCAAGTCTAGGTCCTTCCCTGTTCTGTGATGGAGGCAAGTTCGAGGCAGCCCCTCCGCAGTGAAGGTGATGGGAGGAGAAAGACGGCTGATGAGTGCACACGGGATCCGTGAAAGTGATAAATGGTGGTAATGTTGTTGATCCAAGCTTGTCCTGCTTGATGCATGACAGTAAATCGGGAGATGCGTTGCTGAAACAAGGAATAGCGACTTTATTGGGAAAGCCAGTAGACAGAGAAGATGGGGGACTCACGTCCCAACGAACCATCTTGCCTGAGTCAGAATCCAGGCTCCTGTTATACTAAGAGGGGAGGAAGAAAGTCAAACACTCGCTGACTCACTTCCTCCTCCCTTGCAGTCACTCACAGGTGGGTCTGGTCAGAGTGCTTCCCGTGAGCTAAACAGAGGTATTTTAGCTTGGTGCTCCGTACCTGGGAGGCAGGGTTCCCAGGGATGAGCCCTTACGTATAACGGGCAACGTCTCTTTAGGGCAGTGGTCACCAGCCTTTTTACCACCAGGAACCAGTTTCATGGAAGACAGCTCTTCCAGGGACGGGGCGCGGGGGAGATGGTTCGGGCGAAACGTGACTGACGGGGGGCAGACGGAGCTTCGCCCCCTCGCCCACCCGCCGCTCAGCTCCTGTGCAGCCTGGCTCCCAACAGGCTGTGGACTGGCGCCGGTCTATGGTCCAGCGGTTGGGGACCCCTGCTTTAGTGATGAGTTGTAATAAATCCCAAAGCTTCTTTCCTTTTACAATAAGAGCCGCATTGAGCTGGAGGACCGCGGGGTGGGGCAGAGGGGAGCATCCATGAGGAGGTGCAGACTGAGATGGGAGCTGAGCAGCCTTATGTGGCTGCAGCCCTCCTCCAGGGGGCGTCAGGCCACATCCAGAGACGGTTATCCCGCCCGGGGTGAGGTCTGTACCTCCACGTCTAGCACAGAGTCCAGAGATGCTGCTGAGCACCCCACGTGCCATGGACACCCCCTCCCCAGAAAGAACTAGTGAGGGGCGGGGCTTGGCTCCCACCAAGACGCACTCAGGCGTGGGGTTCAGAGGCAGCAGCTGGAAGATGTGCACATGCAGGAAAACACAGCTCGGTGAAGATGGGCTTGCTGTGGCTTCTAGCCCAGCAGTGACCCCTGCCCGCCCCGACCCCCGGCCAGCACACGTCCTTCCAGACTCAGGACCCCTCCCAGGTCTCCTCGCCCTGCAGATGCCGTGTGCAGACCTGCTTTCTCAGTCCCGTGGCTCTGACCCTCTTTGGGGGTGGATCGGTGTGTTTCAGCAGCGTGGCTGTCTGGGCCCTCATGGTGACACCGCGTCTTCTCTCCTAGGTCCTCCAGCTGGAGGGGAGACCGCAGCAGGAGCTGGATGGCGTGGACTGAGGCCGGGCCCTGTGTGGAGGGCTCCCTGCCTGCCGGTGACCGGGAGCGGGAGTGGAGCCCCGTCTGACGTATTTCAAGGAGAGGGATCCATACCATCTAGTTCCATTTTTAAAAAAGGCTGAAAGAAAGAGGATGCGATTTTATTTTTAGTTTTTAATTAATTTTTTAAAAAATTAATTAATGAATTTTTAATTGAAATACACATTGTTGATTTACAGTGTTTGTTAATTACTGCAGGACAGCAAAGTGATTCAGTTTTATGTATATGTGCATACTTTTATCTTTTTTAAATATTCTTTTCTATTGGAGGAGATCATAGGATATCAAACACCGTTCTCTGTGCCGTGCTGTAGGACCTTGTTGCTTATCTGTTCTGAGAACACACGTAAACGTTCCCACCTGCCGGCCCCAGCCTCCCACTCGGCCCTCCCCCGAGCCCCTCCTGGCTGGCAGCCACAGGTCTGTCCTCTGTGTCTGTTCTGTTTTCGCAGAGAGGTTCGTTCCTGTCGCAGTTCAGGTCCCACGTCTAAGTGACGTCATGTGCTGTTTGTCTTTCTCTGTCTGACCTCACTCAGGTCCACCCGCGCTGCTGCCCGCAGCCTCATTTCCGTCTTTTCTGTGGCCGAATACTATCCCACTGTGTGTGTGCACCGCATGTTCTTTATCCGTTCATCTGTCGGTGGACGTCTAAGTTGCTTCCATGTCCTGGCTGTTGGGAATAGTCCTGCAAGGAACACTGGGGTACCTGTGACTTTCTGAGTTAGAGTTTCCTCCAGATGAGGAGGCAGCAGAGGGTGAGATGGTTGGATGCCGTCACTGACTCAATGGACTTGAGTTTGAGGAAACTCTGGGAGATGTGAAGGACAGGGAAGCCTGGTGTGCTGCAGTTCATGGGATTGCAAAGGGGTGGACACGACTTAGCGACTGGAGAACAACCCACGAGTAGGATGGCTGGATCACACGGCAGCTCTATTTTTAGTTTAGTTTTGTTTTTTTAAGGAACCTCCATATTGTCCTCCAGAGTGGCTGTACCAATTTCCATTCCCACCAACAGTGGAGGAGGGTTGCCTTCTCTGCACCCCACAGAGGATGTGGTTTTTAAACCCTCGTCTTGAAGCCAGCCCTTCCCACAGCCCCTCTGGCCCTTGTGTGGCATCTCCTGAGTCTCACCTGAGCGGCAGGAGAATTTTGCAGGCAAGAACGGAGGCGGTGCTGGGGATGGAGGGTGGTTCTAGAGTGACTGTCCCCACCGGTCACCTGCCCTTGCAATCTGCAGTAGTTTTTGCAAAGCAGCCCTTTTTCTTTTCTTTTTCTGTCTTGCTTATGGTTCTTCTCACTGTAAACCAGCCCATTTCCCTCATTTCTGTTTCCTGCGTGCATGCTCAGTTGCTCAGAAGTGTCTCACTCTTTGCGACTCTATGGACTGTGGCCCGCCAGGCTCCTCTGTCCTTGGGGATTCTCCGGGCAAGAATCCTGGAGTGGGTTGCCATGCCCGCCCCCAGGAGATCTTCCCGACCCTGCATCTTTTATGTCTCCTGCATTGGCAGGGGGGTTCTTTACCACTAGTCCTGGTTGTTGTGATTGTCGTTCTGAGGACCTCAACCTGCAGGGATGTGGGCCCTCCCGTAGCTTGTCCCGTGCGCCCAGGGAAGGCTTCACGCGCACCCGGGGCCAGGCTGTGCGGGCGTCACCCCTGACCCTGCCATGCACTGCCCTAGGGAAGGACCTCGGGGGAGGCTGCTGTCCACTGTCCTTGCCAGGCTCCTCCGTCCTTCTTGCTCTCACCATCCTGGGGTGAGGCTGGTGTAGGCGGGATCAGCGAGCTGGGTTCTGGTTGCTGACCTGTGGAAGGTCCAGCTTAGGTATGAGCAGTACAGCTCAGTCCCCGTTCTGCTGGAACCCCAGGAATTCCTGAGAATCCCCAGGAACACTTGCAAACTGCATCAGCATGGAGTTTCTACATACGAGTCACCAAAAGACCTACCCAGGGAAAGAACCTGGTGAACAAAGAAAGAAGTCTCTTGGTTGACGTGCCGAGTCCAGAGGGAGTGACAGCTTCAGGTCTGGCTGGACCCAGGGTTTCTGTTTCCCTCCTCCCCTGGCCTTGCCTCTCAACATGGGCTTCTTCCATCCTCTGCATCACGACACTGTGACTCTGGTTGTACAAACTCCCAAGTTCAAGTCCAGCAGGAGATTAGCGAGTGCGCCGAGGGTTTCTTCAATAGAAGCCCTGGATGAGCTCAGTTGGGTCATATGCCCATTTCTAAACTATTTAGCTGCCACCCCAGGTCCTCCAAAGAGGAGCAGGAGGTGCTCCAGAGTTAGGAAAAATAGATGGCGAGTTCTGCGGACAGGAACAGACACTGAGCACACACTCAGGCCGCGGCCTGGGCCCCGGCTCGGGCCCCGGCTCTGGACGACGTCTCCCTGGACCCAAGTTCACGTTTCTTGCTGATGCTCCTGCAGACCCTGGGCCGCATAGCACATGCACGGCCTTTGCTCACCTCCCCACGGTGACGGCAACACCCAGGGGCATGTTAAGAAGTCTCCACCGCAGGTTGGGGCTGAGGGGAGGAGACAGGGCACCCTGTCCTCTTTCCCCGAAGGCTGCCACCATCTGCGTGTCTCCCGCCCCAGGATCCAGACCCTCCTGCAGGCGCGGGGGCAGAATGACCACTCCTCCGTCACCCCACCAAGGGCCACAGTTTGTGATGTAAAGTCACCGGCATAAAGACAGCGTATTATAGAAGCTATGTCCTGCCCACCATCTCCAAGCCCTGTTCTAGAGGAGTCTTGGCCTTGTGGAGCCAAATCCCAGGGCTGCAGGCTGAGTGTTCGCACCCCCCAAAACTTACATGTGGAAACCCTGTCCCTGCATGTGATGATGTTGGAGGAGAGGCCTCTGGGAGGTGATGAGGGCCTGCATATGGAGCCCCATGAAGGAGATTGGGGTCCTCATCGAGGCCCCAGAGAGCCCCCGGCTCCAGGGAGACGTCACCAGACTGGACCAGAGGCGGGCCCTCCCCGCACCCCGCTGGAGCTGGTCTGGGCTCCCAGCCTCTGGAGCTCTGAACCGCGCAGTTTTGTTCACGAGTCACCACGTCTGCGATACTCGTTACAGCAGCGCACATGTACACAGACCCCGTGAAGGTGTTTTTCCTAAAACAAAGCAACAGGTCACTCGTAAAAGAACGCAGTCCTTCACCTTCAGGAGACTCTAGAAAGGAAACAAAACTGGTGAAAGGTGGGTGATGTGGCCCAGGCATGCTGATGAGTATTCTCCTAATTCAAGGATGGTTTTGGGGGCATGGCCGACCAGTGGGTGGGTCCAATGTGGGCGGTCCTCCCTGACCATCTGGGTCTCGTCCCAGCCTAGGCCCTTCACTGGTGGTGACGCAGATAAACTCGGGACAGTGTGACCACGGGGTTCAGCAGTGGAGGGGTGACAGCTCACACCACGCAGTCAGCTTCTGGGATGGCTGTCACCCAGGGTGACGGGCAGGCCCCCAGGGAGGTGTCAACATCCCCCCGTTGTTCCCGGGAGGACAGGCACCTTGCTGACTCCCAGGGAGAAGACATCCTGCTGTCTGCCGCCCTGGGCCCCGCAGCCCTGCACGCCCCCCTGAGGCCACGGCTCCCACACCATGTGCCCTGGGCGCAGCGTGGGGCCTCCGCCCCAGGGCAGGAAGGCGGAGGGCGGTCAGCCCGAGGGCAGTGGGCAGGGTCAGCGCCCTGTACCTTGTCCTGAGGGGCCGCTTGCACTCAAGGCCCAGGACCCTGGCTGCTGGTCATCAATGCACAGGATGTGTCCCCCATGTATAAGGTATGGTCCCCTGCTCTGGGGCAGCGTCCCCCATTATAAGGTAAGGTCCCCCAATTATAGAACGTGTCCCCCCAGCTGTAAGGCAGCGTCCCCCCATTATAAGGTAAGGTCCCCCAATTATAGAACGTGTCCCCCTGCTCTGGGGCAGCGCCCCCCATTATAAGGTAAGGTCCCCCAATTATAGAACGTGTCCCCTGCTCTGGGGCAGCGCCCCCCATTATAAGGTAAGGGCCCCCAATTATAGAACATGTCCCCCTGCTCTGGGGCAGCGCCCCCCATTATAAGGTAAGGTCCCCCAATTATAGAACATGTCCCCTGCTCTGGGGCAGCATCCCCCGGTTATAAGGTAAGGTCCCCCAATTATAGAACATGTCCCCCTGCTCTGGGGCAGCGTCCCCCATTATAAGGTAAGGTCCCCAATTATAGAACATGTCCCCCTGCTCTGGGGCAGCGTCCCCCCATTATAAGGTAATGTCCCACAATTATAAAACGTGTCCACCCAGCTGTAAGGCAGCGTCCCCCCATTATAAGGTAAGGTCCCCAATTATAGAACGTGTCCCCCTGCTCTGGGGCAGCGTCACCCCATTATAAGGTAAGGGCCCCCAATTATAGAACGTGTCCCCTGCTCTGGGGCAGCATCCCCCATTATAAGGTAAGGTCCCCCAATTATAGAACGTGTCCCCCTGCTCTGGGGCAGCGTCCCCCGGTTTTAAGGTAAGGTCCCCAATTATAGAACATGTCCCCTGCTCTGGGGCAGCGCCCCCCATTATAAGGTAAGGGCCCCCAATTATAGAACGTGTCCCCCTGCTCTGGGGCAGCGTCCCCCATTATAAGGTAAGGTCCCCAATTATAGAACGTGTCCCCCTGCTCTGGGGCAGCGTCCCCCATTATAAGGTAAGGTCCCCCAATTATAGAACGTGTCCCCCCAGCTCTGGGGCAGCGTCCCCCATTATAAGGTAAGGTCCCCAATTATAGAACGTGTCCCCCTGCTCTGGGGCAGCGTCCCCCCATTATAAGATAAGGTCCCCAATTATAGAACGTGTCCCCCTGCTCTGGGGCAGCATCCCCCCATTATAAGGTAAGGTCCCCCAATTATAGAACGTGTCCCCCCAGCTCTGGGGCAGCGTCCCCCGGTTATGAGTCGCCAGAGCTTGGCTAATGAGAAGCGACAATGGGTTCCCGTCTGCAGCACCAGCCTGTCACACGGGGTCCTTTTTTCTGAGCCCCACAGACAATCCCCATGCCT